>NW_015546098.1:1668734-1693158 GCF_001515605.1 Sinocyclocheilus anshuiensis | reverse complement strand
TTTACATATTATATGTGTGTGTACTGTGTATATTTATTATGTATATATAAATACACACACATACATATATATATATATATAAAAATATGTATACATATTAATATTCTTATATAGAATTAATATTATATATAATATAAATATTTTATATATAAATAAAAAAAATAAAAAACATTTTTCTTAAATATATACATGCATATGTGTGTGTATTTATAACAAACATACACAGCTTTTGTGTTGACAGCAATGTGAGCGAGCAGTGGAATGGGAGAAAACACAAGGACTTCTTTGAACTTCTTTTAACTTGAGCGCCGTGTTTTTAGAATGCTGTTTCATACACGAGACGTGAGTGCAACGGTCAAAAGCACCCATCAAGCACGTTTACATAAAAAAAAAAACTATGGAAAAGCAGAAAGCTGAACAGAACTACTACTGTATGATTCTGACAGGTTGGAAGCTGCTGCTAATAGCAATAACAAATAGGATATGTTTAACACAAGTTTGTACAATATGTGTGTTAGTACAATTTCATGCATCTTTCATGCGAGTGAATTTTTTACATTTGCACCATGTTGAGCACTTCATGTGTGCGGCACTTGGAACAGAACTTTCTTTAACCAGATGGTTAATATAGAAAGTGTTACTTGATTCATGTTGTTGTTACATTTTTAAGTTGACAAAAAAAAATCGAAATCGTAAATGGGTCAAATGTTCTGGAAAGAAATGAGATTTTATTTTTTGCTACATCACCCAGCCCTAGTAAGTGGTGCTAAAATGTTCAGTTTTTTTTTTTTTTCCCCTAAAACAGACGATTGTGAATCTGGCAACATTTAATTGCGTTGATTCTTGTACGTATCAGTTCAGTGATGAAATGTCCTGTTAGTGGCGATAAAAGGTTCATATTCTATCACGTTTAAAAACCAGCACACAGTACCAGCTTCTCTAAACCCGAGCGATAGTGTTAACGCATTTGCTGAAACAGCCGTTTTAGCTTGCTTTTACAAGTCTTTGAGCCCTTTTATTGTGACAGACTTCACGGGTGTAATGCTGTACCGGGTGTGCTACCGAGCAAGTTTACCTAGTCAGAAAAACTACGTATATGGAGCTGGTTATGTGACGCAAATGTCAAAATTTTAGTTTTAGCATATTTATTAGTTTATAAATCATGCCCTATGATAATAGCATTCTGAGGTTTTAGTATAGCATAGTATTACGCAATGAACCGCACAAAAATAATCTGTATTAATCGATAACCTGTTATCATAATGAGTGTGAAAAGGAATCAAAATGGCTGATCTTTTAATGCCCTCTAGTGTTCATTTTGTAGGAATAGGTGCATTTTAGAAATTTGGAGTAAACATGTAGGTAGAGGCATGTTTTTCCGATGAGCCTATGTTGTTTGATCTTCATTTGATACTCCAAAGCCACTGGTGTACGCAAATTTCCATGGGTACCATATGTCAGTGCGCATGTGTGTGTGTGTGTGTGTGTGTGTGTGTGTGTGTGTGTGTGTGTGTGAGAGTGTGAGTCTGTGCGTGTGTGTGTGTGTCTGTCTGTGTGTGTGTGTGTGTGTGTGTGTGTGTGCGTGTGCGTGTGCGTCTGCATCTGCGTGTGTCTGTGTCTGTGTCTGTGTGTGTGTGTGTGTGTGTGTGTGTGAGCGTGCGTGCTTGCGTGCGTGCGTGTGTGTGTCTGTGTGTGTGTGTGTGTGTGTGTGTGTGAGCGTGCGTGCTTGCGTGCGTGCGTGTGTGTGTCTGTGTGTGTGTGTGTGTGTGTGTGTGTGAGCGTGCATGCGTGCGTGCGTGCGTGTGTGTGTCTGTCTGTGTGTGTGTGTGTGTGTGTGTTACCTAAGCGAGGTCTTCTCTCTGGCCTGTCAGTCTCGGTGTATAGCGTGAGCTGTCACTGTCAGCTGCTAATGGCGGAACTACTGTGATGACTTCCTATTACCGCTGTGGCCCTGTCAATAGTGCGGCCATCACTCCAGTGCCACATGTCAACGTAACAAGCTCATGCATGTCAGAATAATGTTGGGACTCGGTGAGCGCGTTTTGAAGAGCTGCCTTTGACTCTCATGTCATTTTATCTGCCTGTCTGAGTCGCGCAGGAACGGAAATCACACAGAAGCTTACGGGCTGTTGCTTCTGATCTGTTGCCTTTGCCACAGTGTGTTTCCGCTTTGCTAGCCTCAGATAACATTAATGAACATATCTCTCTCTCTCTCTCTAGATATCTGGCTTTTTATTTCCCCTTTTCTTGCCACGACGTGCTCCGAGCACCTCTAAACTCATTCCCTTCTCCCTTAATGAGACAACAACACTTCCTCACTCGAGGGTCACAACCTGGGAATAACATCACCAACCTATAAGCGTTGAGTCCACAGTGCTCCCTGTGGTTTAACGTGTCAGGCCGTGAATAACCCATCCTATGCTGAGTGTCCAGCCGCAAACCCTCGTCTAGCCCGGCTGGGACCCCCTTGGCCCAGTAGCAGTAGACATTTAATTGCTTGCGTTTATTTGTGGATTCCTAATTATTGACTAGAGGTAAATTATAACACCACAGCCTTTATGAAGAGATGGAAATGACTGTTAGAGCTAATGAACTGAGCCACGCTGCCTCTAGTCATTTATCAAGCACATTCATCTCGGCCTGAAAGCACAGAGTCCTTTCAGAAGTCGCGGCCCCCGCCGTCCTCGTATTATTTCATGACCGGCACAATTTGGATTGGAATGCTGTAATTTTTCTGTTCTGTTAGGCTTGCGCTGAGAGCTTCTCTGTGTTCTGACATATATATATATATATATGTGTGTGGTGATTAATTTTAGGGCCAAAATATATGCTGAAGGAAAGTGGCACTATGTAAACTTAATTTAAGCGCTGCGGCGAATAAAGCAGTGGCTGGAATCCCACAGTAATCTGTGCCAGCTTCCTTTTTTGCTTTTAATATCAGAGCCGATTAGTAACTCATCAGTTTATTTATATTTCTCTTCCACAGATTTTCAAGCCCCCACCATTGAAACATTTTTTTAATCCTTTAATTTGTTCAGCAATATAATTTAGAAAACATGCAAAAGCAACTTGTGATGAGATGACTTAACTACACCTCTTCTGTGATGAGAATGTTTTTCTTTTCTGATTTATATATATATATATGAAGAGTTTATTTGCAAAAACAGATAACTCCATGATTCAAAAATCATGTTTTTTATTATGTTATCATGTTTTTATTGTGTTAGTTAGCTGTATTTTTAGTTATTTTTTTTAACCTAATCAAAATAACCCAACAGTTTGATTGAAATTAATTGGAATGCACAATAAAAAAAACATGATTTTTGAAAATTGTTAAAAACTATATATATATATATATATATATTGATATACATATTGATTAATATGTTGAATGACCTTTTTTATATTATTTTAGTAATTTCGTGTCATGTGCTTTTGTAATTTTATTAGATTTTGTTTTTATATTTCTGTATAGCTTTAATTGAATTTATAGTTTCAGTTTTTCATCTAATATTTACATTATCTTTCATCTTTATTTCAATTACTGAGAACGATTTTAATAGTTTTTTTGCTTTAGTTCTAGATTTAGTAAACAATAACAACATGACAAAAACACACGTCAGGGTGATACAACTGTCCTGATATCATAATGAAGTGAAAAGCCTCATTAATAGAATACAAAATAATAAGTAGAAAAGAAAAAATCGCAGTCGTGCAGGTTGTAAAATATAGTGGGCTGACTTCCCAAAAAAATGTATATGCATGAATTATGATATTTGTAAATAAATAAATAAAGAATGACAATCATTAAGATGTGAACATTCATATCTGAAAATGATGATCCTTTTTATTTTATGGTTAAACCACATGCTGTTTAAATGGTGTGAGAATCTTCAAACCTCTGCGAAAGCAGCATGAATACAAAGAGCCTTTAAACTGGAGATATTTTATCAGGGAACCTCTTGTTCATCATTGACCGCCGCAGCATCGTTCTCCTTCCGCGGAATGACCGTCACTCCTCATGTGTTCGTCAGTGCTAGCGATGTCGAGCACCAGTGAACCTGATGTGACAGCATCGTCAACCGAGCGCTATTGTTTGATCCTCACCCGGCTCCCGCCCTCCATCAGTTCCTAATGAGAGAGAGAGCGAACAAAGACCCCAGGAGCGCTCCGTATTTATTCTACAGTGTATTTAGGTCAGATCAGGTTGTATAGACCTGACGATGTAAGAAACAACATTTAAAAAAGGAGTTTTAATTACAAGTATCTGTAGCCCCAAGTGTCCAATTCCCTTTCACATTGGCCTCCGGTGGTTTGGAAGGGAGAATGGAAGAGAGGCATTGCAGGCTGGGTAATTACTGGCACAGAAGAATAGATTGGTGCTACGCTTGATTTTCTTACCTGATCTCTTGTTTTCCCACATGTGACACATTCATTATCTTCTAATCAAATGCAGACTTTAGTAGGTCTTGGGTGTTGGTTGTTGTTTTTTGTAATTCCCACGTTCAATAATTTTGATTTCAAATTAATTTTGTGAAGATCAAAGATCAGAAAGCTTTCTATTCTTCTGTGATCATAGAACGCCATGTTGTTGTTTTTTTCATCCGCACTTCATGGTGGTCTAGATGAGGGAGAATTCATCCGTTTGTATGGAAGTGGCATCAGAAGCCAACAGATTTGGGGATTTTTCGGAGGAGAAACAAATATTTGACTCCAGAAACATTCGGCAGGTTTTACGTAGATCTACTCCTGGTTTGCGCCTCACAAAAGCTACTCTTAAGGCCGCTACCAAAAGTAGCCTGATCATGTCCGTGTGTGTGTGTGTGTGTGTGAGTGAGTGAGTGAGTGAGTGAGTGAGTGAGTGAGTGAGTGAGTGAGAGTGTGTGTGTGTGTGTGTCTGTGTCTGTGTCTGTGTGTGTGTGTGTTTTAGCAGGCTGAAGCTCAGAGTGTATTGTGACTGGGCCTGTAGCTTCGCCCCGGGCGTCTTCACACTCTATGAAACCAGCGTCACTTAATTGGACTATAAAACACCTTCATATTGTTGCAGGTATTTTTTTTCCCCGCACTTCTCCTCAGGCCAGGCCAGTCGATTCCGAATCAACTCCTGGGTGTGTTAATGAAAACACAGCCCAAAAGAGAGCTTTGCTGAATAGTGAGCAGCGCAGCGGGGCTGTCCAAAGGGAGGAGATTACCTGCTAAAGCAGCTGTTACATGATAATGACGAAGTCTGCCGTCCCCGCGGGCCGTTTGAGATGTGACTTAGGCCTACCAGGCTGGCGTGGCATCAGATGCTGTAGCATTTCTGTGTTGTGCAATAAAACGGTACTTTTTTAAGAGTAATTAAATAATATTACATTCTTTTGCCGTAACCCCTGCAGCCAGTTCCTCTGTAGTTGAAGTTTAGTGGCGCTCAAGCGGGCTTTTGATGAAGTCAGCACGGAGAACGGCTTCTGCTCCAGTCTACCTGCCTGGCGGGAAAGCTCTGCTCCCTCTCTCCCTAATGAGACACATGCTTTCTCCCTCTTCATTTGCCATGCTTCTCTCTTGCGCTCACGCTCACTCGCCTCTCTTTTGGGTCTGACGCGCTGGATTCTGCTGGAGTTAAGACCATTTCTTTTTCTGTGCAAAGTTGCTCAATGAAGAGTATAAAAAATGCATGTTACTCTGTGTCTTTTAGAAAAGTTTAATTCAATATTTATGGATGATGCGTGCCTTTGATCCTCGATGCTAATTACCACCGAGTCCTTGAGAAGGTTTTGGGGGGAAGAAGAAAGCCTAGTCAGAGTATAGGTTAGCGCTCGGCTTCGGCGCGGCGCAGACACACACACACACACACACACGGACACACACACGGACACACACACGGACACACACACGGACACACACACGGACACACACACGGACACACACACGGACACACACACGGACACACACACGGACACACACACGGACACACACACGGACACACACACGGACACACACACGGACACACACACGGACACACACACGGACACACACACGGACACACACACGGACACACACACGGACACACACACGGACACACACACGGACACACACACGGACACACACACGGACACACACACGGACACACACACGGACACACACACGGACACACACACGGACACACACACGGACACACACACGGACACACACACGGACACACACACGGACACACACACGGACACACACACGGACACACACACGGACACACACACGGACACACACACGGACACACACACGGACACACACACGGACACACACACGGACACACACACGGACACACACACGGACACACACACGGACACACACACGGACACACACACGGACACACACACGGACACACACACGGACACACACACGGACACACACACGGACACACACACGGACACACACACGGACACACACACGGACACACACACGGACACACACACGGACACACACACGGACACACACACGGACACACACACGGACACACACACGGACACACACACGGACACACACACGGACACACACACGGACACACACACGGACACACACACGGACACACACACGGACACACACACGGACACACACACGGACACACACACGGACACACACACGGACACACACACGGACACACACACGGACACACACACGGACACACACACGGACACACACACGGACACACACACGGACACACACACGGACACACACACGGACACACACACGGACACACACACGGACACACACACGGACACACACACGGACACACACACGGACACACACACGGACACACACACGGACACACACACGGACACACACACGGACACACACACGGACACACACACGGACACACACACGGACACACACACGGACACACACACGGACACACACACGGACACACACACGGACACACACACGGACACACACACGGACACACACACGGACACACACACGGACACACACACGGACACACACACGGACACACACACGGACACACACACGGACACACACACGGACACACACACGGACACACACACGGACACACACACGGACACACACACGGACACACACACGGACACACACACGGACACACACACGGACACACACACGGACACACACACGGACACACACACGGACACACACACGGACACACACACGGACACACACACGGACACACACACGGACACACACACGGACACACACACGGACACACACACGGACACACACACGGACACACACACGGACACACACACGGACACACACACGGACACACACACGGACACACACACGGACACACACACGGACACACACACGGACACACACACGGACACACACACGGACACACACACGGACACACACACGGACACACACACGGACACACACACGGACACACACACGGACACACACACGGACACACACACGGACACACACACGGACACACACACGGACACACACACGGACACACACACGGACACACACACGGACACACACACGGACACACACACGGACACACACACGGACACACACACGGACACACACACGGACACACACACGGACACACACACGGACACACACACGGACACACACACGGACACACACACGGACACACACACGGACACACACACGGACACACACACGGACACACACACGGACACACACACGGACACACACACGGACACACACACGGACACACACACGGACACACACACACACACACACATGCTGCGAGTTTAGCATCCTTTCCTGGTGGCAGGAAATCAAACCTCAAAACAATCCCATTTACCGTTTGATGCTGCTTTTTCTCAAAATAAGCTCTTCTGGAGATTGAAGAAAAGCCTTCATGACCTGATCCTTGAATTTGTTCCGTGTCATAATTAATCAGAGTGAAGTCGTGAGTTTCATCACAGGTTAGAGTCGTCATCAAAGCCGAAGACACCCCGGAGAAGCTGTCTGGTGTCAAAAAGGCAAAGGAAAAAAGCCTCTCTCTTGTTTTTGACAGCTTTTCTTTTCGTTCCTTTCTCCCTAGATCCCCTCTGCAGGCCTGCTGATGGACACCATGCTGCTGAAGATGAAGGAGGGCAAAGTGCTGACAGAGGAACTGGCTGCACTTATACAGCTGCAGTCAGCAAAAACGCCTGACCAGAGGAGAAAAAGAGACAGAGGGAGCGAGAGACTAATACTTCTGTAAGATGGAGTGTGCTCTGCATGGCAGCGGAGGCTCTCGTCTCCACAGTCCTGCCCTGCCGCACAGCAAACTCCTGGATAAATGATGCAACGTAAAGGGCTTTTTATGACTTGCCTTTAATAGAAAAACATTGATTTGTTGACAGATAAAACTTGACTGGAGAAACACTGTATTTTGAATTGTAGATCGCAGAAACCACTTTTTGAAATTGAGAAGCAGCTGTTGGGGAGATTACGATTTCTTGATTTGATCTAGCGTTTTAGTTCAATGTAAATGATCGTGCACTTGATGTTTTGACCTGACTTGCACATGAAGAATATTTAAGGCACGTTATCATGTCAGTGTAAATGCACACCGCGATGTACTATAACTGAAGCAAACGTCAGTCAAAATCAGGGCTCAAGTTGAATAACCAACATAGAGAAATAAAAGATTAAAAAATAATCTTGCCTGTCTTTTTCTTTTTTGTATGTTTGATTGTCTACAACATAAAGGAATACCAAGTAATTTAAAGCTAAAAAGAAATGTTTCCCAATTACACAATTATCTTATTATTTGAAAAAAATACGCAGTGTATGTTAATATTTATAATAATATACACTATAGTTATGTTTGGTTGTGGACCGAGCATTTTAATTTCTCAATAAGGAGATTTTATGAGAATGCACTTCATGAAGAGGTTTCTATGAACTAAATGAAGAACTAAAACTCTGAACGGTGGTTGCATTCGTTTGCTTGTATGCAAATATGTTCATCACCCTAACAGACACCAGAACATTTTTCTATATTTTAATAATTGCTATGCAATTCACATTTGAGCACTGCATTTTCTGGTTGCATGCAAGTCGATGCAGATGTAAAATATCTACACTGTATATACGGTTTATGGCGGCTTAGAATACATTTATACATTTCAATTGTAGAAATAATGACATGCAATCCATGTTTTAAATATGAAATTGAATATTGAACACATAAAGACACATTCTTGTGTCCATGTTGATTTGTAGAAGAAAATAAAATCGCAGAATTGTGCTGTAAGAAACCAGACCATCCGTATATTTAGATTACATATGATTTCTCCTCCATTGTTACTCGCTCTTTTCCTCTGCACACAATCAGAAACCTTCCGTTCAGAAATCAACCATAAGAATTCAACTTCTGTTTTATCAGTTTTATGCTAATGATGTCGTTTGCATTTATCTTTTTGTAATGAAGGATTAGCTCAAGACTGTCCTGAGCATCTCAGGGACCAATTTATCTGCTCCCTGGATCAGGAGGGCCCCTGTGGTTAATTACCATTCGTTAATGCAGTTTGGATCCTTTCTTCTTCGAATACTCTCCAGAGCATGCCATTGTAAATATTTGTCCCATATAAATGTGCTGGTTTCTAGTCACTGTCCTCGAGCGTAATGTGTCTGATGACAAACATTAATAACTTGCAGCTGGGAAAACTGCGTGCGCAAATTAGTACCGACTTGATGCGTACTGCAGAGTCAACATGTTTGCAATCTCTGTGACGTTCAAATGCACAGAAGTCCCTGAGGTTTAATTAGCATGGCCTTCCTCAGCCACCCACCGAACATGAAGAAACATTCAAGCTCATACAATTGAAACTGTGTCGTGTTTTAAATATGTAGGGGTGTTGTGTCGTCTTCTTGTGAACGTCTCATTAATTAGGGGACGGACGCATCAGGATCTTCCCTTTCCTCCATGCCTTTGTTCCTCTTATCATTTCATCTTTCTCTCACACATTCATTCGCTCAGTGTTTTTTTTTCCTCTTTCACCCTTAATCTCTCCTTTTCTTGTGTCTGATGGTCTCGGCGGGTATCTGGATGCCACAGGGGCTGCTGGAGAACCTGCCCCCCCCCTTCACTAAAATCAATAACGTAGACTACTGAGGTCTCCTGCAGCATTACTGGAACAGCTCCATCACAGGTCATCAGTGCTCGGATGAAATGACTGAGAGGTCAAATCTGACAACTGAGGCTAAACATGTTCACATTCATCCGTTTGAAGTGCACCTGGGTGCCAGGAATATATTTATGCCCTCAATTAATGTGTAAGACAACACCGAGTGAGCAAAGCAGGAGGAGTAGCTCGGCCTGGATCGATGATTTCTTTCAGCTCGAGCCGGAAATGAAAGTCGCTTGAAATGGCACATCATCTCAAATCGGCCTGTCTTCTTTGATTTCTGCATGCGGTTAACTCTATAGAGCTGGTTCTGATTTTCTTGTCTCAACAGCAGCTCCGCTACACACTCATCTCAGTGATTGGGAAATTTTTCGAGAGGCTGGTTATGACACATAAGACTCATAAAACCACACTGGACCAGATCAGCTGCATTCGCAATCATCCCGGCTCATTGACCCTGCAGCACAAAAGCAGTCTTAAGTTGCTGTAAATCTTGTAAAGTCGCTTGAAATGGCACATCATCTCAAATCGGCCTGTCTTCTTTGATTTCTGCATGCGGTTAACTCTATAGAGCTGGTTCTGATTTTCTTGTCTCAACAGCAGCTCCGCTACACACTCATCTCAGTGATTGGGAAATTTTTCGAGAGGCTGGTTATGACACATAAGACTCATAAAACCACACTGGACCAGATCAGCTGCATTCGCAATCATCCCGGCTCATTGACCCTGCAGCACAAAAGCAGTCTTAAGTTGCTGTAATTCTTGTGTCAACTCACCAAAAGACTCTCAAGAGGTAGTCATTGCAAAACAAACAACATGTGCATAAGTACATATGTGAGCCTGCAGCACAAAAGCAGTGTTAAGTCGCTGGGGTATATTTGTAGCAATAGCCAACAATACATTGTATGGGTCAAAATTATAGATTTTTCTTTTATGCCAAAAATCATTAGGATATTAAGTAAAGATCATGTTCCATGAAGATATTTTGTACATTTCCTACCGTAAATATATCAAAACTTAATTTTTGATTAGTAATATGCATTGCTAAGAACTTCATTTGAACAACTTTAAAGATGATTTTCTCAATATTTAGATTTTTTTGCACCCTCAGATTCCAGATTTTCAAATAGTTGTATCTCGTCCAAATATTGTTCTATCCTAACAAACCATACATCAATGGAAAGCTTATTTATTCAACTTCAGATGATGTATAAATCTCAGTTTTAAAAAATTGACCCTTATGACTAGTTTTGTGCTCCAGGGTCATGTATAAGCTATGTATATTATGCATTAGATTGAACAAATGATAATGATATCCCTAGTAAAAAGTAATATATTTCAAATAAATGTATTTCATACGAAGTATAGTTCAAATCTATGATGTATCACTCGAGACTTACTGATATAAAAGTTATAATTAAACTTTATTTGGAGTACTACTTGTGCACAACGCACATTTCTTAATATTACGCTTAAAATGTGTTTTAATATCTCTCCTGATGAGAAATGTATGATCTTTATGTTGGTCTTTAAATGCAAGATATTTAAAGTGTACCTGAAGAATACTTGCAATAGTTCCACTTTAGCACAATCAGATATACTTCAGTATATCTTTAGCTGGACTTCAGCACAATTAAAGTGCATTAAGTACAAAATCAGTTGTTCCAGTTAAGCAGACTTGAAGTATACCAGTTTAGTATACTAAAAGTACAATTGCAGGCTATTTTTATTAAGTACATAAATATGTAAATGTATTTATAGTGTACTTAGCATGAAATAAAAGTATTTCAAATACATTTCAGCATGTTTATTTTTCACTTTTTGTAATTTCAACTAATTTATCTATTTAAATAAATACAGTATATACTACACTGTACTGTGAATAGCAGTAGTTTGCAAGGATAAAACAGTTGTTAGCTTGGGGTAAAGGGCATATTTAATCTGAAGTGAATGAAAATGAGGCTGCGAGATCAATAGGTTCAATATAACATATGTTAACAATCTGTTCATGCACCACATCAGACATGTCATCAATTCCACTCCACTGTAAAACTGCTCTGCTGATGGGGGTCTTTATATCTCCCAGCTAAACTTCATCCTGGATCTTCGTTGAAATGTTCTGGAAATGCACTTACAGTATTTTCACACAAGAGGGGGCTGTTGTCAAAGCTGTTCACTGTGTGCTGCATCAGCTGAAGTTTATCTGATCTGAACACACTGCAACTCCATAAAACATATTCATAATGCATATTCAGAAAGTTTGAGGTCTGATGCTTCTGTAAATAAAAATAAATCACCATAGCTCTGTGTAATGTTCATGTGCATATAATACATCCGTGTGTGTGTGTGTGTGTGTGTGTGTGTGTGTGTGTGTGTGTGTGTGTGTGTGTATGAGTGTGTGTATGTATATAAATATTAATGTATTATAAAATTCAGTAATATGTCATACATTCAAAAGCACAAAACGAAAAAATAAATGTATGTTTTGATGGTTAATTTGAAAATAATTACCTCTCAATACTTCGATCACTTTCTCTAGACTCTCACACAGTGCAGCTCAGCAGCAAGCTCTGTGGATAAACTGTGGATCGTTTAGCATTGCTTTGGTGCAAAATGCCTTCAGCGACTACATCTTTCAAATGACATCAATTCTTTTCTCACTCAGACACAAAAAGCGCCAAAACAGGCCAATTTTTTACAAAACTATCAGACCTAAGTTCAAAACCTAACATCATAGAAAAATAAATAAGACAGCTATTCGCTACATTTCTTCAGTAACACCATATTGAAATCTCAAAATTGAAATACTATCAAAACAGTTAGATTTAGCTGAACAACTACACAGGCGTTAGTCTTTCAATTTCATTCCTATCTGTACAAAACTGAGAGAAAACTGAGGAATAATTTTGTATTTTAATGTAAATGTGGCAGGAAACGAGGGCAAGAAGTGGTGAGCAAATACATCACCAAAAGAGTCAGAGACATAGGCCCCAATACAAAAAATCCTTTTCTTAACAATTCTTTAATACACCAACTTGACCCTATCAAGACAAAGAAAACACACAGTAACACACAGGGAAAGAATGCAGTCACTATAAAAGAAATCACTCGTCAGGCTCAGTCAACCACACAAAAGAAACAAATCACAAAAAAAAAACAGTAAATCAAATATCACACAATAATCAGTCAAGCAAACAAAAGTTGTTCAAAACCAGGCCAAAAACATATCGAATATACAGGAAACAAACCCATTTTAAAGGAGAAAATCAAAAAGAAAGAAATACTGTAGACAATTCAAACAGGACAATGATAGACAAAACCAAAATAAGTTAAATCAAAGCCGATTAATATAGACTAAACACAAACAAAACTGAACAACTGAACCAATCAAGAGATCAAGGAAACAAACAGTCAGAATCTAACACCAATGCTATTAATTCTCTACATAGGATTGAGGGTTGGGAACGACAAGGAGGAAGGGGTCCATATTCACGCAAGAACAAGAGAGAGAGATAATGAACATGGTTTTGGCCAATAATGCTATCAGGCTCAGAGAACTACAAGCAAACATTATCGGGCCCTGTTTTCAAAATTGTGCTTAAGCAATCGTAGAAACAGAACAGCAGCGCTGCCCCAAATGGAACGATTAGAGCGTGCTTACAGGCCTTGAAATATACCAAGCGTCTGAAGCTTCAATGAAGAAAAACAGTAAGACTAGAACAAGCTAGCTCTGCAACACAGGTTCAGGTGTCGTCTCAGGTATCCACCTCCTGCTGATGCAGTGATCCGCCAACAGTGACACGACACAGGAGGATCGCTCCCGTTGTTATACACGAGAGGGTGAAATGAACTGCTGTGGCAAGATGAGCGCTGGTTAGGAGAACTGTGCAAGCTAAACTGTGTAAGAGTGTGTCCTAGTGATTGTAAAACTGTAGGATGGCAGAGTACCCTCTGACCCAATGGAACACCCCTACATATTTAACTCGATTACTTCAAGTGGTTTAAATAAGGGCAGGTTCAGATAGAGCGTGTTCCTGTCGTCCACTGTGCTGCTTTTGAATTGTTTTTCTGTGTAAACATGCTAGACGGGCATCATTGTGCTGTGTCTCGCTGCTTTTCCAGCATCTCACGCATGAGTGCCCTTTTTTGAAGCATTGATGCTGTAATGTCAATGGAATTACAAAGATAAAGCAACCATTGCAATCGTCCCTTACCATTTATCACATCCTTACAACCGTTCTCACATTTACAGTATCTTCCTATTTTATCTAGGGCTTGACAGCTAACACATGTGGCGAAAACGTGAGTTTAGCTTACGTCAAGTTCAGCATCTCGACTGAAAGCCAAGCATTCCATCAAACCCCTTCATCTTGTAAAAACACCATCAATGATTACTCTTGCGTTACCTTGTTGTCTGTCTCTAGTTTGGCAAGTCTTCGAATTTTGGCTTGCGCTTTTGCAACCAAATCTGATTATTTTTTTCATGTAATGCACAGCCATGCTCACACAACACCCTCTGGCTCAGGCTACAGTAGCCACACCCCAAACTCTCGCGATTGGTTGAGCTGGAAAGTGATTGACGGATCCCAAATGTTCTGATGGTGCCTGGGAGGCATAATGTTTACAATTTTGTCAAAGATATAAACCCATGAATAGTAGTCAGTTTACAATAAACTGGCTTAAGAGAATGTATTCTGACCAAAATAAAAAATCATGCAATCTTCACCTTTAAATAAAAGGTCAAATCAAAATTTTAAAGTTATACGTACTTTACGATTTTAACCCTCATCCGTCCCTCCCGAAACCTATAACAAAAGAATGACCCGAAGGCCAAAAATGACACCAATTTTTATTTTTGGTCCAGAAAGCTTATATTGGTCCATTTTTATATATTTTTTTTTTTTTCACATTTTTTATGTAGTTTTTTTTTTTTTATTATTCACATTAAATTCTGGATATTTTTATGAAAATTAGCATATTTTATACATTTTTTCACCAAAAAACAAAACAAAGAAAGACAATTTCTGCATATTTATACTTTAAACATGATCATCCATCAGGACCTAGGTCACTGAGTGTCTCTGATGCCATCTGGTGCGGGAAAATTACATAAAATTGCATTTTATGATTACAGCCACTAGAGGGGCCTATTGAATCCTATGGAGATTCTTAAATGAGCCAAACAAGTGAAATGTTTAAAACTACACCAACTTGAGGCTTCATTAAGCCTTGAGATATATCTCAAGGCTTTCAGAACTAAAAACTATATTTTGTAAAAAAAAAAAAAGAAAAATTATTTATACTGAATTTTAATCCAAACACATGCATATTCATACAGTTTCATAGATATGTAATAAATATAAAAGATACATTTAAAAATATAAATATGATATAAACTCATTGGTCTCCACCCCATCACTCAAATTTAACTGTGTTAAGTCACAAAAAAATTCCAAAATGACAGTCATTTCCCAGCAGAAACATCATATATGCTATAATGTGTTTCAATGGGAGTGTGTGTGCCTGTGTGTGTGGGTATGTGAGTTTTTTGTGCATTGAGGACATTCTGCAGTCTCAGCCCTTTGTTTGGGTATGCATGTTTTTTTCGGACATTCCATTTATTCCTATGGCCGGGTCAAAATGAATGTAATACTTGTGGGTGTAATACTTTTTTTTATTACACCCACATAGAATCCTCGAATCGACTCAGATTTTTTTAGTGTGTGCTCCATGCTCAAGTGTGATAAAATTAAATTTAAAAAATCCGCCGTTTTTTTCGTAAATTCAATGCTTTTCCAGTGGCGGGTCAAAATGACGAGGGACACTTTAGATACTTTTTTTATAGCACCCCCTTAAACTGCTTGAATTCACTCGAAAAAAAATTCATGTATTCCCGGTTCAAGTGTGACAAATGTAACAAAGTCTCATACCATAAAGATCAACGCTCGATTTTTAAAAAATCTTTAAAAATGAGTTTTGGGTCAAAATGACCCGAGGGACGGATGAGGGTTTTAATCCCGTCTGGATCTGCTAAATCTGTTTTTCCTCACACAACCTCTGTAATAATTCCAGAGCAAATGTTTTTCGGCAAACTCTGAGAAATCTAATCCCGTCTAAATGCGAATGTCTGTGTTTGCCGACGATATTCCCAAAGCGTTTCCACAAAATAAAAACCCGTTGTGATTATTGTTAATTAACCATTCAAAAAGACGAGGTGCCACAAGTCCTTCCCTAAATTAACTTTGTGAGGGCACTTAGTGAATCAACTTCTGACTTATTTAATGATCTTCAAGTTATCATTGCTTTTAGTGACGTCTTGCTCTTACAAGCAAGTTTTGTGTACAAGGCCTCTTAGATAAATACATAAAAATAAAGTGCCTTTGCTGCGAAAAGGCTTGACAAAATACCATAAAGACTTAACTGAGAAGCAAGCACAGTATGTGAGATACACCAAGAGATTTCACATACTGCCTAAAATAGGCGACTTAAAGATAAAGCATCATGGCCTTCCCAGATTAGCTAAATGGATTGACTTTTATTTGAATCTGCCTTCTATAAAGCATAAGAGCTGTTTAAAAGACACGTAAAAGACCACTTTGTACAGAAGGTGCAGGATAGAGAGGGAGGCTAAGCGTTTTTCAGTGCATATAGAAAACCTTTACACTAATATAGAAACTGAGAGAGACTTGGTGGCAGTGAAGAAATGTTTCAAAAGGTATCCAGACAAAGATAGACCGGAAGAAAGACAATTAGGACTGGACATCCCTGCCTTACTGGATTATTTGACAATGACAGGCAGGTGTGTTGAAGCAGGGAGTCTGAACTCTCCAGTGATGGCCATTCATGTGAATCATGCTGTCAGGGTTTGCCTGTTTTTCCCCCAAAATCAAAACGTGGATTGTGAATGTGCCACTAATTATACATGATATAAGCTCTCTTACACAGCCACTAATAGTGATGGGAAGATCTGAATTATTTTACTGATCTTTTAAATTCGGTCAGCAAAATTAAGTAATCCACATGCAGATCTGAGATTACATGAAAAAAAAGAGAGAAAGCGATACAATATTGTGTTACTCCCTAAAAAAGTAACTATTATGTTACCTAGTTACTTTTTATGGAAAGTAATGTGTTACTTTTGCGTTACTTTTTCTCATCTGGGCTTGGCTTGCTTGTTTGTTTTTAATATAAAAGTTTTGGCAAACGTAAAAGTGGAATGAATGAAGGAAATATAAATTCACATCTGTAGGGGTCTTATTTGAAAAAGTAACTCATACATTTAATTTTAAATTTAAAAGTAATGTTAATTTACTAGTTACTTGAAAAAAGTCATCTGATTACATAACCCCAACACCGTCAAAGGATGGAGGCTTGAGACAGTGTATTGATTATCATGCCATCGACAATATAACTAACCTATTTCTATAAATATTTCTGGAACATTTTCCAGCATTGATTGTTGAATAAAAAGCCACTTTAAATGCTTGTGAGAAATCATTAACATTTCTTAAGCCAGGATGTTTCATTTTTCCTTTCTTATATGATGGTGATTAAAAGTTCACTCTTTGAGTGAGGGCTACTTGTTTGATATACTCTCTCTCTCTCTCACTCTCTGTCTCTCTCTCTCTCTGTCTCTCTCTTGTGTTGTGTTCCCTGGGATCTGGATCTTTTCTGAAAGATCATAATTCATAATTTCTGAAGATCATGAGACACTGAAGACTGGAGGAATGATGCTGAAGATCCAGATGGGAGGTTTTCCTCTGAAGGAGGGGCTCTGCTGCTGTAATATGAGGAGAGGCGTGACGTCAGCGGCGCGTCATCATCAGCTGCTGTAATCAGCCTACGCGCGCGCGGTGATTCCCAGCGTCTATCTCTGCATCGCGTCCACTGTTCCTCCATCACGGCCAGGCGTTAGGACACAAACAGCTCGAGTCCGCTCGGAATCATGTCTGTCGCGGGACTGAAGAAGCAATTCCACAAAGCCACTCAGGTAAGCCTCGACACGGCGGTGCTGCAGTGCTACAGCGCTCTGAATCCTAATGCGGATCTTCACGCGGAACACTGTGTTCTGCTGCTGGATGCCTTACCGACAGGCTAGCACTCATGCCAGACACAGAATGAATGCATGCTCAGTGCTTTTTCGTGAGGTGTTTATTAGCACCGATGAAATGAAAACGCGTGAACATGAATATTTAACATGCCTAGAAGAAAGTTGTTACATAATAGCTGCCCTCTAAAGCAGTCGTGATCCGGTGACACTTCAAAGCCATGATGCTCTTAGCACCACTCATGACGTGAACATTGAACACTGATGCTTTGTGCAGAAAAGATTTCGCAGGAATAATTGGTCGTTTTAAGGGTCATTTTGAAACCACTGCTCTGCATCCCTCTACTCAAACCTGTTCACAGAATGAATGCATGCTCAGTGCTTTTTCGTGAGGTGTTTATTAGCACCGATGAAATGAAAACGCGTGAACATGAATATTTAACATGCCTAGAAGAAAGTTGTTACATAATAGCTGCCCTCTAAAGCAGTCGTGATCCGGTGACACTTCAAAGCCATGATGCTCTTAGCACCACTCATGACGTGAACATTGAACACTGATGCTTTGTGCAGAAAAGATTTCGCAGGAATAATTGGTCGTTTTAAGGGTCATTTTGAAACCACTCTAATCATCCCTCTACTCAAACCTGTTCATGATAACCTAAATCAGGTGTTTGATTCATTACAAACCCAAAAGGATCCAGGAACAAGGTTGAAAACCACTGCCTTTGCTGTGAATATGAGATTGTGTGAGTTGTAAAGCTGGGCTTGCATCTCACTGCCTGACTTTAAACTACACAGTCTGTGAGAGAGATTGT
Source organism: Sinocyclocheilus anshuiensis (assembly GCF_001515605.1). NCBI lineage: Eukaryota > Metazoa > Chordata > Actinopteri > Cypriniformes > Cyprinidae > Sinocyclocheilus > Sinocyclocheilus anshuiensis. The sequence continues at coordinate 1,674,193 of NW_015546098.1, read as the reverse complement.
GATGAATCGTGGGCTCTGAGATCTCCAGCAGCCGCTGCGTGACTCAGAGCTGCTCTGGAGAACAGATGGTTCCTCACACACTGCTTCAGCTCACAGCGCGCTGCACTTCATACACAACCTTCATGCAGTCGTGACACAATATAGTGGCTGCTCTGTGAAATACTGCTTTTCTCCCTTATTTACCTTCTCTCAGTTAAGTAGAGGCAGATTTGTCCTGTTTTGCCTGCAGTATTTATTCTTGGAAATTTGCTTATATGGTGAATATTTGCCTAAATGTGACCCTGGAGCACAAAACCAGTCTTAAGTGTCAATTTTTCAAAATTGAGATTTATACATCATCTGAAAGCTGAATAAATACACTTTCCATTGATGTATGGTTTGTTAGGATTGGACAATATTTGGCTGAGATACAACTATTTGAAAATCTGGAATCTGAGCGTGCAAAAGAATCTAAATATTGATATAACAAAGAGTGAAAAATTTAAGGGGGTCTGAATACTTTCCGTACCCACTGTATATATATATATATATATAAGATAGGCCTTGAGATGCAGTAAGCTGTTTGTGTAATGTGCCCATGTAATTTGCAAGTGAAACACAAATAGTGATTCATAACTGCTCAAGCTTTTTAACACTTGTTTTAGCACATCTCTTCTGTCTTGTTCTTGTCATGCGTGGTAGTTACATAAAAGAGAGCTGAGATTTCACAGAAACTGTCTGCTCAACTTGTCATGTAGTTGTAACTAAATGCTCTGCTAATATGAAACCAGAACACAACAGAAAAATACAGAATAGACATTTGCACTAAGATAAGTGCAATAAGAACAGTGGCTGAATTAGGCCTATGATAACATTAAACAATACTACAATTCTGTGAAGTATTGCAGTTAGTCTGTCGGCAGCATTTGGCATATCTAATGAATGTGCATTCAAACTGTTCATTCAGTTAAAACTCAGAGGTTAGGTCATTGATTAAGTAACACCGTCACATGTATTCTGCTACTCCCCAGCACTGTACAGTATACAGTTATACAGATGTATTGTTTTGGAAATGTATGTTGCATGGTAAAATTAGTCTTTGGTTTGTTGTTTAAAAATAGCTTGTAATGCAAGTTCTACAATACAAGTTGATGTATTGTACTTGGCAAGCCAGTGGCTTTAAAATGATCTTGGATGATGTATTTGTTGACTTTATCTTTGTGCAATCTGGGATCTTTTATTAAAACCCGAAGGATGAGAAATATATTCTCTTTTTTTTTCCTCTTATAAGTATTAAATATGGTTTATTCTTTTGGTGGATGCTATTGTGGTGGATTATACAGGTGCAGATTATGTTCGACATCATTGCTAAAATATATCAGTTTTCCTGATTTCTAGCTATGATCAAGCAGAGCTGTGCCATGTTTCTGAGCACCCCTGCATGGGCAGACATGAAGGCAGCAGGTTATACTGCTGGATAGAAGGTTTTTCTAGTGTTAAACATGAACTTGTATTCAGGACTTGATTTCCAGATTGGCAGAAAGTCCATGGGATGAGAAAGAAAGGTGTTGGACATTGCTGATGGCCTTGTGGATGTTGTTGTTGTTTTTAAGAGAGAATTGATCATTTGCTAGTTTGAAAGTAGAAAGTTGACAGCAACACCAAAAGTAGTCAGAAATTGATTTTTATGAGCCTTCTGTGTGTTGATTATGTGGTAAATTTATGAATATTGTCTTTTTTTTCTTTGCAAAAACAACAACACTAAAGTGCATAAATAAATCAAATAAATACATGCTCATGTTAAAAAGCCAACTCTGAGAGAAATTGCAATTTTCTCGAGTCTGTCAAGCATTCGTGTAACTATTACACACTTCTGTTTGAGACTCTTCAGACCACTTTCTGAATGTATGCAATGCATCCATTATCAGAAGCCCAACACAAACTGCTTGCATACAGTTTAATCACAGCCAAGAAGTTAATACTGTTGTTCTGGAAGAAAAGGAGGCTCCTACCGTCAAATTATGGCTTGGAGAGATGATTTCTACTTTACATAAGTTGGAATGAATTAGATGCTGTTAGAAGGGCAAATGTGAACAGTTTGACCAAATCTGGCACCCGTTTCTCTGTTGTCTTGATGGAAATCTTATGGACTAATGCATCATTTGTTAATGTAATGTTTTGATATTTCTTTCTCATACTTTACAATTTAATGGAAACAGGTCTGGTATGGAATGGTTTGTGATGGGTTTTTTTTCTCTCTCTCTCTTTTCTAATTTTGATTGTATTCTTTGTACAGGTAAAAGAGATGAAAATGTAAGATTGCAAGTCCATGTTCAAAATCTTTGTCTTTCAATAAAAACTTATTTGACAAAAAAAGACTCTTCGGACCAAACCATCAGCGAGAGCCGTGGAGCAGAACAAAGGTGTCTCTAGACTAATTCACGAAAGATTGGTTTCAGTCGACAGAAATACAGAAAAGCATCCATCATATCTGCGTAATAACATGTTTCTCAGGTCAGTTGGAGCACTCATGCTGCGGACCGAACGTGCTTGGAAACATCGCCAAGTTATTCTTTTATTGCAATAGGCTAGACGCAGCCATAATTAGTGATCCTTCATTTCTAATGGGGTTAATGGAGAAAGTGTGAATGGTGACATCATGTACAGGTTGTGTGACCTGCCCTCATGCTCAAAAACCATGAACAAATCCATGCACGATAAAATATGAAACCACATTAGATTCTCTTGAAATGAGGACAAACCAAACCCAGTTTGTGCTGACCACCATGTGCTTTGTGTATGTTTGACTGCCAAGAGCACCATCACAATTCAGAAACCATAACAGAAAGTATGTCGTGAATAATTCTACATATTACAGTGTTTGATGTTAAGTGTTTGTTTACTTGTGTATAATTAACATGTGGAACTGTTGCATTGCTGTTGATGTAAAATCTAAAGCTAAAGCACTACTTATTTAGACTGAATCATTCGATTTTTTTTTTTTCTAGAGTAAGCAGAGAAGAACATGTTCCAGACTTAGAAATAATAGCTTAGAATCAATAGATGTCAGTACCAATGCATTTTAATAGCACTATGTGAACATGTTTAGACCATTTAACACTCTGGTCACATTAAAGCCATGTCACTTCAAGCACCCGCATATGCTTACAGTATTTTTTGGCAATAACTGTTCTGTGTGGCAAATATCTACATTAGACTCTGATTGGGTTCTTTAATGGATGCGCAGTTGTTTGGGTTTTGTCCAGTAGCAGGAGATTGTTTGTGGGTTAATGCAGTAACTGGGTAGAACATATGAAATACACTAACTAGTCTTCCAAATGAGAACATCACTAATCTCTTCTGCCTCTGGTTTTCTCTTTCATGTCTTTGTAGATTTCAGGGGTAGTTCACCCAAAGATGAAAACTGTCATCATTTACTCAACCTCAAGTTGTTCCAAACCTGTTTGAGTTTCTTTCTTCTGTAGAACACAAACGAAGATATTTTGAAGAAGGTTGGTAACCAAACAGTTGACGGTAGCCATTGACTTCCATAGTCTGGGAAAAAATACTGTGGAAGTCAATGGCTACCGTCAACTGTTCTACAGAAGAAAGAAACTCAAACAGGTTTGGAGAACTTAAGGGTGAGTAAATGATGACAGAATTTTCATTTTTGGGTGATTTGATCATTTAAACTCCCCTTTTCTATTAATAACAAACAAAATACAACATACTGACTCGTGCAAGATTGGCCTGTGCTATATGTTGCTTTCCAAAACGGCATCTCCTCATCAGAGACTGCACTCAGACACTTCACGACTTTGAATAAGCCAATAGCCATTAAAGAGCACTGAATCGAGAGAGTGATTGAGTGTGTGTGAGTGAGAGTGTGTGTGTGTGTGTGTGTGTGAGTGAAATGCGTGTTCTATTCTGTTCTGCTGGTCATGATTTAATAGTAGTCTGATGATTCTGTATGGCAGGGCAGGCTCATCCTGCTGTTATGTAAGAGCTGTGTGAGGCTTAAGAATTACATCACCATCACAGTTCCGTTTCCCACAGCATCAGAATGACACCGGATTGACACAGGCACATGTCCTTGGTTATTTTATGAATGTTACGTTTCATCCAATACTGTATTCTTAGTATCTCACCATATATTGCATATCAAAGATGCGCTGTATCGCTGCGTTCAGTGCTCCTCCGTCTCCTCAGCATTGAGTCACATATGGACTTCTCTATATATACATATATCTTCCCTACAGGCTGTCCCCCGCTTTTAGCTCTTTTGAGTACAGTGTTCTGGAATTCTCCTTCTAATGTGCTTTTAAAATCCCATTTACAGCTTATGTTTTCTTAAAATCAGACTAATGTTTTGTTTGGTTTTTCTTTCTCAATCCATTCAACATCATTGTACTGTTATTTTTTACATTCAAAGCATTTGATGTTTGACGTTACATACTTTTTAAACCCTTGCTTGTTTTTTGGTTTCATGACATTTTAAAGGTTTAAAGGGTTTTAAAAAACTAATTCATTAATTACAATTAATTATTATTTATTATTATTACTATCCATTGTTTGGGGTTCAACTTTCACTATTAACTGTTAACTCTGACTTTTGCCTCACTAGACTCCTAATTTGATGCTTATTAATAGTTAGTAACATAGTTGTTAAGTTTAGGATTAAGGGATCTAAAATATACACATGCAGTAATGCACTAATAAACAGCCAATATGGTAGTAATATGCATGCTATTACACAACTAGTTACTAGTGAGAATTGGTCCTTAAAAAAAGTGCTAGCTTTATTATTATTATTATTATTATTATTGAGCATATAAGAGCCATTCCTCCTCAGTTCAGGGGAAAAGGCACATGTCTCCTCTAGCCATCTTTATGCATGAGCTTTCTCAGCTGCTCTTAATTACACGCACCCACACACAATAATAGGAGCCCAAGGCATGTTCATCCCTCTCTGCCATGCTGACAATCACAAACCAAGGGAGGACATCCTCCCATAACCTCCTTCATTTGGCCATCTCTCTGTTCTATTTATTTATAAGCGGTTAATCTTTGGCGGTTGTAATCCAGGAGGCCTGACTGGAGGGTGGGGGAACTTTCTCTTCTCCATGTGCTGTTGTCACATTGGGTTTCATGTGACTGCTGTCTGCCTAGTCAGTAGCACAACACCTCGTTTCAGGTAACAAGGTTGATCCGAAACCTTTAGCAAGCCTTGATTGAATCCTTTGAGCTTATACATGTGCATATGTAGATGTGCATCTTTCTATGAAACTCCACAAAAACACATGCAAACTTTTTGTTACTTCTGTGTAGACTTGTGCCGGTATTCGGTATGCGATATATCACGGTAATTAATATGCACGGTATTGTTATCGTGGGCACTTCTAAATACCGTGAATAATTATATATTACAAATTATTCAGAATTTTGAATGCATTTTAAGAATACTTTTCCCATCAACTGGT
>NW_015546098.1:1655131-1668630 GCF_001515605.1 Sinocyclocheilus anshuiensis | reverse complement strand
TTTTTTAAAACAAAATTTCAATATCGTGATAATACCGTATACCGTGATAAAAGCATGAACAATTAATCGCAACATGAAAATTTGATACCGGCATATCCCTACTTCTGTGTCATATCTATTGTACTCAGAAGTGCTATTCTAATGGGAAATAATCCACAAAACTGCTAGCTCTGAGACAGAACTGATCAAATAGGTCCTGGCATTACTTCTGTGATGTAGTTTGACCATGTGATCATGCTGGTTTCGTCTGGCCCCCCGACTGAGCCTGGTTTCTCCCGAGGTTTTTTTTTCTCCATTTCTGTCACCGATGGAGTTTTGGTTCCTTTGGCTTGTTTAGTTGGGGACGCTTGACTGATTGCACAGATTCTATTGGACGAGAGCTGAACTGAACGATGGCATCACTGAATCACCAATGAACTGACTTTAGCTGAAAAATGACTGTTTGTTATTGTCGTCTTGCATTATTGACACACTATTGTTCTGTTTAATACTGTAAAGCTGCTTTGACACCATCAGTATTGTATAAAGCGCTATACAAATAAAGGTGACTTGACGGCAGGGTTTTATTGCTCTTTCCCTTGAGCCTCTGACTCAGTCGTTCCCCGTCACTGTTTACAGGTCTAAACATCAAGAATCATGTTTTCACAATGTAATACCTAGGTTTCACTCACTCCAAGTAGTAGTCGAGTATATACTACTAAGAATAAGCTTAAAACCTGTCCCTTCTGCACATCTGCAGCTGAATTAATGGGCTTTCAGTTCCATTCAGCACAGGGTTGGATGTGTTTGACTCTGAGCTGGTTTGGTGGAAAATAAAAGCCTCTATTTGTGTGCTTACACATCGTTTACAGGATTTATTGGCCGCATCTGTTTCAAAGAAAGACCAGAAGTCTGAACACAGTGTGACAGTAATTAATATCTTGATCAGGATGCAAATATTGGTGACCTCTTTAATCGAGGTTATGGTCATTTCAAGACCTCAAAGAGTCATTTAACACTCCTGTGAGATTATTACTTTCTGCAATAGGAAATAAGATTATGCTCGTAGCCTCGTACAAAGCTAAGCTAATAGAGACCGGATCTGAGAAGGTGTTCCTAACATTTACATTTTACTGTGCAAAGTCATCCATAAAGCTTAAGCTGCTAAAAAATACGGTTTAATATTAATTTAACATAGATGAATATATTAACATTTTATAACTGCCAGTATATTAGAACATTCTGGAATAAGATTTTTCAGGTTGATTCAGAGTGTACATAGTGTACTGTACAGCTATTGGAGTATTTCTGTATTTATACTTGATGATAATCAACATTTATCAAATAACCTTTGAATTAAAACAAAGACTGCATTTTATTACCTAAACCAACGTTCATTTTCATTGCCTTAACAGATGTAGGCCAGTAATCATTTTAAATACGAGACTGGTTTGGTGCTGTCATCCATCTGTATCTTGATTTCTGTTCATTTCGTTTTAATGAAATGCCGTGGGTCATCAGAGATTAAACCCCTCGCTATATGCTTTCAGCTGAAAATGAATTCATTAATTCATTTATGAACTGCCAGATCTCACCGGGAAATTCATTGACAGGTTCAGCCAAACGAAAGTGACGTTCATTGCTAAATCTGATTTAAGTTGTTTGTAGTTAAAGTGAACTGTTCATTTCATTGAATTGTAGGAAAGCGTTTTTGAGGTGTTTCTGATTGCACGATAATTGCATAAGATTTCATTTGTAATTAATATTGTTATGCTGTTGTTGTCATTTTTATGCGAGCTGTTAGTGCCACTGTAAGCCAGTTAATGTAACTGTTAATCTACTGTATGTCCACATTTATCGCGAGCATTATATAGAAAGAAAATGCCTGAATGTGTAATGCTCTGGACTGAAGCACTGTTAGATGTAGATATGTGTTTTTACTACATTAGTCACATGTAGTGCCCCACACGTGATATTGTTTTGCACTGTATTTATGGAAGGTCGTATTGGCGAGAAGCAGTGCATAGGCTACCACCTTCTTAGCGCTTGTCTATTGTGCTGTTAGAACTCCAGTTCTTTTCTACCTTAAATCATAATGTTTTATTGCAGAGATGGAGACTTGAGTCTGAGACTTTGGGTTTGACCTAGACCAGGGGTAGGCAAGTTCGGTCCTAGAGAGCCGCAGTCCCTCACCTGCCTATAGCCTTAGTAATCCTGAAGACATTGATTAGCTTGTTCAGGTGTGTTTGATTAGGGTTGGAGCTGACCTCTGCAGGACTGCGGCTCTCTAGGACTGAACTTGCCTACCCCTGACCTAGACTCATAAGCAGTTGACGTGAATATTGACTCCAAATTAGAGACTCGTGAGCAACACCACTTCTTTAGGTTCACAAGTAAATATTGTCCTGTTGAGTAAACACTAACAGAAATGAAAAGCTTGCCTTTAAAGATCAGCCTACAAAGCCTTCAAAGTTCTGTTCCTTCTGTGAATACTGTATAGACTGTAAATTATTCAGTTAGAAAGTACATGGTATTAAATATGAAAAGGATCATTTGTTTCAATTAAATCTTGATATGCTTGTTTTTAGCATGTCCTAAAATAAAGTATGTTTACATTAAATTAATTGTCCTATTACCAGAAAGGATTTGGGCTCATCAACACTCTACGCACACCTTGGCAATATAATCGCCATTACACACACACACGTTTACTTAGCTATCTAAATGGGGACATTACTTCTATTGTTTTTATATACAGATAGTTATACACTTTTAACCTAAACCCACCCCTAACCCTACCCCTCACAGAAAACTTTCTGCATTTTTACAATTTCAAAAGTAAAAAAAAACTGTTTTCTTTATTTTTATAACAGTTTTGCAAATGAGGGAAAATCTGTGTTGAACGCCTCTCACACACATACTGGCGAGTAAAATCTAAAAAACTTATTAGCCAATGGCTAATGTTAGATATTATTTAGTCGCCCAAGGTAAGATTTAGTCGCATTTGCGAGTGATTTACTCGCAATGTAGAAGGTTGCTCATGTCTGTCTTTTGAAATGTTCGAGTTTCAAATTCAAATGACTATTTGATTCACTATTGAGTGCTGTTACTAGGGGTTTGACCGATATGTGTCTTTCAGGGCCGATATCGATTATTACAGATCAAGTAGACCGATAAACGATATTTTGAACCGATATATGTCTGGTGTAAAAATGAAAATTAATGTCAAAATTAAGAATAACAAAGGCTCTGACAAAAACTTTCTTTAAATGCTTTTAAATTATTTTATCGGCAAATCGGTTTTGAAAATGGCCGATACCGATAACCATAAAAAAGCTTAATATCGGTGCCGATAATCAGATAACTTTCTTTTTGCTCATGTATTTTGTATTGACCATTTCACCTATGCAGGGAGCTGCTTCTGAACTACATGCTTGCTTTTCTTTTTCCTCCAGGTGACTTGCATTGCATTCAGTGTATTTTATCATTTTCATGCATTCCCAGGGGATCGAACCCATAACCTTGATGTTGCTAGCATTCTGCAAATACAGGAACGCTACAGAATTGTTTAAATTGTGATGAGCATTCAGTCACCCCAAACTAAGGCTTTGTGTTAACAAGCAATTACAAGTGTCTTTGAATTGTGATTTGTGTCCCAAGGTGTGTTCATGCCAAGGTTTCACTACCAACAGAACAGTGTTTCCCAACCCTGCTCCTGGTGTACCCCCAACTCTACACATTTTGTATGCCTCCCTAATTCTAAATAGCAGAGACTCCAAAGCCTAAAATGGGTATGTCAGGTAAGGAAATCATCCTAAATGTGTGTAAGGATGCTCCAGAGGAAGGTTTGGGAACCACTGTATAAGACACCAGACTCCAAATAATAAAAATTAATTCTTATGAATAAATTCTACAGGATATTCTAACTTCAGACTTCAGTTCCATCTAAATTTCTTCATTTTTTTTAAATGCAGTATATTGCATCAGTGTACAAGTGAAAGAAGTGTTTGGGTTAAATCTGTGGTCCAAATGCAATGTTATGTATATGTTTTACAGAACAGGAGTTTTCAAGCTAAATTTAAAGGAAGAAAAAAAAGCCTTATTAAAAGCCTGTCTTATTTTGCAGAAAGTTAGTGAGAAGGTCGGAGGGGCAGAGGGAACCAAATTAGATGAAGACTTCTTGGAAATGGAAAAGGTAAGTTTCCTGCAGAAAGAGAGATATTAGATATTTATTAGAATTTTCTACTTTTGGAAGGTCATCTGAAGAAATACAATTCTAGTTTAGCACCACCTAATTAAGTGAGAATATATTGAGTGTGTTTATAAGTGTGTATTTATAAAGAAGTGGGATGGATGGATGACAGAATAAAGGAATGAGCAGCTACTGGGGTCTGTGAGCAAAACATGACATGTCAAACATGTGCAGTGTTTAATTATTTCGTAACATTCATTCTTCGCTTCCCATCTTTACTGTATCACAGAAAGTTGACGTCACCACAAGGGCAGTGATGGACATTATGACCAAGACGACGGAGTACCTGCAGCCCAATCCAGGTAAATGTGAAGAATGATTTAGTTTTTAATAGTATACAAAAAAAATGTAAATCTCATTCATTTGTTTGTTTATTAGCAACTCGTGCCAAAATGAGTATGATGAGCTCCATGTCTAAAATCCGTGGAGGAGATAAAGGTCCCGGCTACACACAGACCGAAGCCGTCCTGGCAGAGTCCATGCAGAAGTTCGGCCGGGAACTCAGCGAGGAATCCAGCTTTGGTAAAGCTTGCTTTGTTATGAAGACTCAGAGTCGGAGCTGCTCTCCCACACATAACACACTAGAAACATGCACTACGCCTTATTCCAAAATAATGAGCTTTATCTGCAATGCATCAGCAAGCTCTTTTGACTTCATGGTTGCTTAGTTTGCAGTGTAGATTAAACCATCACACTTTAGTTTGGGGTCCAGTTCTTACTATTAACTACAACTTTTGCCTCAAACTCCTAATCACTATCAGACTATCAGAACATGTTATTTTATGGTTCACTGCTTATTTAAAGGGTAGAACCCAATGTGTCCAGGTGGAAGGTGTTCAGTGAGATCTTTTAGAGGTTGTCAAAGGAGTTCCACAAGGATCTGTGTTGGGACCATTATTATTCAATATATTTATAAATTGCCTTGATTTTAATATCGATAAAGCAAGGTTCCATTTTTACGCAGATGATACTATTGTATACTGTTCAGCTCCCTCTAAGCAACAATCTGTGGCTGCATTACAGTCTGTTTTTGATATTATCCAAAACAGCTTTCATGCTTTGAAGTTGGTTTCAAATGTTGAAAAAACCAAATGTATGCTATTTTCAAATTCTAGAACTTCTTTAGAGAACTCTATTGTCCTTCAAACTTCTCAGGGGAGCCAAATTACCTCAGTGTCGGAGTATAAATATCTGGGTATTATCATTGATAACAAATTGCATTTTGGTTTACACATTAAGTATCGGAGTAAAAAAAAATTAAAGAAGAAGTTAGGTTAGTTAGTTTTTACTTATAGAAATAATGGTGCTCTGAGATTTATAACTGATTGTAAATTTTTAACTCATCGTTATGAATTATATGAAAGAGTTGCATGGCCTTCCTTGAGAATTCTGAGAAAAATGCATTGGCATTTGTTGATATATAAGGCAATTTTGGGTCATTTGCCAAATTATCTCTGTTGTTTTATACAAAGGACTTTGTTTGGAAATCATTCATTACGTATTCAAATCAAATTACAATCTCTGTGTGCCGTTTGTCAGAACTGAGTTTGGTAAAAACCTCTTTTAAATATGCTGCCGCCTCAGATAGGAATCTTCTCCAAAAGGAGATGAAGTTACAAAACTTGGTGTCTTATAATTATTTTAAGTTCTTATTATGTAATCTAGAGAGCAACTTAACGGTGTGTAATTGTTTTTAACTGGTTATATGTTGGTTTTGTAATGTATGTCGTAACTATGTTGTTTATTTGTAAATGGAAACTCGGCTGCCTATCTTGGCCAGGACACTCCTGGAAAAGAGATTTTAATCTCAGTGAGTCTTTTCCTGGTTAAATAAAGGTATTAATGTGCTGCTTATTAGTAGTTTGTAATGTAGTTGTTAAGTTTAGCTATGGGGTTTAGGATTAAGGGATCTAAAATATACTCATGCAGAATAATAAGGCATTAATATGTGCTTTAGAAGTACTAATAAACCGCCAATATACTAGTAGTATGCATGCTAATAAACACAATGCACAACCAGGTCTGTCAATAAGGCTGTTTTCAGACCTGTAGAACGTCTGCTTTGTTCTGAAATGGCACGGTTCGCTTTCACACAGCAACATTTCAAGGTGTACCAAAATGTGTTTATGCGAGTTCATCTGCTCATGTTCCTCAGTGTCACTCATCGAGACGGATTGACAAGTTCGCTCTGTGGGCTTATCGTGGCTTTATCAGTAGCTGTCGTTACACAAACACATATACGACTGCAGCCTGCTTTTTACATGACGTGTTTCTCATTATAAATGATGATACAGCTTTGTTTGTTGGTCGACTGTCGGTCGAACTGCTCCAGAGTTTGTTTTCAATCAGGCCAAGACAACCAGCCGCATTCTGGCGATCTGGTCGATTATTTTGGTGCAGATCTGCTCTGTTCACTTGTGCTTAAAGAAATCAAACCAGGGGAGAAAAAAAGCCCACGCTCCAAACAAGCCAAGTGTGAAAATGCCCTAAAAGTACTGGACGCCTCTAACCACATGCCAGAGGTAGTAGTGACAAGTGTGCTATTCTAAGTTCATGTTATTTAAATGCAACCCACAAAAACAGATGAGATTCCCTAGCATCAGCACAAACATTTGTATTTTGCATGCAATTAAGCGTTTAATGCGGCTGGCTGAAATGACTGCAAGGTTATCAATGACCCTCAACCACAATCCAGACTGTTTTGACAATGTAGTTGCATGAACAATGAAGCACGATAAATCAAAATGCTTCTGTTTCTAATAAATGAAGCCGTCTATGAAGCAAGAGAGAGCATGCATGGAGAGAGCAGCTTTAAACAGAGCAACAGAACCAGATGCATGCTCCCATTCTCCCGTTCTAATCAAGTAATCTGCCTTTATTCCAAGCACTTGTGATAGTGGTTTAGTCTTTTGTGTACGTTGCTTGCCTGCACACAATTAAATTACATTTAATTGCACAAGTAATCAGATTAAATTACAAAAGGATTTTCAATTCATAAACTCATGAGACACAGCTTCAGGATATGCAAATCGTGTCATCACTGATTGGTGCAAAGTGACTAACTGGTTGCAGCATATGCAAATGTCAAATGGTGCTCCAGTTAGCAGAAAGATTTGTGATAATAGCGGTCAAATGTTAACATACTGGAAGTTTTTAGAAAATGACCAGCACTTAGTGTTAGTATGTAGGAAATAGCTCTGGTTGCTACAGAATTTGAAACATGACCAATACCAGATCATGTTATTTGTTGGTTTTGCATCAGTATATGGATAAACTTAAAAACGGCTTCATTCAGAACATGGAGTTCTCACTGATTTGCCCTTAAAAATATAGAGATGTTCTAGAGATATATATATTGTACTTGTGTTTTGCAGGTCTGGCTCTGATCGATGTTGGAGAAGCCATGCGAGAGCTAGCTGAAGTTAAAGATGCTCTAGACATGGAGGTCAAGCAAAACTTTATCGACCCCCTGCAGAATTTGCACGATAAAGACTTAAAAGAAATCCAGGTGAGATATAAGAAATTACTGCATTGAAACCCTGCAAAAACCAGTGCACGGTGACCCAATGTTAACCCCTCCAGTCCTCTAAAAACGTTTGCTCTTGTGATCTGTTAAGGGAGAAATTCACAGTTCTGTTCCTTTTCCATGTGGTATTTCAGTCTCCTTCACTAACCTCCCACGGAAATGCTCTGAAATAGCGCTGAACTCTGTTTAAATGAGATCACGGTCTTGGCATGTCGTTAATTGTGGCAGTTTCCACTGGTGGGAAGCAGTTAGTGTCACTGATCATTTCAGTTCGCTCTTAACGGTTTCAGTGGCACATGAGCGTGCTGGATGACGGATGGGGCTGTTAAAAACTATACTGGAAGAGTAAAAGAGTAAATCCGTATCACTAGAGGTCAGTAACTGAGCTCTGGATCTTTCTCTGTGTTGTGACAGCATCACCTGAAGAAGCTGGAGGGGCGACGGCTGGACTTTGACTATAAGAAGAAAAGGCAAGGAAAGCTCACAGAAGATGACATGAAGCAGGCCTTGGAGAAGTTTGATGACTCAAAGGAGATTGCTGAACAAAGCATGTTTAACATTCTGGAAAGCGATGTAAGATCTGTCAGCTGTTCTCCATTCGTAGAGTTTCGTAGTCTTTCTCACTAGCGTGTCAGCGTTCTGTTTATTCTGAAGCAGTAAGCCTCAATAAGTCACAGCATTCACTAGTTTTCACTGATCGTTGCATCTTATGCAAAGGCTATGTTTACATGCTTAATAGTCTGATTATTGCCTATAATCAGCGTATCGTCGGATTAAACCCGCAGCAGTCCACATATGTGAGCCTGCAGCACAAAAGCAGTCTTAAGTCGCTGGGGTATATTTGTAGCAATAGCCAACAATACATTGTATGGGTCAAAATTATACATTTTTCTTTCATGCCAAAAATCATTAGGATATTAAGTAAAGATCATGTTCCATGAAGATATTTAGTAAATTTCCTATCGTAAATATATCAAAACTTAATTTTTGATTAGTAATATGCATTGCTAAGAACTTCATTTGGACAACTTTAAAGATGATTTTCTCAATATTTAGATTTTTTTGCACCCTCAGATTCCAGATTTTCAAATAGTTGCATCTCAGCCAGATATTGTCCTATCCTAACAAATTTCATAAAATTGACCCTTATGACTGGTTTTGTGCTCCAGGGTCACATATTTGCTGTGATTAATGGTTGCTGTAAATATGAACGTCATCATAACGCAGCGATCACATGAGCTCGCAGTACTTCACGCGTCTGTCTGTAGTTGCTACGAAGGGTGCATGGAAATGTAGCCATTGATATGCATTCAGTGAGGCATTGTTTGCTTTCATGTGTGCTAGTTGTTGATGTTCTGTCGGTGTTTCTGCAGATTGAACAAGTGAGTCAGCTTTCTGCTCTGGTCCAAGCTCAGGTCAACTACCACAGACAGGCCGCAGAGATCCTTCAGCAGCTCTCCAGCAAACTAGAGGACAGGTCTGTGGAAGATCTCCCGTCTCACACAAACATACAAAATCAAATTTAAAAAAAATGCAACTACAGGCATTCATTCTTAAAAAGCTAAAAGTATGTTCGTGACAATTCATTTCACTATTCATTCATGTTATTACTTATGCAAACTGCGAATGAGAGAGAAACTAATGCTAGAGCTCTACTTTTGATTTGTATTAGTTTTTGACAATTGCATACACAAGGTTTCAGAAGCGATGACACCTTTTCTCTATACTCTGTGCTCAAAAACCTATTTTAACTTTTCTCAAAATGCTTTTGCATCAGAACTCCACACAAAAACCACCAAATGATGAACTCTTACACAAGTCCACATGCATGGATGTGTCGCATGTAAAACAATAGAGTGCTGTGTACAAACAGCTAGAAGTGTAATCGGTAAATTGGTGTGACGTTTTCCAAACGAAACACGAGAGCTTTGAACAATGCATCTGATGTAGAGAACTGTTTTACAGTTTCAAACTAGTGCAGTTAATGTTTGCCGTCTGAAGATCAGGCTCGTCTGTGAACTCATTCAATATAAATGATTATTTAAAAAAAAAAATTCTTAAGACACAATCCCAGTAATGATGTTAAAATGTATTTTCTATGACTGATGGACTCTTTGTTAGATCTTGTGATCGATTATGAAAATGTAATCAAATGAATTGCATGATATAATGTATAATGTAATTAAACGCACATAGGTCAATAAATATTTGCTGAGAAAAGCCTACAAATGAAGATTATTCACATGATTGTTGCAGACGAAAGCACTGAATATAGTCATTAAAAAAAGAGACTTCACAAGTGAACCTATTGTTTTATTTCAGTAGCATTTCATTCATAATTCTGCAGTTTACAGCAATCTGAGGATGTGTCCCTCAGGTGTTGTTCTCGCTGTGTTGCATTATCTCTTGCGTTGCCTTGTTTCATTTATCTACAATGATGCATTTATGTATGCATGCAGAATAAGAGAGACTTCTTGCAAGCCGAGAAGAGAGTATGTCCCCAAACCTCGCACCTCGGTGGATTTCAGTGAGAACCACAATGGCAGCATCGGGCTCAGCGGCCCGTCCAGATCACCAGGTGAGGCAGTGATAGAGTTAAATCTTTGCAGTGCACGAGTTCATGTCCTAAACAATCCTTTTTTTGACCCGTTTCAGCTCCGATGGACCAGCCTTGCTGTCGGGCGCTGTATGATTTCGACCCTGAAAACGAGGGTGAGCTGGCCTTCAAGGAAGGAGACGTCATCACCTTAACTAGCAAGATTGACGAGAACTGGTATGAAGGAACAGTCAGTGGGCATTCGGGCTTCTTCCCTGTCAACTATGTAGATATCCTGGTAGATTTACCCCACTAAGTCTAATGCATGACCAATCAAACCACTTCTTCTGCAAGAGCAGAAATAACCAAACCTAGCAGCACAAACCAACCGCTCTGTTGTGGGATTTGCGCATAGGAAATAATAAGCAATGAAAACGTTTCGAGTGCCCTTCAGTAGATATTATTCCTGAATGCCACCACTTTGTTATATTGATTAATTTCATGTATTTAATTTTTCCTGAGGCTGACCTCTGCATTGCCTGCTGCTATGACTCCTGTATGATTTTCAGTTTAGCCTGTTTTTGTTTCCAGCAGCAAGCCATGAATTGGTCTCTTCATCCGAACCCTTTTAAAAATATCTGCAGTTAAGTTATTTTGGTATTAAGTTCTTAGCATAATGTATTTATGAAAAATTATTTGAAGGACAATGGATGCCAAGTTGATGTGAAGTATTAAATGTGAGGGTTTTTTTTCTTTGAAACTGCATTAATTGCAAAACAAATATGCTTTCTCATCTTTCCTGTTCATAGTGTGAAATGTTCCGATGTTTGTTTAATGTCTTAAAACAAGTGATGTTAGATTTGACCATTTAAATCAATTCATATTTAGCAACAGAGAAAAAAAAAAAAACGAGATGAAAGTTAAGTGAATCGTTTATTTGTTACAGTGTGTCATCTGTCTGTCATGTAACGTTCTGTACAGTCCTACGTTCACATTCCATGGATGCGGAACTGGTCACTAAGATTCAACCCAAAACACTTTCGTGTGTATGTGTGTGTGTATATATTACTATAAATATGTCTGAGTGCGTTATCTGAACCCATGAAACATATCAAAACGCATATCAAATTTTGTCATATTTGCCTGATGTCTGATTTAAGTCTAGAAAGAATTCCTGACTCTGAATGATGTTTACTATTGGCTTAAAATTTCCACAGGCAGAATAAGATATGTTCTTCTTAATATTTGTGTCTTTAGTTGTTTTTATCAGCTCGAAGAGCCCCTTTATATTTAAATAAAGCATATCTAGTATTGGCAGGACATTCCAATATTTTTTCAGTCGTGTTGTTTATCCTCAGTGAGGTCATTTTTGTGTTTATCCCGTGTGTGTGTGTGTGTGTGTAGTCCTGTAACTCTAGTACCACGTGTTGCTTTTGGATCAGTGTTGAAGCGTCTAGAAAGAATTCCTGACTCTGAATGATGTTTACTATTGGCTTAAAATTTCCACAGGCAGAATAAGATATGTTCTTCTTAATATTTGTGTCTTTAGTTGTTTTTATCAGCTCGAAGAGCCCCTTTATATTTAAATAAAGCATATCTAGTATTGGCAGGACATTCCAATATTTTTTCAGTCGTGTTGTTTATCCTCAGTGAGGTCATTTTTGTGTTTATCCCGTGTGTGTGTGTGTGTGTGTGTGTAGTCCTGTAACTCTAGTACCACGTGTTGCTTGTGGATCAGTGTTGAAGCGTTAGATATTTCTGGAAGTGCTGGGAGAGTTTATTTGTGAAGCGCTCCTCTTTAGCATGAATCTTCATGGTCTCATCTGAATCAATCATAGGCTTGTTCTGAGAACGAAAAAACTGTGCAACTACAATAAAACCCGTTTAATGGTGCTGTGTGGAGTGAGTGTGTTTTGTTCGACAGCCAGCAGGTGATGCTGCCACAGCACCGACTGAACAATTCCCCGTTTACCCAGAAATCACATTGCGCTTCACTGAATATTTCTATGTGAGTTTAATTATCAAGTTTTCTTTCCATTCCAGCTGGAGGTCAGACGTGGGCCGTGCTGGAGCCGTCTGTGTTAACAGAACACAGGTAACAAAGCTAACAGCTACAGCTAGTTCTACTGCTAACAACATGATAGTAAATCGTTATGGAAGTTTGATCACTACTTTATATCATTTCAATTATTATAATAACAACGACGCTAGATTTGAAAGCAAATAGCCAGCTGTGGTGATGTCCATGCTGTTGTCTCTGGTGTGAAGCTATTAATAGCACTGACCAAGAGCTTGCATCTGCAGCTCCAGCTGTATTTACAGTCAGATGCGTATCGTATCACATCCACCTGTGCTCCGCTGCAGATAAACACACCGAAGACTAACAGTGTGCTCTGCAGAAACTGTGACTCAGAAGCCTACTGTGCATCACTATCACGCAGCAAACACATCAAACTTTAATGTTTGTAGATAAGACAAGTGGCTTGTATCAGGCATGCATATTTATACTGATGCATACAATATACTGTATAATATACATTAAGTTATCCTAACATGTTGGTGTTAATATGAAGCAGAATTGGTCACACTTTAGATTGGGGTCCAATTCTCACTATTAACTACAACTTTAGCCTCAGTAAACTCCTAATCTGCTGCTTATTAATAGTTAGTAAGCTAGTTGATGAGTTTAGATCTGGGGTTTAGGATTAAGGGATGCAAAATGTGGAATAAGGCAATGATAAGAACTAAAAAACGGCAATAGTCATATGCATGCTAATAACCGGTTAATACTGAGCCTGTGGCAATCTAATCTCTCCTGCCGGAGTTTCATAATGAGCCAAAAATGTTTTGGTAATGTTAACATCAATGCATTAATGTTAACTAATAATAAGCAATACCGTTATTACAGTATTAATCATTGTTAACGTTAGTTAATAAAAATGCACCATTGTTAGATTATGTCGCTCCATTAAATAATATTAACAGATACAACTTTTGATTTTAAAAGAGCACTGGTTAGACATTAGTTTATGGACCATTTCTCACTATTAACTAGTTGCTTATTAGCATGCATATTATTAACATATTGGCTGTTTATTAGTACTTATAAAGCACATATTAATGCCTGACCATATTCTACATCCCTAATCCTACCTAAACTTAACAACTAGCTTACTAACTATTAATAAGCAGCACATTAGGAGTTT
>NW_015546098.1:1638602-1649728 GCF_001515605.1 Sinocyclocheilus anshuiensis | reverse complement strand
ATGCCAAAAATCATTAGGATATTAAGTAAATATCATGTTCCATGAAGATATTTAGTAAATTTCCTATCGTAAATATATCAAAACTTAATTTTTGATTAGTAATATGCATTGCTAAGAACTTCATTTGGACAACTTTAAAGATGATTTTCTCAATATTTAGATTTTTTTGCACCCTCAGATTCCAGATTTTCAAATAGTTGCATCTCAGCCAGATATTGTCCTATCCTAACAAATTTCATAAAATTGACCCTTATGACTGGTTTTGTGCTCCAGGGTCACATATTTGCTGTGATTAATGGTTGCTGTAAATATGAACGTCATCATAACGCAGCGATCACATGAGCTCGCAGTACTTCACGCGTCTGTCTGTAGTTGCTACGAAGGGTGCATGGAAATGTAGCCATTGATATGCATTCAGTGAGGCATTGTTTGCTTTCATGTGTGCTAGTTGTTGATGTTCTGTCGGTGTTTCTGCAGATTGAACAAGTGAGTCAGCTTTCTGCTCTGGTCCAAGCTCAGGTCAACTACCACAGACAGGCCGCAGAGATCCTTCAGCAGCTCTCCAGCAAACTAGAGGACAGGTCTGTGGAAGATCTCCCGTCTCACACAAACATACAAAATCAAATTTAAAAAAAATGCAACTACAGGCATTCATTCTTAAAAAGCTAAAAGTATGTTCGTGACAATTCATTTCACTATTCATTCATGTTATTACTTATGCAAACTGCGAATGAGAGAGAAACTAATGCTAGAGCTCTACTTTTGATTTGTATTAGTTTTTGACAATTGCATACACAAGGTTTCAGAAGCGATGACACCTTTTCTCTATACTCTGTGCTCAAAAACCTATTTTAACTTTTCTCAAAATGCTTTTGCATCAGAACTCCACACAAAAACCACCAAATGATGAACTCTTACACAAGTCCACATGCATGGATGTGTCGCATGTAAAACAATAGAGTGCTGTGTACAAACAGCTAGAAGTGTAATCGGTAAATTGGTGTGACGTTTTCCAAACGAAACACGAGAGCTTTGAACAATGCATCTGATGTAGAGAACTGTTTTACAGTTTCAAACTAGTGCAGTTAATGTTTGCCGTCTGAAGATCAGGCTCGTCTGTGAACTCATTCAATATAAATGATTATTTAAAAAAAAAAATTCTTAAGACACAATCCCAGTAATGATGTTAAAATGTATTTTCTATGACTGATGGACTCTTTGTTAGATCTTGTGATCGATTATGAAAATGTAATCAAATGAATTGCATGATATAATGTATAATGTAATTAAACGCACATAGGTCAATAAATATTTGCTGAGAAAAGCCTACAAATGAAGATTATTCACATGATTGTTGCAGACGAAAGCACTGAATATAGTCATTAAAAAAAGAGACTTCACAAGTGAACCTATTGTTTTATTTCAGTAGCATTTCATTCATAATTCTGCAGTTTACAGCAATCTGAGGATGTGTCCCTCAGGTGTTGTTCTCGCTGTGTTGCATTATCTCTTGCGTTGCCTTGTTTCATTTATCTACAATGATGCATTTATGTATGCATGCAGAATAAGAGAGACTTCTTGCAAGCCGAGAAGAGAGTATGTCCCCAAACCTCGCACCTCGGTGGATTTCAGTGAGAACCACAATGGCAGCATCGGGCTCAGCGGCCCGTCCAGATCACCAGGTGAGGCAGTGATAGAGTTAAATCTTTGCAGTGCACGAGTTCATGTCCTAAACAATCCTTTTTTTGACCCGTTTCAGCTCCGATGGACCAGCCTTGCTGTCGGGCGCTGTATGATTTCGACCCTGAAAACGAGGGTGAGCTGGCCTTCAAGGAAGGAGACGTCATCACCTTAACTAGCAAGATTGACGAGAACTGGTATGAAGGAACAGTCAGTGGGCATTCGGGCTTCTTCCCTGTCAACTATGTAGATATCCTGGTAGATTTACCCCACTAAGTCTAATGCATGACCAATCAAACCACTTCTTCTGCAAGAGCAGAAATAACCAAACCTAGCAGCACAAACCAACCGCTCTGTTGTGGGATTTGCGCATAGGAAATAATAAGCAATGAAAACGTTTCGAGTGCCCTTCAGTAGATATTATTCCTGAATGCCACCACTTTGTTATATTGATTAATTTCATGTATTTAATTTTTCCTGAGGCTGACCTCTGCATTGCCTGCTGCTATGACTCCTGTATGATTTTCAGTTTAGCCTGTTTTTGTTTCCAGCAGCAAGCCATGAATTGGTCTCTTCATCCGAACCCTTTTAAAAATATCTGCAGTTAAGTTATTTTGGTATTAAGTTCTTAGCATAATGTATTTATGAAAAATTATTTGAAGGACAATGGATGCCAAGTTGATGTGAAGTATTAAATGTGAGGGTTTTTTTTCTTTGAAACTGCATTAATTGCAAAACAAATATGCTTTCTCATCTTTCCTGTTCATAGTGTGAAATGTTCCGATGTTTGTTTAATGTCTTAAAACAAGTGATGTTAGATTTGACCATTTAAATCAATTCATATTTAGCAACAGAGAAAAAAAAAAAAACGAGATGAAAGTTAAGTGAATCGTTTATTTGTTACAGTGTGTCATCTGTCTGTCATGTAACATTCTGTACAGTCCTACGTTCACATTCCATGGATGCGGAACTGGTCACTAAGATTCAACCCAAAACACTTTCGTGTGTATGTGTGTGTGTATATATTACTATAAATATGTCTGAGTGCGTTATCTGAACCCATGAAACATATCAAAACGCATATCAAATTTTGTCATATTTGCCTGATGTCTGATTTAAGTCTAGAAAGAATTCCTGACTCTGAATGATGTTTACTATTGGCTTAAAATTTCCACAGGCAGAATAAGATATGTTCTTCTTAATATTTGTGTCTTTAGTTGTTTTTATCAGCTCGAAGAGCCCCTTTATATTTAAATAAAGCATATCTAGTATTGGCAGGACATTCCAATATTTTTTCAGTCGTGTTGTTTATCCTCAGTGAGGTCATTTTTGTGTTTATCCCGTGTGTGTGTGTGTGTGTGTAGTCCTGTAACTCTAGTACCACGTGTTGCTTTTGGATCAGTGTTGAAGCGTTAGATATTTCTGGAAGTGCTGGGAGAGTTTATTTGTGAAGCGCTCCTCTTTAGCATGAATCTTCATGGTCTCATCTGAATCAATCATAGGCTTGTTCTGAGAACGAAAAAACTGTGCAACTACAATAAAACCCGTTTAATGGTGCTGTGTGGAGTGAGTGTGTTTTGTTCGACAGCCAGCAGGTGATGCTGCCACAGCACCGACTGAACAATTCCCCGTTTACCCAGAAATCACATTGCGCTTCACTGAATATTTCTGTGAGTTTAATTATCAAGTTTTCTTTCCATTCCAGCTGGAGGTCAGACGTGGGCCGTGCTGGAGCCGTCTGTGTTAACAGAACACAGGTAACAAAGCTAACAGCTACAGCTAGTTCTACTGCTAACAACATGATAGTAAATCGTTATGGAAGTTTGATCACTACTTTATATCATTTCAATTATTATAATAACAACGACGCTAGATTTGAAAGCAAATAGCCAGCTGTGGTGATGTCCATGCTGTTGTCTCTGGTGTGAAGCTATTAATAGCACTGACCAAGAGCTTGCATCTGCAGCTCCAGCTGTATTTACAGTCAGATGCGTATCGTATCACATCCACCTGTGCTCCGCTGCAGATAAACACACCGAAGACTAACAGTGTGCTCTGCAGAAACTGTGACTCAGAAGCCTACTGTGCATCACTATCACGCAGCAAACACATCAAACTTTAATGTTTGTAGATAAGACAAGTGGCTTGTATCAGGCATGCATATTTATACTGATGCATACAATATACTGTATAATATACATTAAGTTATCCTAACATGTTGGTGTTAATATGAAGCAGAATTGGTCACACTTTAGATTGGGGTCCAATTCTCACTATTAACTACAACTTTAGCCTCAATAAACTCCTAATCTGCTGCTTATTAATAGTAAGCTAGTTGATGAGTTTAGATCTGGGGTTTAGGATTAAGGGATGCAAAATGTGGAATAAGGCATTGATAAGAACTAAAAAACGGCAATAGTCATATGCATGCTAATAACCGGTTAATACTGAGCCTGTGGCAATCTAATCTCTCCTGCCGGAGTTTCATAATGAGCCAAAAATGTTTTGGTAATGTTAACATCAATGCATTAATGTTAACTAATAATAAGCAATACCGTTATTACAGTATTAATCATTGTTAACGTTAGTTAATAAAAATGCACCATTGTTAGATTATGTCGCTCCATTAAATAATATTAACAGATACAACTTTTGATTTTAAAAGAGCACTGGTTAGACATTAGTTTATGGACCATTTCTCACTATTAACTAGTTGCTTATTAGCATGCATATTATTAACATATTGGCTGTTTATTAGTACTTATAAAGCACATATTAATGCCTGACCATATTCTACGTCCCTAATCCTACCTAAACTTAACAACTAGCTTACTAACTATTAATAAGCAGCACATTAGGAGTTTGAGGCAAAAGTCGTAGTTAATGGTTTGCTAATAGTGAGAATTGTTCCTTTAAATAAAGTGTGACCAGAGCACATGTTGGAATTAACTGATTAATAAATGCTTTAGAAGTATTTTTCATAGTTAATAATGAAAGTATAGGATGTACATACTGTTTTTCATTGTTCGTAATGTAACTTGTGCTCCCAGTATTTTTACATCTCGTATAACAAAAGGTCTCTGAAGTTGTGATTTGCACCATTGCCTTACCAAAGCATGTGTCAACATTAGTTTATGGACCATTTCTCACTATTAACTAGTTGCTTATTAGCATGCATATTATTAACATATTGGCTGTT
Source organism: Sinocyclocheilus anshuiensis (assembly GCF_001515605.1). NCBI lineage: Eukaryota > Metazoa > Chordata > Actinopteri > Cypriniformes > Cyprinidae > Sinocyclocheilus > Sinocyclocheilus anshuiensis. The sequence goes on along the minus strand of NW_015546098.1, from coordinate 1,644,849 downwards.
TATTAGTACTTATAAAGCACATATTAATGCCTGACCATATTCTACATCCCTAATCCTACCTAAACTTAACAACTAGCTTACTAACTATTAATAAGCAGCACATTAGGAGTTTATTGAGGCAAAAGTCGTAGTTGATGGTTTGCTAATAGTGAGAATTGTTCCTTTAAATAAAGTGTGACCAGAGCACATGTTGGAATTAACTGATTAATAAATGCTTTAGAAGTATTTTTCATAGTTAATAATGAAAGTATAGGATGTACATACTGTTTTTCATTGTTCGTAATGTAACTTGTGCTCCCAGTATTTTTACATCTCGTATAACAAAAGGTCTCTGAAGTTGTGATTTGCACCATTGCCTTACCAAAGCATGTGTCAACTGAACTGCAATCAACATTTTTACTATGAACAAGTGCACATATCAAATTGCAAAACACTGTACTCACAAAAATCACAACATCACTTGGTTATTGACACAAGAGCATATTGCTTTATTTTAGTAATAACAATCCTGCATAATTGTAAATCTCTCTGAGACATCAGTCTTGTGAAAAAATAAATAAATAAACAGATAAATAAATAAATGCACATGCAAATAAATAAACAGATAAATAAATAAATGTACATGCAAATAAATAAACATAAATAAATAAATGCACATACAAATAAATAAACAGATAAATAAATACATGCACATGCAAATAAATAAACAGATAAATAAATAAATGCACATGCAAATAAATAGATAAATAATTAAATAAATAAATACATGCACATGCAAATAAATAAACAGATAAATAAATGTACATGCAAATAAATAAACAGATAAATAAATAAATGCACATGCAAATAAATAGATAAATAATTAAAATAAATGCACATACAAATAAATAGATAAATAAATAAATGCACATGCAAATAAATAAACAGATAAATAAATAAATGCACATGCAAATAAACAGATAAATCAATAAATGCACATGCAAATAAATAAATAGATAAATAATTAAATAAATGCACATGCAAATAAATAAATAGATAATGAAATAAATGCACATGCAAATAAATAAATAATGGCTCATCATGGCTAATCAATGCCTGAACGTCAGAAATACTTGCAGCACGAGTCAGTCTTTGGCCGATGCGGGACTGGCAGAGCAGAGTGTTTGCCTGTGTTCTTACATGTTCAGCTTGCTGGCGTTCTCACATACTTTCTCTTTTGAGCTGCAGGCTGAGCTCTCATCACCGAGCGAGGCCTGATAATTCCTCGTCTTTCAGCTCCGCTCAAAAGAGCTTGTGATTGGAGATGACAAATGAGGCGGTAAGACAGGTCAGACTGCAACAGGCTCAGGTGTGCTCTCATGCACCAATCCAACAATCGCTTCCAATGAAGTTTGTCAGAAACTTGCATCTTCCTCAATAAAACGACTTCATCACTTTACTTTTGGTCTTATACATTCTTGCATGAAAATATTTTAAACAGCCTAATATTTGAAATAAATGAATATAATAATAATGTAGGAGACATGAGAATCAGAGACATAAAACTATGATGACATGATTACTGCGAGCATCATTCCTCTGAAGCTGTCCGTCTGTAAATCACAAGTAGTGCCAGGTAAGAGTTAAACTGGAAGGAATAAAAGCGCTGAGGCTGAAGGGCAGAGGAATGTGTGTGGGAGTGAGACGGAGAAACCTCTGGAAACATTGTGTCTGCTGCACCTGTGCTCTCACTGAGGTCCTGGAGCCCGTCCATCAGCTCATGTCCACACCTGTGTCATCTGCAGCAATATTACACCACAATAATATCATGTGATTACATTAAATATAATTGTATACATTATATGACTGTATGAATTGACAAATATATAGAAACATTTTAATATATTATAAATTGATTATATATTTTCTAAAATGTGATGTGACTTGTATTTTTTATTTGATTTTTTTAATAACTATTTTAAGTTTTATTAGGTCAAAGGTGTGTGTGTGTGTGTGTGTGTGTGTGAGTGTATGTGTGTATACAGTACATGTACTAACATTTGGAGTTGTATGTGTTTAAAGTCTGCATTTAACTGATAAAACAAGTTTTTAAAAAATACATTAAAACAGTAATATTGTGAAATATTATTACAATTTAAAAATAAGTGTTCTATGTGAATCTCTGTTAAAAATATTTATTTCTGTGATCAAAGCTGAATTTTCAGCATCATTAGTCCAGTCTTTGATTCCAGATTTTCAAATAGTTGTATCTCAGCCAAATATTGTCCGATCCTAACAAACCATACATCAATGGAAATATTTATTCAGCTGATGCATAAATCTCAATTTTGAAAAATTGACCCTTATGACTGGTTTTGTGCTCCAGGGTCACATAAAAAAAAATATATATATATATATATATATATATATATATATATAGTCACTTTTGATTAATTGAATGCATGCTGAATAAAAGTATTAATTTCTTTAAATAAATAGAAATACAAAATTAAATATAAAAATATATATATTTATTTAAAATATCTTACTGACCTAACCTTTTGAATGGTAGTGTGTATATATAGCAAAGAACAAATATAATCTCCTTTATTAATAAAACATTATTGCTCTTAAAAAATGTTCTCCAGGTATCGGGTGATAACCGACTTTATCTTCATTTCTAGTATGCAGCATAATAAGGCTGACAGAAATGCAGTGGGAATGAGTGACAGGTGGACACATATCAGGGTGCAGCTTCAGAAAAACAAAGCAGCCGTTCACGCTCAGTGTCAGCTAAAGCAGCAGGCACACAGCATGCAAAACAGCTCAGTGAGGGACCATTTCTTGTGCAAATATACTAGTATATGTAAATAAAGCCACACACACATACACATATACTTTGACATGGCATGGGGAAGCCACAAATAAGCATGACAAGAGCAAATAGAAAAAAATTAAACTTGATTGACTGGTTTACAGGTAAAAATGTGGACTAGGGTATTTTTTCGCAAACAAAATGTGTTTTGATTACGCTTTATTTATTATTAAGGTCCAGTCCTCACTATTAACTACAACTTTAGCCTCAATAAACTCCTAATGTGCTGCTTATTAATAGTTAGTAAGGTAGTTGTTAAGTTTAGCTATGCGGTTTAGGATTAAGAGATCTAAAATATGCTCATGCAGAATAATAAGGCATTAATATGAGCTTTATAAGAACTAATAAACCAATATGCTAGTCATATGCATGCAAGTTATTGGTCCTTAAACTAAAGTGTTAGCGTGTTTGGTTACCTACTCTCAGAAAAAAAGGTACAAAAGCCGTCACTGGGGCAGTACCTTTTCAAAAAGGTACACTTTTGTACACTTTAGGTACTAATATGGACTGTTTAGGTACAAAGGTGTGCCTTTTGAAAAGGTACTGCCCCAGTGACGGCTTTTGTACCTTTTTTTCTGAGTGTATGATTTCTGTGAACCTAAGAGAGAGAATGTGTATGGGAACGCTGATGGATATTTGCCTTCATATGATGATTTTAAGCCAAAATCATGAAATAGCAGCCGTTTTTGAAAGGGAATTGAGAATAAAGCGTAGTCTTCATTTGACGCAGCTCCTAAAATATGGCAAATAACAGCCTAAGTGAGTTGTTTCTGATTTAAGACAAATCACTTTATCCGATCATGCATACAAGTCTGAACCCAGAATGCACCTGCTGTAGCGTAACCCAAGGCGATGGGAGTTGTTTATTGATGGAGATTAGTCTGAATGTCAAAGCGCTTCCCTGCGCAGGGTGAGTCTGTCTCTCCAGGACAATAACTCACCTTTTCACCCAACCTCTCGAGCAAAACTCCACAAACCCAAGCAGTGAATCCTAGCTGGACCTCACAAAAACATATTTTACATACACTCTTTTCTAGCATTAGCTCCTCAAAAACAAGGTTTTAGCTTTAAATTAAAGAAAAATGAACACTAAGCGTTTGAGAGTGTTTAAAGAGCAGGAAATTAGTGCATCGTGAAATCATAATCAGACTACTGCCAGTAAATAATAGGGCAAATCCATCCCACAAAGCACAGAAAATCAAGTGTGTGAGCGCTTGAATACTTGAGCGCAAGATGTGGCTTGCGTTGGCTCTTTGCTTTAAGAACAGGTAATCCAGCGGTGTCAGTGATTGAGGAGACACAAATCCTGCAGTAACAGACACGCAGGTGGCACTGCAAAAGAACTGCATACCGTGCCATTTTTTTCTCTCTTTGTCTTTGTCAGGCATCCCAGAATGCCAAGCATCCACTCGCTCTCTCCCCTTTAAAGAAATGATAGATAGATAGATAAATAGACAGATAGATAGATAGATAGACAGATAGATAGATAAACAGACAGATAGATAGATAGACAGACAGATGAAAGATAGACAGACAGACAGATAGATAAACAGACAGACAGATAGATAGATAGATAGATAGATCTGAGATCAGCATTAGACATGTTTTCTTTATTAAAATTGTATCAGTTAAGCTCAGGATGTTTTAATAAGATTTCAAACCCGTGTTTGTTACATTGACCTGTTAAACAGCCCAAATCCTGCCAACACTTCAGTAGATCTGCAGGAGCTGAAAGAGTAGACCGTGAATGATATTCAGGGCTGCTCAGAACGCCAGACATCATGCATGAACACATAAAGCAGAGGACGCACACGCATCTGGATTACATGCGAAAAACCCACGGCTGAATGAGATAATTTCTATCAGCACTCTGTCATCTTAAACGATATCCATGAACGGCGTTTAAACAAGTGAAAGAAATCCCAAGGCGGAGGACTGTGGAACTTCGTTTCATCGTCAGGTCCCAGCTGTCACATCTGTCCTCCGAGACGACCAGCTTCACTAATGAGGAGAACATTCCTGGAGAACACTGAACCTTCACATTCACAATACAGCTGGATTGAGCAACCCATTCAGAAGCAGCAAGGGGGAAAGAGAAGGACTTTGAGCCGACAGAAGTCTCTACGTGTCTGCAGAAACATGGGAAGAGTACTTTGGTGGCTAGTAGCTCACTGCATGCGATCAGACACTCAAACTGATGTGCACTGAAACCAGACAAGGGTTTGCAGAGGTGTGTTCCTGTGCTTTCATTTTCAGGCCACATTTGCAATAGGTACTTTAAGAACATAATAAATAAGAACATCCTACATGAGGACTATATTTCAAGAATTAGAACAGTTCCAAAAACTAAATAATTCTATCTGTTGTGAATTAAAGAAAATACGATGCTTCCTTCTTTGGGGTGACTTTATTTCTGGAAAACCCTTCTCAGACAGGTTGTTGGGTTTGTTTGGTAATTCTAGTGCGAGCGTACACCAGCAGTGCTGATTGGCCGTGTCGATACAGACAGGTGGCTGCCTGTGGAGGGTCATAAATAGTGAACGTTAGCCGAGAGACGCAGCATTCTGCTTCAGTTATGTAAACCGGCCCGGCCTGAGAACCAGTCAACCGGCACTGGGACTTTGCATTGCCACTGACAGGACTCGGGCTAAATGCAAACAGTATACATGCTCAGGAACACTGTCTGTTTGTATATGACTTCTGATGGTGGTGCTTTTGATTCTTTTTTGAATCTCAAATACACCAATCCCCATTTTTTGTAAGTGCATGGAAAAGAACAATACATTTTTGCACAGGAGAAGGAACGTTATAACGTGAGGCTTGTAATGACATTAAAGACGACAGCGATTAATCAGATACTGACGGAGAAACTATCTCAGAGCATACGCACAAAAACACACATAAAAACACACACACACACACACACACACACACACACACACAACTAGACACAAACGATAGACAGACAGACAGACAGACAGAGAGACAGATGATAGATAGACAGATAGATAGATAGATAGACAGACAGACAGATAGACAGATAGATAGAGACAGACAGACAAGACAGATAGATACAGACAGACAGACAGATAGAGACAGACAGACAGATAGATAGATACAGACAGACAGATAGATAGATAGACAGACAGACAGACAGATAGATAGACAGATAGGCAGACAGAGACAGACAGATAGATACAGACAGATAGATAGATAGAGACAGACAGATGATAGATAGATAGATAGACAGACAGACAGATAGACAGATAGATAGAGACAGACAGATAGATACAGACAGACAGATAGAGACAGACAGACAGATAGATAGACAGACAGATAGATAGATAGAGACAGACAGACGGATAGATAGATAGACAGACAGACAGATGATAG
>NW_015546098.1:1637742-1637938 GCF_001515605.1 Sinocyclocheilus anshuiensis | reverse complement strand
AGACAGACAGACACAGAGACAGACAGACAGACAGACAGATAGATAGACAGACAGACAGAGACAGACAGATAGACAGACAGACAGACAGATGATAGATAGACAGACAGACAGATAGAGACAGATGGATAGACAGACAGACAGATAGACAGATAGATAGAGACAGACAGACAGACAGATAGATACAGACAGACAGACT
>NW_015546098.1:1621198-1637713 GCF_001515605.1 Sinocyclocheilus anshuiensis | reverse complement strand
TAGATAGATAGATAGATAGATAGATAGATAGATAGATAGATAGATAGATAGACAGACAGACAGACAGTCGTCTCTCTATATACTGAAGTACATGGCAGTGGAATTTACCGCATTATGAACGTGACACTTGCGGGAGTTATTAAGTTTGTACGCAATATCTGCAACCTCACACCAGATTTCAGGCGCTGTAGATAGGCTAGCATGTGCAGACCATTTAGTAAGCAAAAATCTGAAATTTACTTTAGCATATTAGAGGAAGATGCTGATAACTGGACTGAAGAATGCGCTTCCAGCAGCCACGATTAACAGCAGCTGGCGGTTTAAGTGTATATAAATTTAAATATTAGAACAAGCACGTAACGACCACACACAGAGGGGAAATAGCAGAGTAAGAGTACAGATACATCACTTAAAATGAACTCAAGTAAAAGTAAAATACACAATTTTTAAACTACTTATTAAAAAAAGTAAAATTTCTGATAAAAAAAACTACTTAATTACAGTGAGCATTTGCAATTCGTTACTTCACACCCCTGCTAATGATCACTATTATTTCAAGATCAAGTAACAACAAAAGCATATAAAAATGAAAAAAACTCCAGAATCTGCAATGAACAGTGGATTTGACCAAATCATGGTACAATAACACGTGTTTTGTTTGAGTTTGTGACCATATTTATAACAGAAATGAACAAGAAAACAATGTTTGTTCTTTGAAGGAAAGCTGTGTGTGTGAAGTCATGAAACAAACAATCTAAAGTGACCTTTTAAATAAATACTGAAGCTTTCTTTTGCATGTCACCATTTCTTTACCTGATGTCAGAGTTTTTTGCATGGCTTATAATGACAAAACTCTGATTTACATCATTCATCAATGGACGGCCTTTTGGACCATTCCAGCTTGTACAGTATTGGAAAAACATAGTTCTATTCACATTGGAATACATACTATACGTTTGTGCACAACAAAATGAAATAAAATGAAACATTTTCATTTGTTTTTATGATAACAGCCTTGTTTTAGAACAAAAGGTTATTTTTTCACCACACCGAATGCTGCTTCTAACAAATTCAGCTCACAGTAAAAGAATTCTTCAGACAATGTTTTTGGATGCTTTGTTAAGTTTTATTCCATCTGGCTTGTCAGTTTGGACAGATAATAAAACACTTTAATGCAGGCAGCGGACATGTAGTATAAATGAAGCCAAGATTGAGGTTAGTCTGAATGCAAAAATAAATAAATACATACATATATAAATAAATCAACTGTATTATTTCAGGAGCTATCAGCAGAACAACCAGCACCTGTCACATCCACAAACAGTCATTTTTTGGGTCGTTTGTTTGTTTTGTAATTAAAGTCGTAGGAATCCGCATCTGTGGAACTCCATGAACACACTGGTGATTTCCACAGAATTAAAATTCCCTTCGTTCACTAAATGTTACTCATTCTCCACCCTTTTGTTTGCTTTTGTCTGGCTACGCTGTTCTTCAGATTCTCCTCTACAATCAGTCCAGAAAACAAGAAAAAGTGTTTCAACAGATTCTCCTCAGATTCAATTATCCTGGTTCTTTCACAGATATGGCCACACTGATACTGGAGTGGCTTAAATCTTTGTATTAAATGACATAGTGACATATAATCATAGGTGTTAAAATCACCAATCTTTTTTGTAGACAAAATCTGTTCTCAATCTGAGATCTAAAACCAAAAGTAATATGTGACCAAATATTTTACGCTCATCTGTCATCAGAAGTTGGCCGTATACTTTGTATATTTTAAATGCATGGTACCACACTTTTTTGTTCATTTGTTGGCTTTCTAGCACATCTGCCATATGTTTCAAATACTATAGAAGGAATATTAGTGAACAGCTTACTGCATAAAGAACACACTGTATACGGCCTCTGTTTCTTGTTTTGTTTGTTTAAACAGTATGCATTAATAAACAGCCGTATGCTCCACTGTCGTCAGACGATTTAATTCAGCGCTATTCAGGTATCATCTTTATGATTATACATGCTGATATTGTTTTTTCTATAAAGAAAACTTCTGCCAGTCTGATTAAATAAAGAGACAAGAGAGAGATTTGCTGATGATATTATTCCGGTTATTCTGGTTCATTCTTCACACTAGAAATGATGCAGGAGTCTGCTGCATGCTGTACATTTTGGTAAACGGAGCAAGCTATGCAGATTATATAAACAGAAAGTGCAGCTATTCCAAAGCAAGCATTAAAAATGTATGTAGAAAAAAATAACATCAAGCAAAAAAAAAAAAAATATATATCTCTTTTTTTTGCTTGATGTTCTTTTTTTCCTACATATACAGTATATATACATTGTGTAAAAAAAAATATATATATTAATTGTACTTCTCTAAACTTTCCTATTCGAATACATTTAAATAATTTAAAAAAATGTTATTTTAAAGGAATTTATTTAATAGGTTGTTTCCGTTGCAATGGTGAATTTTGTAATTTTCTAACCAATATGACATCTTTAGTGAAATTTAGTGTCATTTTCAGCAGAATTCATGTCGAGAAACAAGCATCATGCTTCAAAAAGCAACTGCTTCATATAACTATAAGTGGCATCATTGGGAATGTTTTAGAATAATTCTCTTTATCTTTGAAACCTGTTCTTAAAATTTGGATCACATAATCTAAACGGTGCATAATCTAACTGTGTGGCAAATGCACTTAGATTATGTGATCCAAATTTTAAGAACAGGTTTCAAAGATAAAGAGAATTATTCTAAAACATTCCCAGTTCCGCCAATAGTTTTTCACTAACTGACTGGAACTGCTTAAGCAATTCCACATCAACAAAACACAATTTATGGATTGTCTTTAAAAAAATAAATGTATAAATGTAATTGTGCAATTATCCTTATGATAATAAATTATATAGACAGAGCTTTGCATTTGCATTCAATGCTGTACTTTACAAGACTAATTGTTTTGACGTCCTTTGGGGGTGGACCATATATGTATTCATGTATTTGTATTGACATCTGAAGTTGATGATGTCAACGAACAAAACTCTGGGTATTAAGGTAAAGCGTAAAATCGTGTGTGACAGCAGCATTTTCATTTTCTGACTCATATCTAGAGCATTTTCTGCCAACTTCACGAGGGTGGGCAGCCCTTAGGAAATATCCTCCATAAATCCGCCGAGCGCCGGAGATTACCCTCAGATCTCTCGATGCTTAACCTTTCATTGTCTTGGCGTCTGTCTGAGGAGCGGCCCGTTTCAGCAGAAGCTCTCGAACTCTCGCGCCACACGGACTGGGCTACTTCCCATTAAAAACCCATAATGCACTCATGGGAATAACGCCATACAGAATCAATTGTATTTTTATCTCCTTTATTAAACATGGAAACAGGACACCTGGCCTAGGTATCAGGCTGTCTATACCCACACACCAAAATGTGACCCAGATTTGCATGCTGTTAAAACAGAGGGAGGCACACACTGTGGCTTACAATAACATATTTACATCTTCTCACACAGATGAAACCGCCTGACACGGCACTAGAGAGAAAAAAAGCTCTGCGGAGGCCGTGGAGTTTGTATTGCCACTAAACAGGGCTATTAGAGCTCAATAACGCCCCACTTTAGCCAAAATGAATCCCGATCTGTTTTGCTTGCTGCAAAAATAAACGTGCGTGTTTTCCATTAGCTGCTGGAGAGCTAGAACATGAGGTTCCTGAAGAAAGATTAGCAGTTGCATGCAGGGAAGAAATGTGACCCGTCTTAAGTCGCTGGGGTATATTTGTAGCAATAGCCAACAATACAGTGTATGGGTCAAAATTATAGATTTTTCTTTTATGCCAAAAATCATTAGGATATTAAGTAAAGATCATGTTCCATGAAGATAATTTGTAAATTTCCTACCGTAAATATATCAAAACTTAATGTTTGATTAGTAATATGCATTGCTAAGAACTTCATTTGAACAACTTTAAAGACGATTTTCTCAATATTTTGATTTTTTTTGCACCCTCAGATTCCAGATGTTCAAATAGTTGTATCTCAGCCAAATATTGTGCTATCCTAACAAACCATACATCAATGGAAAGCTCATTTATTCATGATGTATAAATCCCAATTTCAAAAAATGACCCTTATGACTGTTTTGTGCTCCAGGGTCACATATAAGATGATGGGAGTTCACTAACATGCAGCACAGACAAAAACAGGGTAAGTAGTCAAATAGCCGATACCTTTAAATCTTTTGGACATTCTCTGAGGAAAAAGAGAGTCTCGAGAACATAATCATAAAGTAGAGCGAAGAATTCTTAACAGAAAATACACTCATCATTTCATAGAATTCTAAATTTTGGGATCCAGAAGAAACATACGTATCGGCTCGTGTTTTTAATGCACTTGCTTCCACAAAAGCTTAAATGTGCACGATCGAGAGAGCATTTAAAGATACACACATCTGCAGAGGCATGTGCTTTGAGCCACGTGACAGTAACCTGCTGGAAGAGGTGTGGCTGGTAACTCTTCAGGTAGTGAAGTCAGTCAGCTATTGACTGCTCACTTCTCTCTGCAGCCTTACGAAGACCACCATCACACCAAGACTGTTTACGTGAGTGCTTCCACTTTTTAACTTGGTCCCGCAAGAACTGCTTAGAATTAAGGGCATCGCGGTGTAAGGACACACCTGCCGTTCCAGATGAAGTGCAAAGGAACTGACATTTCCGGTTGGGGATTTTAAAGTCTGCATTATGACTGGCATTTTCTCACCAGAAGCAAAGAACACCTGTTGAACCGAGAGAAGCGAAACGGCGACAGCCAGACACTCGTGATTTCCAAGCTGTGCTGCGGTTGGGAGTCATTCCAAGCAGAGTCATGCCTGTGGTTAAAGTGGAGAGCGATTCTCCCTCGGAAAGCACTCTTCCAGTGAATGACAGTCAGAGAGGCCGCCGGAGGAAGAGACCGCTTCAGCGAGGCAAACCACCATACAGCTACATCGCTCTCATCTCCATGGCCATCGCCAACTCTCCCGACCGCAGGCTCACTCTGGGGGGCATCTACAGGTTCATCACAGAGAGGTTTCCTTTCTATCGAGACAACTCCAAGAAATGGCAGAACTCCATCCGCCACAATCTGACCCTCAACGACTGTTTCATCAAGATCCCCCGAGAGCCCGGCAGACCCGGAAAGGGCAACTACTGGGCGCTGGACCCCAATGCCGAAGACATGTTTGAGAGCGGAAGCTTTCTACGACGGCGAAAGCGATTCAAACGCAGCGACTTCGCGACGTACTCAGCGTACGAGTCTCCCGTCTTCTCACCAGTCCAGATCGCGCGCTCGGTCTACTCTAACATGAGCCCGCCGTCTGCCTACTACCAGTCCTCCTCTCCGAGCTTCAGCGCCGGTCAGTCCAGGGTCTTCAGGATCAACTCTCTCATCGGCTCAGAGATGATGCCTCAGCAGTCCTGCCGCAGCTTCAGTCCTGAGGGTTTGGGAGGACCGGGCTTCCAGCATCAGTCCTGCAGCGGGGACACGGTGCTGTCGTGCTGCTCCAGCTCCTCGAACAACATGGCCTTTGCCTACTCCAGCCCAGGACATGGCCAAGCTCAGGTATCGTATCCTCAAGGCAGCAGCCAGGCCTACGGGCCGACGGGGAGAGTGGCCATCTCCAGTTTGTCTCCCATCGCTGAAGATGCTGTCGGAGACCCATACAGCAGAACCTCCCCAGCACAGCTGGGCTCTTTTGTTCAGTACAATAACTCTGGTGCAGTAGGAAGCTCAGGAGCCTACATCAGGCATCCAGCTTACTCAGGTAACATGGACAGGTTCGTGTCTGCCACCTAAATAAGTGCGAGGCTGATTTTCTCCACTGTGGCACACAGGAACATTTGGAGAGACTATTTAAGTAAATATGCAAACCATTAACTGTGATATTTAAACTGATGTTGCTATTGTTTTATTGTGATTCCATCACTAAATAACCTCAGTCGACATGTACAGACCTGTCCTATTACAACATTGTAAAAAGGCGCAAAGTGCTCAAGTTAAAGGCAAATTTTTACAAAAATCTAACTTTTTTTTTTAGGGAGGGTCTGTTTACTATTACTTGAGTGAAATGTGTTCTTCGTATATGCTTTTCTTATTGCCGTCTGTGTAAAAGTGTAAATGCTTCCATTTACTTTTAATTGAAATAAGTTACTACATCTACTTGATTCGGTGATAAAAAAATGTTTTTATAAGAGGCTGTGTTGCGATGTCCTTTAGGATGGGGTGCGCGAGAATGATTTTTAAGATGTATGCAAACATGCATCTCACCAAAAAAAAAGTATAGTTAGTACTATTCTTTTTTTTATTATTATAACTGAAATTTTTACGTTTTCTAATATGCAGTCGGGCTTGACATTAACACCTGCCAAATGCGTGTGGATTTCAACACACAGGTTGAGTTTTATATACAGGACCAGAGCTCAACATTAATGCTTGTCTGGGACAAGTGGATTTCTTTTGAAGGGGCAAGTGAAAGAGAATTTTAGGTTACATTTTATTTTAAGGTGTCATTGTTACAGTGTAGTTATACATACAAGTACTGAGTAATGTTGATTAACTACATGTACTTACTATATGGTTAGGGTTCGGCTTAGGGTTACTTGCATGTAATTATGCACAATTTATTGTTATTATAATAGTAAGTACATGTAACATGTAACAAGGACACCTTAAAATAAAGAGTTTCCGAATTTTACTTACACAACTAATCTGATTAAAACATCTAATTAGGGAAGCACCGAAATTTTCGGGAGAATGAATCTGATTTTAATATATTTGGTTTAAAGGGTGAATAATAATGAATAATGTATTATTAACAGTAACAAGAAATAAAACGAATTAACACAACTACACACAGAAGAAACATACGGTATGCAGTTTTTATATTTATAACATATAGCCTAGTGAAGCAACACGACACGAACAAGAGAGTGCATTTTTCCCTGAAAACCACGATTGCAAATTTAACATTGATTTTATACAAGAGTTTACATTTTAGTACAATATTATCAATGTTTTTGCTCGATTTGGTTGAAATAATTCAAACAGAGATCACAAGCAGAACAGTCGCGCATCTCTGAGCCACACACAGCGGTGTTTCAGTAACGAATTATTTGCGTTTTTTAATTAATCACTGAGTCAGTGGTCCATTCATAAAGACAGGCACTCGCTTAATTCTTGAATGAATCAGCCGTCTGAACGAATCGTTTGAATTAACGACTCAATGACTCACTCATTAAGAGTGCTGCCACCTGCTGGCGGTTTACTTTCCTATTTAAAAGTAGCTTATCTTTGCGTTTTTTCCAACATTTCATATTTGTATATTTAAAAAAAAAAAAGTTTAAAACACCAAGCTCATAACATTATTCATGCTGTTGTAATTGTGCAGTGTAAATGCACTCATGCTACATTTCAGCTTCATTATACTGTCTGTGTGAATGCATCTAAACAGCTGCTGGTTTCTTCTGCAGTGGAAAGATCCGTTTTGTTAATACTGATTTAATTAGCTAGGTAACAGCCCTGTAGTGTCTTATTATATTAACTGAGATTATTAATAAAATGTAAGAATTTGATATGATGACGCATGCATTTAATAAGGTTAAGGAAAATGCCCTTTAAATAGACAAAAAAATGACCTGGAAATCTGGTTTTATATTATTGAAAAAAATTAGATTATTAATATCCTATAATTTGAAAGAATAAATAATTAGTTTTCTAGCACTAAAATAATGAAAGCTGACATACATTTAAAAAATGTAATTCAGTCAGTTTTTTAGCATGCAGCTGGACGCAAATGATCAGTTATTGATGTTTTAAGTTCACACTGACTGCACATATTTAATTGACAAGTTGGTCAGAATAAGTGCAAAAGGGTTACAAGAAATGTGAGGAAAATTAACTATAATTTTCATAGGACTGATTTGCATCTCATCTTTGCTTAGACTTTCCACAATACAAAAACCCCTTTAAACGCTTTAGTCACTTTATTCAGACAAGTGGCTGAAACCCAACAATAAAGCTGAAAATATATGATTCAGACTAGGAGTAACCGACAAAAAAAAGCATTCTATTAAGAGTTTGTTTAAACCCAATCTGTGATACGAGAATTTAAAACTCTGAGAAACACACACACACAGTCCTGATAACAGTTCTGAAAGTTTAATAAAGCATAGGACTGATTTGCATCTCATCTTTGCTTAGACTTTCCACAATACAAAAACCCCTTTAAACGCTTTAGTCACTTTATTCAGACAAGTGGCTGAAACCCAACAATAAAGCTGAAAATATATGATTCAGACTAGGAGTAACCGACAAAAAAAAGCATTCTATTAAGAGTTTGTTTAAACCCAATCTGTGATACGAGAATTTAAAACTGAGAAACACACACACACACACAGTCCTGATAACAGTTCTGAAAGTTTAATAAAGACCTTTAAATTAAGACAATAACATTTATTAAACAGTGTGTGTCCATACACTAATTAATCACTTACAAAATGAATGAAAAAGACTCTTAGAAAAGGAACTGATTGGCCTACAGCATCACCAGACACAACGCCTGAAGGTTTTATGTTTAGTTTAAATGAAAGACACTTGAGAATAAAACAAGAAAACATTTAAAAACTAAACTACACATTTCTGAATTTTCAGCAACTCATCCAATAAATTCCACAAGCTTCTGTAGTTCAGGACAGCTCGTGACAAGATCAGGAACAGAGGACAATGTCTGTGAAAGGAAGAAAACGGTACACTTGTTACCTGATTTCCAAGACATACAGTGTATTATACAGATATTATTTTTCATATTTTCACCTGTCTGACGGATTCAATCATATCATCAAGCAGATGTAGCTCTCGCTTCAGTTTACTCTGGTTCATGGCATGGACCCTTTGCTACAGAAGCACAGTTCGTTTAATACACAATCAAAATAATACACTGATATTAAATTTACAGAAGGATTTTGTCTTATCACTTAGTCCTTAAAGGCATTAAAACAAAAAATATAATCCCCCACAATTGCTATAGGAAGAACTCATGCAATACATTACATCAATAATAATAACGCAGGTAAGACTTACATGTCGTTTTGCCCTCTCCAAGACCTTGGCACGATTTTCCTCGGTTTCCATTAAATTTGCCTTGAGCTTCTCAACCTAAGAACAGAATGCGTTTATGCGGCGAGTTGATTTATTTATTTATTTTTTAAGGTTTCCAAAACGCTCAAGTCTGAAGTCCATGGAATGTCTATATGCACAAAAGCAGTGTTAAGTCGCTGGGGTATATTTGTAGCAATAGCCAACAATACATTGTATGGGTCAAAATTATAGATTTTTCTTTTATGCCAAAAATCATTAGGATATTAAGTAAAGATCATGTTCCATGAAGATATTTAGTAAATTTCGTACCGTAAATATATCAAAACTTAATTTTTGATTAGTAATATGCATTGCTAAGAACTTCATTTGAACAACTTTAAAGATGATTTTCTCAATATTTTGATTTTTTTGCACCCTCAGATTCCAGATTTTCAAATAGTTGTATCTCTGCCAAATATTGTGCTATCCTAACAAACCATACATCAATGGAAAGATTATTTATTCAGCTTTCAGATGATGTATAAATCTCAATTTCAAAAAATTGACCTTTATGACTGGTTTTGTGCTCCAGGGTCACATTTGGGAACTGCTTAAAAGAGTGAATTTACTGACTTTTGTTTTATAATGACTTCTAATTAAACCCCTATTTTTAGCATGTGAGCAAGACTAAGTTTTGGAGAGTTTGAGAGGTAAACACTGAAGTGTTGATGTAATATTATTGTCGTTTCATGCCAGTTGCAGAGAAAATACTGGATAGACTGCCATACCTCTCTGAGCATTTTGATTCTTTCATCTAATGCTTTGGTGCTGGCTGCTGATTGGACGCCTGTTCGGTTAAGCTCCTCCCTCAAGACCTGAGCCTCCACCTGTGCCTGCTGCTCCAGCCGCCGCAAATCAGCAACCTCACGACGCAACTCCTGTTTCACACAACAGAGCAAAGCCTAGCTGGTTACTACACAATCAGAAATGCATCCATCGGTCTAAAATTCAGCGTACAGTCAGCGTTACGTACACTATTCTCTGCTCTGTGTTTGTGTGCCGCCTCCATGTTCTCCTCCAGCTCCTTACATAGTTTCCTCAAGTTTCTTTCATCCTTAAAGAGCACAAACAGACAAATGACTTACATAACCACATATGTGACCCTGCAGCACAAAAGCAGTGTTAAGTCGCTGGGGTATATTTGTAGCAATAGCCAACAATACATTGTATGGGTCAAAATTATAGATTTTTCTTTTATGCCAAAAATCATTAGGATATTAAGTAAAGATCATGTTCCATGAAGATATTTTGTAAATTTCCTACCGTAAATATATCAAAACTTAATTTTTGATTAGTAATATGCATTGCTAAGAACTTCATTTGAACAACTTTAAAGATGATTTTCTCAATATTTAGATTTTTTTGCACCCTCAGATTCCAGATTTTCAAATAGTTGTATCTCAGCCAAATATTGTCCAATCCTAACAAACCATACATCAATGGAAAGCTTATTTATTCAGCTTTCAGATGATGTATACATCTCAACTTTGAAAAATTGACACTTAAGACTGGTTTTGTGCTCCAGGGTCACATATTTAATCCTCTTACGCTGCAAATCCTTGAGAGCTGAATGAAAGAGTTGTGCCGCTGGGAAACCGACCCTGAATGTCTCTGAAATAATCAACAGCAAGCTGAAGGTCTACCTGAGCTTTCTGCAGCAGGACCGCAGCCTCCTTCTCCACCTGCGCCTGCAGTCGCTCCACAGTCTGCCTCAGCTCTGACACCTCCAGCCTGCGTCTCTCACACTCCTCCTGCAGCGCCTCCTGCAGGCCACATCTGAAACAGCAGGTGGGATGATTCAGCTGGGGCAAGGCAATATCACACAGATAGAGCACTTTGCATGAATACGGTTATACATATAAAATCATTTAAAACCTACATTTGGTGCATACCAATGAATATGGCTTTGAAAATGACTGCACTCCTTTTCTCTGTGGCACTATAATTGATTTACATGTGCAAACACTGTTAAGTATCTGAATTTTAATGACAAGCAACATTGAATTGCTTGATTGCTGTTAGGGTGAGTTCTTTTGCAAAACCAGAAAGGATACATTTTTTAGAACATAATGTTCAGTAGAAAACCCAATGAAACTGGAATTCCAATGAAAAATCTCTCTCATACAAATCAAACAGCCCAAGTTTTGTTTACTGTCAAAGATGTAAATTCATTTCAATATATTTATCTGACACAAACCATAAAACTGACCCCCACCGAAAATGTGCTTTTCTCTTAAATATGATCTAAAGACTTCTTTTGTGCATTACAGAATTTACAAAAGTAAATAATATAAAAACAAAAACATAGTTGTTAACAAACATGGGGAAGTGAAATCCTAACTGAAACAAATGAAAAGTACTTTGATGTTCAGGCATCATTTGATGTTAGCTCTGTCAGATATGAATCTTTGATTCTATTCGCATGTCTTCTGTGATTCATTTACACTTTATTAAAAGGAATAGTTCATCCAAAAATGACAATCGAGCCAATTTACTCCTGACGTTCCAAACCAGTCCAACTGGCTTTCTTCTGTGGAACATTAAAGACGTCACTGAGAAATTAATGGCCAACAATTTTGTTTGGTTGCCAATGTTCTTCAAATATCTTCTTTTGTGTTTTGCAGAAGATGGAAAAGTCTCAGAATGACATTACATTTTCATTTTTGATTCCACTATTCCTTTAAGGTAAAGCAAAAACCAAACACTTTTGGATAATATTGTGTTTCGTGTGGCTTTACACTAGGCATCTCATCTACTGCTAAACTGCTCAAAGCATGTCCAATGTTATATATTTATATGCACGGTAAATATCAACAGATATTCAAGCCATGTATAGCAGAAAACTCTCAGCGTTCTCCTGAGCACTACCGAGTAAACCGGAGGTCGAGTAACTCACATGGTCTGCTTCAGAGTCTGCTGCTCCGAGTCTTTCTGGACTCTCATCTGGTCTAAAGTGAGCTGAAGATCAGAGATGGTCTCACCAAAATCACACAACAGATCCAACATACGGCTCCGTCTCTCCTCTGAGAACACAAGAGAGGATCAACATACGCATTTCACTCATCTATACTTGAGTGTAGATCTAACATAAAAACTAAGTGTGTGTATGAGTGTGTTATCATCTGGTAATGAACGTACCTTTCAGTTCTGTGTGTGTAGTTGGTGGTATTCGGGTAAAAGCACTGGTTCCACTGCCAATGCAGTCTTGTTGCACCTCTGCAAAACATTAGAGAACTTAAGAGGGAGCTCAGTTGTGACGAATAAACCTCTAATCTACTTTCTCTCGATGGAAAAGTGACTTAAAAACGTTTAATAGAACCGACATCAAAATAGTTTTGTGTGGAGCTGTATGCCATTTTTTAAATCTACACATCTACAGGCCAATAAACTACTTCTAAGGCCTTTTGACTCACCACTACATTCTCACACACACACACCATGTCTGTGATTATTTACAAGTTTTGCAAGAAACCAGAAACCTTTGGCACCACAGGAATAGATCCTCAATAAATTATGCAGCATTGGAACTGCTTTCCAACAAGCAGCGAACTAACGCACCTGAACCCTCAGGAGACTCGGTCTCAGGGTCCTGTGTCTTCATCATGGCCAGCATTACAGAATCCACAAAAGAGCTGGAGGGATGTCGAGGAGGCTGCGGTGTCTTATCAGAGCTCTCGGACTCCTGAGCAGTGCGAGACAGCGAAACAAAGTTATTCATTCTGGAAATAAAACACGTTGTTGTGTGAATAGGTATTTTTCTATCATGTCTTGAAGAAAGCATTGCTCTGGTACACAAGCAGCAGCACAAACAAATATTTAAAACACACAAACACAACTTTGTACAGTGTTGAAACTATAACCATTAGACTGATGTCAAGTAATTCATTTGCACAATTCTTTATCCAATTTTTCAACGTACAACCAGAAAAAAGTAAGCCTGGGAAAACTTACTTGTTGTACCTCAAAAGGATGATTTAGAAAACTAAATTAAACATTTTGTATTAAAAATACACAAGTTCATTTCTGACTTCTAAATTTTCAGTGTAATTGATCAATAAGCCTCCACTGCAAGGGCAAACTGCAAACCAGTGTTGTTACTGTTAACTAAAACTACTAAAAATCATTTCCGTTAACTGAAATGAAAATGATATAAATATTAAACTTAAACGGAAATTAGAAAATAAGCTGAAGTACTAAAATAATTAAAAATAAAAAACTGAAAATGTAAATATTTTTTTAAATATGTGACCCTGGAGCACAAAACCAGTCTTAAGTGTCAATTTTTGAAATTGAGATTTATGCTGAAGAAATAATCTTTCCATTGATGTATGGTTTGTTAGGATCGGACAATATTTGGCTGAGATACAACTATTTGAATATCTGGAATCTGAGGGTGCAAAAAAATCTAAATATTGAGAAAATCATCTTTAAAGTTGTCCAAATTAAGTTCTTAGCAATGCATATTACTAATCAAAAATTAAGTTTTGATATATTTACGGTAGGAAATTTACTAAATATCTTCATGGAACATGATCTTTACTTAATATCCTAATGATTTTTGGCATAAAAGAAAAATCTATAATTTTGATCCATACAATGTATTGTTGGCTATTGCTACAAATATACCCCAGCGACTTAACACTGCTTTTGTGCTGCAGGGTCACATATGTTAAACGTTTAAAAAAATGAAATATAAAAAGAACAACCAATGCCAAATTGACAAAAACAACCATATTACTAAAACGTAATATGAAAATTGAAAATATAAAAACAAAACCCCATTCAAAATATTAATAAACACTACAATAGTATATAAAGAATATTAAAATAACATTGCTTTACACAAATCAAGGCTGGAATCAGACCTATTGTGTATGAAAACTGTTAACATGTGTGGAGCCAAAACTCTATTAAACCTGGAATATGTCTAACCTTGAGTAAATTATGACCTCACCTTGGAGGCTAGGGATTCCTTTAAGATGCCAGTGAGACAGCAAACTCTGTGGTTCAGGAGCATGAGATCATTCGACGCCTGAGCCATCTGCTCTCCTTGTTCCAGCAGCATGCTGCGCGCTTTGTCTCGTGTGCTATCCAGCTCCTCCTGAAGAGAGTCCTTCTCAAGCCTAAGAGGAGAGATTGCTTCTATTGATTCTGATTTGTTCTAACATATCTCTTCTAAGAAGTAGGAGTGGGTAGACAGGAGTCTGCTGTACCGCAGGTGTTCCAGCACTAGTTTGAGGTCCTCACACTCCAAGTTTCTCTCTCTCAGGCCCTGTAAGTGGCACCGCAGCAATCGCTCACTTTCCTCCATCTGCTCCCGTGCCAGGTCGTTTTCTGCCTGCAAGAACTGATAGAACGAAACATTTGTGATCCTGGAGCACAAAACCAGTCATAAGGGTCAATTTTTTGAACAGATTCCAGATTTTCAGCCAAATATTGTTCTATCCTAACAAACCATACATCAATGGAAGCTTATTTATTCCGCTTTCAGAATATGTATAAATCTCAATTTCTAAAAATGTACCCTTATGACTGGTTTTGTGCTCCAGGGTCACATATAGGGTGAGTAAAGGATGAGAAAAAGTGAACTATCCCATTTAAAACACTATCCATTTTAAAAGGCTTCCATATTATTTGTCAACATTCATAACATCAGGCATGGTTTACCTGCTATGAGTTTAAGGTCATACAGGCTTTGGAGAATTTCACAGGATTTTTACATTATAATTTAGGTGTTATTTTCCCCCATTTTCTCATAATTATTTCCAACATCAGAACAACAAAGAAGCTAGCACATGCAATACATGATTAACAATTATTTTGCCAATATTTATTATAAATATCTGACAAACTGTTTTTGGATCTGATGGTGTTGACGCATATTGAGTGATGAGCAAAGAAAAACATTAAAAACAAATAAGTAGATAATGAAGCAGAAGGAGACTGCTCTCATGATCAATACATCTGAACATGTTATAGCCTGCTTTACGCATTTATCATCAAGAATATGAGAATAGCAATTTTCATTATGTGCCTGGTTTGAAATGTACTAAACAATGACCCATCTTGTATTCTGTACACTACAATGCTGTGATGTCTGATGAAAACACCTGAAGCAAAGAACAGTGGTTCTCTACCATTACGACTCTAAGTGTCCACAACAATACATATTCCCAAATCCCTATGGCTCTCAAAGATTTTTGAGATTTACTGGATAATGATTTTTTTTAGAGCTTAGCATAGCTTGATAAATTCATTCTAAAAACACCCATGTATTTACAGAATTATATTACTTTACATGACTTGGATGGCTCTAGAATAACACTTAAAATTAGGCTCTTTCACATATCCAGGAGGAATTAAAATAAGAAATATCGACAGCTCTAGATTCTAGTGCAAACATATAAATAAAAATAGTTATACGTCACAAATTCTGCAGTGTTAAATTCCTAAATGAATGGGTGTAATGGAGTATGAACTAAACTG
The DNA here is from genome assembly GCF_001515605.1 of Sinocyclocheilus anshuiensis. NCBI lineage: Eukaryota > Metazoa > Chordata > Actinopteri > Cypriniformes > Cyprinidae > Sinocyclocheilus > Sinocyclocheilus anshuiensis. The sequence continues at coordinate 1,622,056 of NW_015546098.1, read as the reverse complement.
AAATTCAAAAAGCATATTCCACAAGTGCCTTTTGCTGCATACTTGCTGGTCTCGGAGGCGAGGGTCTGCTCCAGGAAGGTGTAGGAGGCCAGTGTGGAGGTGACCGTGACCGAGAGCTCAGTGCTCCTCCTCTGCAGCTGACAGCGCTCCTCCTCTGCCTGATTCAGCTGCTCTCTCAGCACAGACATCTCTGAGCCAACACACACAGCACAATCAGACAAAAGCTCACCGCGACTGCACAGGGAATAAGCAAATCACTGTCACACCTGAAGTCATGATGGTCTGCTGCGTGCTCAAGTCTGAAATCTGTTGACTAGCATCACGCAAGCTTGACCTCATGTGCTCTAGTTCATTTTCCATCTGGAGATGTACGGAAACAGCGATTAAATGCATGAAGTTCTCTGGATAGAGATTAAAAGGGTCACATCATAGATTTTCCTGTCTTTTTTTTTTTTCTTCCCCATAATGAAATAATTGAATGAATGATGAAGATACACTGTAACATTCACAACATGAAGTATCCACCATTGATTGAAAGTGAGGCTTTAGACAGGCAACAAAAATCCTCTATTTTTGCATATGTGACCCTGGAGCACAAAACCAGTCATAAGGGTCAATGTTTCGAAATTGAGATCATCTGAAAGCTGAATAAATAAGCTTTACATTGATGTATGGTTTGTTAATAGGGCTGGGCAAAAAAATAGATTTTTTGATTAATAGTTTTTTTAAATGACGTCGATCCGATATCGATTCTCAAAAGTCGCGAATCGATCTTTTCCGGTATTTATTTCAGCACACATTTTTAAACAAGTTCTGATTAACGTGAATCTTATCATTAGTCTTCTCCACTAGATGTCA
>NW_015546098.1:1618499-1619208 GCF_001515605.1 Sinocyclocheilus anshuiensis | reverse complement strand
TCCAGCTGCTCTGAGAGTCACTTCATTAGCATTTTACCGTTTTATTTGAGAAAACTACCGTCATATCACATACACAGCAGCTGCAAGTTCTTCACGGCAACCCGTCAAAATAAAAGTTTAGTTTAACGTTAAGAAACTGTCAGAATATATTACTATTTAGCAGTCTGAAGACTCAATGCTACTACAAATATTAATTATTAATAAATCTTTATTTTTAAAGTAATAATCACATCTGTTTTCTTTTTCATTTTAACATCTGTTGTGGGTTGTGGAACACTTTGTTTGCCAAAAAATAAAAGGGTTTAATTTTTATTTGATTAGGATAAATTAAATTAGTGTTTTATGCCTTCATCTGATTACCAGAAAAATTAAGAACATTTTATAGGGCCCTATTATTGTTTAAAAAAAGGAATTCACTATTTGTAAACTGATGTTTACGGTTCATTTTTTAGAAATATCAATAGCATTTGTATTAAAACTATATTCACTGAATGTAATCAAAAAAATCGAGAATCGAATCGAGAGCTTGCGAATCGAAATCGAATTTAATTGGGACATCTGAATCTGAAAATCTGGAATCTGAGGGTGCAAAAAAAAATCTAATTATTGAGAAAATCATCTTTAAAGTTGTCCAAATTAAGTTCTTAGCAATGCATATTACTAATCAAAAATTAAGTTTTGATATATTTATGGTAGGAAATTTACTAAA
>NW_015546098.1:1603722-1618444 GCF_001515605.1 Sinocyclocheilus anshuiensis | reverse complement strand
GGAAATTTACTAAATATCTTCATGGAACATGATCTTTACTTAATATCCTAATGATTTTTGGCATAAAAGAAATATTTCTAATTTTGACCCATACAATGTATTGTTGGCTATTGCTACAAATATACCCCAGCGACTTAAGACTGCTTTTGTGCTCCAGGCTCACATATGGTTTCAAAAGATATTTTTTCTTACTGTTTTTTTGGGGGGGGTTCCTTTAAGGTTTGACAGACAATCAAAAAAATCGAGAATCGAATCGAGAGCTTGCGAATCGAAATCGAATTTAATTGGGACATCTGAATCTGAAAATCTGGAATCTGAGGGTGCAAAAAAAAATCTAATTATTGAGAAAATCATCTTTAAAGTTGTCCAAATTAAGTTCTTAGCAATGCATATTACTAATCAAAAATTAAGTTTTGATATATTTATGGTAGGAAATTTACTAAATATCTTCATGGAACATGATCTTTACTTAATATCCTAACGATTTTTGGCATAAAAGATAAATCTATAATTTTGACCCATGCAATGTATTGTTGGCTATTGCTACAAATATACCCCAGCGACTTAACACTGCTTTTGTGCTCCAGGCTCACATATGGTTTCAAAAGATATTTTTTCTTACTGTTTTTTTTGGGGGGGTTCCTTTAAGGTTTGACAGACATGTAAACGGAGAATGAATAAATAATGAGAGAACTTTCAGTGGTAAATGTCTAACCAGATCTCTCTCTTCCACGGCTCTGTCTCTCATTGCCTGATGCTGCTTGCTGATCTCCACGGCAGTCGCAGTCCTCTGATGGAGCTGGTGAAGCACTGGGTTTATCCTCTGAATCAGCTCTTGAGCCTTCCTCAGCTTCCCATGGAGGAAAGGACGCAAATGTGTTACTTTCATACTTAAAGGTTCAATTAACAAACTTTGAATGTTATTTTCATTTCAGTATCTAAACACGATAGATGTGAAGTCTCACCTCCGCTAACAAGCTCACGTGATCTTCGTGCTTCCTTCTCAAATGCTCATTTGCTGCACTGATGGATTCCATGTATGACTTGCTCAGTTCAACCTTGGGAAGTTCACACAACTCACTCAGAATACAAGGACATTACACACACACACACACACTCAAGCAAGCCTTCACTTCCAGAGGGTCTGTGGTCACTACTAAGCTAGCAGGAACCTTATATTTTCATATAAACTGAGGTCGGGATGCAAACTGACCAGTGATGGGTAAGCCAGTTTAAGGGCTGACATCAGTTCCTGGTGAGACCCAACAGTGTGCTCTAGCTCTGCCACCTGAGCAGCATGAGAGTCCCTCAACTGCTGCGTTACGCTGAAGGCCTGCACACAAAGACAAATGAACAGGAGGCAAAGATCAACAGGGATAGTTTCTCCAAAACTGAAAATGAACTGCTAGTTTACTCCTCCTCAGGCCATCCAAGATGTAGGAGACTTTTTCTTCAGTAGACCAGAAATGGAGATTTTTATCTGAAACGGTCAGCCTTGGTGATTCATAAAATGCAAGTCGATGATGGGTACCGTCACTTTAAGAGTCAAAAAAAGCACATCAGGGAACACAAAATGAATAGCCGTCACCTACTCCTGAGGATGAGTAAATTAACAGCACATTTTCATTTTTGGGTGAATTCACCTTTTAATAAAAATATCTTGTGATCTTAAAACCAAGAGAAATGTCCTCTCACCGCGTCTTTCTGCTCTAGAGACTCGTCCATGAGACGTCTCATGTCTTTCATCTTCTGCTCCATCCTCCGGAGCGCTTCCTTGTACCTCCCATAAAGACACTTCATCTGACTGACCTACATAACACAGACGTATTAGGAGTCGTGATTTCTTGACACATATCTTAGCTGACAAAATGCATTGGAAATTAAATAGTGACTTACCTGTCTAGATAAAGTTTCCTGATCAACATGAACTGTATTTCCAATCCGTTTCATCTTGAAGATGGCATCCTCTGTGCTAGACTTAAACGAATTCTGTAGAAGAATCCTAACATTTTAGGCCTGTAGCATGTGCAACTTTGAAAACTTAAGATCATTAAATGATAGGGCATCTCTCACCATCCCAATCCTCATTGCTTGAATGCTGTCATATAAACAGTGAAGAAGCTCCTGATCGTGCTCGAGACTCTGAATTCTCTCCAGGGCAATGCCATACAAATCTCTGTATGTCCCATTCTGGCAAATAAAGACAGGATAAAGAAAATCAAAACCAGTTTTTCTTCCAAAAATGATTTCTGCACAGCCGTCTTTAACATCAAAATGTTCTGATTGTAGCTCAGCACAGCTTTGAGCCTTCAGTGAGGTCAGTAAAATCACTGGAGATTAGGTCTGGGCAACACCATCAAAATTATTCTATTATTATTCAATTATTCTATATCGATATTTATCAAATTATTTCACACCACTAATGCGGAAGGAAATGCATTCCACATGTTTGTTAGACATCGAGAATGAATGTAAACATGACTTGTTTATTTAAAAGTAAACAACTCAAGAGTAAGGTACTTTTTAATCGAGGTCTTTTTTTTTCTCCAAATTTCTGTTTTCAAAACTGATTTTGTTTTATGATTTAATACAAATGGGTTTCCCATACTATGGAAGTCAATGGCTACCGTCAACTATTTGGTTACCAACATTCTTCAAAATATCTTCTTCTGCGTTCAACAGAATAAAGAAACTCATCCGATGTGAATGACGACAGAATGTTCATTTTTGGGTGAACTTTCCCTTTAATTTGCATATTGAAATATCACCTAGACCTGCCGGAAGTGCTTGGCATCTCACCTGTCTGAGCTCAGTGTGGTCCGTCTGGATGAGTTTCTCTCTGAGGTCTGATGGAGAAGCGTCTTTGCTCGGATTATGAGCCCGTGCAGAAGTGAGCTGCTGGGAAAGCACCTCCACCATGACGAGCGTGGAAGTCAATCTCTGCTCCAACTCCGATCGAGACAGATGCTCCAGATTTCCAGGAGTCAGGCTGCAAAGACAGAGTCGCACAGAGACGATGTAGACCACACCAACAGAGAGAAAACAACTCGTGCTTATCGGCTTATCTTACTTACTTCCACAGCAGAGAGTCCGTTGAAGTGCAGGCATCAGAAACATCAACCGTCTGTAATATCTCCACCGCTGTGGAAGTATTAGTGCTCCGCTCCATCTGCTGAACCGGGGTGCTCCAGACGCACGCGCTACGCATCTCTACCGGAGAAGTGCCCACTAAAGCACTGTGATGATTCACTGCTGCTGGAGCACGAGCATACACTTTCCCCGACGCAACCATCAACAATTCAGCCATCTGTCTGAGCTGCTCCTGTAGGGGCCCGCTGCCTAAAACCTGAGGGCCGTTCGACAACTTCTGATGGTCAGCACAAGCCATTTTCAGTTCCACGTCCTTGGCTGGGTCTTGAGGAACAGGTGTGCAGCCAAAATCATTAGCCAGGGATGTGGAGTTCAACAGCGGAGGCGGCATGGGACTCTCCGGGAGCTCCGGCCACAGATGGCTCATTGGGTTCTCCACTGTGCGGTCACGCAACACACTCCTGTTTAAGCTGGGCATCTCTGGAGTGCAGGAACCTGTCAGAGCAATCGCACTGGGAAGATCTCGGTGAACAGAGACAGCTTCAGCAGAGCTATCACAGAGCCGCATAACTTCGATCTCCTCGTCCTTTAAACCTGGTGTCTTATCTTTGAGAACGCTGGTTTCTAGGCCAACGTCTTCACAAAAGGCACCTTGAGGATAAAGGTTTTCCTCAAAATGTGAAACCGCCTCGTTGCTTTCTGGCAGAAACTGCAGCTCACGGCATTTAGTCATGACAGAAGAGACATCACTGCTGCTTACAGCGTCTGAACTTTCCATATTATTTTCACGTCGGCTTGACTCCTGATTAGCAGCGGTGTTTGATGCTTCAGTTTCATGTTGTTTTTCTGCAATGTTTCCAAGAGGCGACGCCAAGCGACCAACTGGGCTCTCAGACTTCTCCAAAAGCTCCACCGAGGAAAGCCGAGTCTCGTTTCCAGCGTTGGGTATATTCAGGACTCGTGACTTTTCCTCAGCACGACAGTAAATGTGATCGTCGTGCTTGCTTCCAGGCGTCAAAGCAGCGAAGCTCTGAGCATCATTTCCACTGATGTCGTTTAAACAAGACAGGCATTGTTCCTCTGTAAGATTCTCCATAAGCGCAGACATTTCTGACACACTGGATTGAGCAGCAATTTCTATTTCACCCCCAGAGCAACACAAGCCTTTAAATGTGATCTCTCCTTCCCCGCGAGATACTCCACGCCGTCCTTCAGAGAGATCAGCTTGATTGTTATCGTTTAGGTTCACTGTGTTCTCAGGCTCTTCACATAAAGATGCACGGACACAGTAAGAATGACCGCTTACTGATACAGCCACTTTACAAACAGGAGTATGTTGGGCTCCTGATGCCTTCATGAGAAGGGATTCATCAGAGACGGCGGAGCGCCCAGAAACCTGAACCTCTCCAGCCAAGCACACGAGGGATCCGAGTGAGATGTTTTCCTCTTGCCCCAGACACAGAGCAGATGAAGCACTACACGGGCTGCTGTGATGATCAACAGGACTCTGCTCATCCGGGTCACTCTGAGCCGCGTCGGTTTCTTCCAGTGCCAGCCGCCTGATGAGAACAGACTCCTCCGACATTACAGCTTCATCCTGAACGACGACTTCTGCTTCAAGACACACGAAGGACTTTAATACGACATCCTGATGTTGGTCGGTTTCATCCGCTGCAAACGGGCTTTCCCCAGAGACGACTTCAACCTGGAGGAAGACAGAACATGGCAGCTGAGGTCACAGTTAAAGCAATCTGAAAGCAGTGAGGGAACATCTCCATACCTGTATTTTAGGACTGTCCTGCAAATTCAGCAGTTTGTTCTGAAACGTTACATCTCTGAGCGGAACTCTTTCTGATCTTGGCTGAAATAAAGCACGTAAACGCTGATTAATGTCAGATAGCGGGAACAACACGGATCATATTTATTCATTCTGCGGAGTAACGTTACTCACATTCGACGAGCCGCCGGCAGATGACATGTTTTCAGATTCAGATCTGCGATCTGAGGAGATTAACGCTTCATGAGTTCGCGAACAGTCTTTATTTCGACAGACTAACCGGACAAACCCAAAATATTATCACTGATTTATTTATATTAACGCGTGTTCTTTCTTGAACTCTTACCTTTGCGGATCATACACGCTTTTCTGAGCATTACCGTTTATGTTAATCCTGAGGGGAAACGAGAGTTGTCGATTTAACCGCCAGTGGCGCGTTCAAAATAAAACGCACGATCACCTGATTGGATAAAAATCCACCGGAAACGCGGCTCTTCTTCTTCTCTGCTTTCCGTGTTCACAGCGCCGCATTAACCCTCAAAGAGCCGAACACCGAGAGAAAAACACAAACAGAACTGTGAAGATTTTTACATGTTGTTGTTGTTGTTGTTGTTGTTGTAGGAGGCCTCTAATGCAGAAATATATCGCCATATATCCTAACCCTAATCTGCGCTCAGGAACAAAACAGTCAGGTGTCTCCAGATCTCAATGATAATATATATATATAGTATATAATAAATATAATGATATGATGTCAGTTCTGTCCATCTTTCCTGCTCCTCCTGATGTCACTCCAAACCCATTATGAGTTTGATTTTTCTGTGGAACATAAGGGAAGATATTTTGAGAAAAGTCCATCAATTTTTTTCTTCATCCATGCAATGGAAGTCAGTGTTCAGCCAAAATTGTTTGGTTACCATCATTCTTCAAAATATCTTCTTTTGTGTTCCACAGAAGACAGCAACTCAATGACATCATGTTATTTTCTGGGTGAACTAACCCTTTAATCTGTCTTATTGATTTATGACTAACTAAACGTAGTCTGTGTAGCTGTCTGCACTGATAGCAGCAGGACATTACAAATATTATCTCCAACCAGATTAAAATCATCATTTCAAAACCTTCACTACAAACACATTAAGATATTAGTTCACAGCACAGATATAGGTTAGCACTATTCTCAGCACACAAAAAAACTGTATTGCTAGTTGTGTTGTATTGCTGCATTAAATTATTTTCAAGAATTTAATAAAATGTGTTGTTTTAATCGTGTAGTTTGTGTGTGATCATTTATTACATGTGCTTGTTGAAGTGAAGCTTTTTTTTTTCTAGTTTACAATCACTAGAGGGCACAAAAGTGCTATAATGTAACCATTTTTATTTTATTTTATTAATATATCTGGATTGTTTGACAGAGTACTGATGAGTGGCATATACACATAGAAACGTGATTTTTAATAATATACATTTGTTCTTGTTTCAGGCTTAGAAATCCTTAGAGCTAGTAAATGAGTTAATTACAATGCATTCTTCAGTAGAAAAGCGACTCAGATCATGAAACTCTCAGGTAGACTGTGTGGTTGAGCTGAAGCTGGAGGATCCGCCGGCATCGAGCTTCGACTCTCTTCAGGTGCATCATCCACCGCACCTGAAACCACTCGATGTTACTCAGTTGCTCTGACAACAAGCAAATTCATAAAATGCTTAACTGTATAAATGAACCACCCAATGATTAGAGAGATTTCTGCAAACACCTGCATCAATGACGAGGCTCTTCTGAGGCATGTCTTCCTCCTCTTCGGGCCCCAGATCCTCGATCAGAAAGCCTTGCAGAGGATTTTCACTCTGTTTCCACAGACAGCGGCTCTGCTATCGTGGGTACGTCAGGCACTGTGACGGCGCAAGGATCTGATTCCTGAGCCTGATCTTCTGGAACATCTACAGGTGCACCTTTCCTTCCCGGGCTACCGCTGCTCCTCTTTTTCACTCTTTTGAGACCTTGTGCTCTGTTGGATATTAGGAGATAACTAACCCAAATTTGTGCATGTGCATCACAACATCACAGTGTGACAGGAATGAAAGTATGAATAGGTGCTCTACAGCCTTCTCCAGTGTTTCTATTAGCCTCGTTCAACACTATCTTTATCCATAAACCCACTGGTTGGTTGCCTTTTCCTCTGCCTCGGCCTTTCGTTTCTTCAGCAGGTCTCCGTCTCTCAGTCGCAGCCGAATTCCTTCAACCAAACAGACAAATCGCTCAGTGCTTTGCTGCAGGTATTGCAGTGAGGAGAGCTCATGAGTGCATGAAGAGCCACTCAAGGCATGTTTCAGAAGAAATGCAGATGCACTGACACAGGTGAGGTTGTCGCCACACAAATATATTCTTAAAACATTTTGCTAAAGTTTTCATTATGTTATAAAATCGTTATTTATGGAGGTTCCCTGAACATTTAAAACATCCAGTTTTTAAACATTTTAAAAACGTTCTTTTCTTGGCTATGCATTGCAAACGTTAAAGGCACAATATGTAATTTTCGCCGCTAGAGGGCGCGTATTCAAAACAAACAAAGAGACAAAGGCGTAGTTTGATGACTGAGTGTGGAATCATGGGAGTTGTAGTCTTCATCTCCACAGCCGATGCAATCCGACGGGACTCGGACAGAAATCATGTTCATGGATGAGCTAATGATTTATTAACGTAGTAGAATGAAGCAGGGTGAGGCTGAAAGCCGTCAAAGCGAAACGAGGCGCTGAACGAGCGCGACACACGGCTGCATTGGCAGGCGACACAATGACACTATGGACACGGTCCGTGTCACTAGTTAAAATTGCTTATTTCTCTGGATTTAAACATTCTTCGAAACATTTGGGATAATGTAAGCACACAAGTCAGCAAAATATACAACACTGTTCTAGTGGTTATTGGATGTTTTAATAAAAAAATATTACATATTGTGCCTTTAAGGGAACATTTGATAATTTTATCAAACATTACAGAAATGTACATTTTTTATGTTCTTTTGTAATATTTAAAAACATTAGCTGACCTTCCAACTAAACAATTTCAGTAAAAAAAAAAAAAAAACGAGGGCTGCATGAATAACGTTTTTGTGCCAGTATTACTGAAAGAACATTTGTTCATCATTTTGAGAATGTTCATTGTTAGCTTGAGTTATTGGTGCAAAATCTTTCAAATATCTCATTATCGTTGCAAAAAAAACAAAAAAAGTAGCAAATGAATATTATGTATCGCAGTGCAAATTACAGACCTATAAACGAAAGAACTACTCATGAAACGCTTTGTGTTTGTCATCTGATATAAAATGTTTTCACTAACGGACAAGCAATGAATAAATTGATAATGAGCAAATTCAGGCAATCGGGCTCTTTTTAAAAATGATTCATCATGACGTTTTAAATCCAAAGTCGTACCTTCGTCAGAATCTTTTACTTCAGATGGCAGGATCTCTTTCTCCATTGTATTGTCCCGTCACATGAATATGAAGCATTGAAGTGACAGGGCTGAAATAAAATTGCACCCATTTACTTTTCCTGCTGCTAAGAGAATAATTATCTGGTTAAACATTACCGTAGTGCTGGGAGAGTTCTTGCAGTTGTGCTCTTATCTTATTTGCAAAGGTGGAGAACTTGGCACAATACTGACCGAAGAGAGTAAACAAAGGTCATGACGCTGCATTGTCTGTCGTCACGAGAGATGACCGCTATTCCTGACTTGGTCAAGGGCCGTAGACAGACATCTAGCTAAATGATCAGTAAAATCAAATATAAACCAATAGACATCACAAACTGGAGACTGACCTGTATATCATTGTGAAGAGTTGCTGCTCAGTGAAAATGGCTTGGTTCCCAAGAGAGCGTCTCCATAACGTTCCTCATAACATTCAACAAGTCTAACCATATCCTGCTACAATAATCCATTTGCATGTTTTCTTATCCTTTCTTAATTGTTCTGTAAACACATGGATCTCACATATACACTCTTAAAAATAAAGGTTCCCAGTGGGGTTTCATAGAGAGATGCCACAGCGTTCCCCAAAAAAACCTTTAAAAGAACCATTTTCTTTTCTGAGTGTGAAAAACATTTTCATGCTCTGCAGAACCAGCTTATGTTCTGTTCTCAAATGAATGAATCCTCACACGCTAACCGTCTCTTGAAGTGTTCACGGTTAGCATTCCAGCCACAATAAACCATCACTTTTTAACAAATGAAGCTGACATTAAAGGCGTTTCTGTATTTGCATGTTATTTGAATACTCAAAAGGGCTGTGAAGCGCCAGCACTCTGTGGCCAGTCATACATAACCTTTGTATCTCTTCTGCTCACTTTCTAGGTGTGTTCACAATCCTGTCCGAACACATTGAGCTCCTCTGTCCCGCATTAAAGCAGATACTGTGCATCCAGCTCTGAGCTTCATGAATTAAATATGACATACCACAGACATTCATCATTTATCTTAAACTGAAATGATTTATAAATTTCCCCATTCAGGCTTTTTATTAAAGGGAAGGTGTTTTTGCAGTCTGAGTTGTTTTGTACAAAACAGCCTCATATTCTCTCATGCAATCATTGGCCCTAATGACACCAAATAAGAACTTTACATCTCCTAGCATGCTGGTGAAAACTAGCTCAGGGCTTCTCATATAGGTGCTCATCTGGGAAGAGCGAGTGTCTGACCCCGCTTCTTTCACGTGTAGCGAATGGAGTCAATATTTTCGAAATGCTTTCTTTTGAAATAGGGGTCATCGGATGCTACATGCACTTTTACAAGTTGTCTGAACTGAAATGTTCGTGATCCAGCTTCATCTACAGAAGAAGTGAGTGTAAGGTTTTTTAATGAATCTTTGCAAACCGCCTTTCCTAATAATGTGCTAATTAGCAAGTTTCATGATGAATGCGGCTAAAGTAAACAGTCTCTATGAGAGCAGCTCAGAAGAGAGGGGCGGAGTCAGCAGAGCTCATTAACATTTAAAGGAAAATGCTACAAAAACGGCTTGCTCTGAAAAGAGCTGTTTTTGACAGGGTAAAAAAGGTGTTTTTTACACTACCATTGAGATTTTAACCAAACTATGTTACAGACTTTCATTAAGACCCTAAAGAATCATATCAACGTGTGGAAAACAGGCATCCTATGACCCCTTTAAAGAAATGTAAGGTGTAATGCCGATGCAATTGACTCTCCTTTGGTTCTTGCTGCCTCGGGTTGCACATAGTATGTTCTTATTATATAGTACAGAAAGTTTTCTATCAAACGATACCAAGCTTTTGACTCTCCTTGCTACAGTCTTCGAGTTATGAGTCAGAACTCAGAAAAAACATCAACTTCAGTGAGGCACAAATGCCCTCAGGGCATAAAGGGTTAATGTAAAGTGCCTCTCCTTTGCATATGCTTTTGTAATTGTTATTATGACCCCTCAGTGTCTCTAATATTGAAGAGAAATCTGACAATGTAGAAACAAAATGATGCCCTCTTCTGGCAAGTTTCTAGTACAGCAAGTGAACTTGTTTATAACATTAACACGAGGCACTAATATATTTGTAATATAAACACTATGTATAATTTATATTGTATACATTATTTAAAAACCCTTATTTAAAAACAAAACAGTTTGTCTCTCTGCAGTAGAGAAACATGAAACAAGTTTCAAAGAGAGAAATAATGTTCGTTTAAATTTGTTAGAATCTTTTAATAGTGGCTTTATATAATATACTAATATAGCTGATGGAAAGAGAGCACTCCATTTGACAATCTACGACAACGGAATATGCAGTAATATGATCATATTTTGTAATCATCATTTAAATCTGACTAATCTTTAAACTGTTTGTCATAAATCAACATCTCGGGGTTTCAACTCAAAACGTTCTGTTATGAAACAGATAATAACACAACAAATGAATAGGGAAAGAAATTATACTTCAATATTCCTATGAAATATTAGATATTACCATGAAAATCTTGCCTATTATTACACTTAGTTTTTCATGACATGTTGCCGCAGGAACACATCGATATGCAAATGAGTTACAGTGAAGAGATACATTGTATATAATAGAAACCCGTTTATGACCATTTTACACACATAAAGAAAAACGGTATATCAAAGCACCGTTACATCTTTCATAGCAGCTGAGAATCATCTTTATACAAATTTTGGTATAATAAAATCCTGAAACCTAAAAACTTATTGATAAAAAAAAATTTGTTTTTTTTTTAGCCTATTTTTAATTTGTATTTCTTATGCTCTAAGCAACGTAACGACATAGGTGCGAGAACTCGTCCTTGACAACTGCAGATCAAATGAAGGGAAAATCGAAGGCCTCACAGCGGAATTTGTTAATCTTGAGTTTCTAAGTTTGATAAATGTCGGTCTACTCTCGGTCTCCAACCTCCCCAAGCTCGGAAAGCTTAAAAAGGTAACCGCACACAATCCTGACGGGGCTGTGGTGAGAGATATGTATTTGTGTTGTGATGTGGATGTGTTTTAATTCTCAGTTGGAGCTCAGCGACAACAGAATCTCTGGCAGCCTTGATGTTTTAGCTGAAAAACTCCCCAATCTCACACATCTAAACCTAAGCGGCAACAAACTGAAGGACATCAGCACGCTGGAACCCTTGGTTTGTACAGACTTCATGTTTCCGCCGCTTAACCTTATAAAGTCTGCCGTATCATAACTTGATCGATTTCTAGCTCCTCTAAACTATGCGCTTGCGTGTCTCAATTTTTAAAAAATAAACAAAATAAGAATATATTTGATATTATTAATATTGTGAGTTGAACACTCACTGGACTGAAGCAACTTAGGTTTACTTGATTTTAGAAAGATTATTATAAAACGGAGAGTTCCGGTGCTTGATTCTGATTGGCTGAGCCGCGTTCGAAGCTGTTGTAAATGACTCTACAAAGTAACATACACCTTTGTTTACGTTTGTCTGTTGCTCGGCAACCACTTTGTAGCAACCACAACTGATTCTGAGGAGCTACATTGTTTGGTGGAAGAATACTGTTTTTATTAATATCATTACACTTTATTTGCTCCGTTTTATTTTGTGAAACCTTACTACGTATATGGAATAACCGTTTTATAAAAGCAATAAGCCCCGTGAAGCCGTGGTTTACAGTGAATTTATAACAGCTAAGGGGGTTTATATTAACTCGTGCCTAACAACGCCCCTTAGCTGTTATAAATTCACTGTAAACCACGGCTTCACGGGGCGCATTGCTTTATTTTAAAATGTATTCAATACGATACATCCAGCTTTTGAGAAACGTTTATTTGTAAATCTGTCATGAATTTGATTGCATTGCATTATACAAAAACTGTGGTTCTGAGCATAAAACTAAGCATTTAAATATAATCTCACTGAGATGTTTTATTGAGAGGTATAAAAATGCATGTAAATATCAGCTGTCACTGTCATCTCATTGATCTACATTACAAGCTATCAGAAGTTCATCTAGCTTTTTGGTCGTAAAAAAAGCATCTGCACCAAATTGCATATTTTTGTGCCTCTAAATAAAACTGGGGTGTTTTTTTTCCCTTTTCTGAGTATGCGCTCAATTCTTTTGTGTCATACTATATATGAGCCATAAAAGCGCAAATAAAAAAGTGTGCAATGTTTGAACAGCTTTGCTGGAAATGAAACCCTAACTGGACTTGTACAGTTTTGTGATCGATCCGCTCGCTTTGGCAGAAAAAACTCGACCATCTGAAGAGTCTCGACCTTTTCAATTGCGAAGTCACAAACTTGAACGACTACCGGGAAAGCGTCTTCAGGCTCCTCCCACAGCTCGTTTATCTGGACGGCTACGATTTGGACGACCGCGAGGCGTCGGACTCTGACGGAGAAGCTGACGGAGTCGATGATGACGATGATGAAGGTCGGTGTGGCCAGCTTTCCGTTTCGGCCGTTGAGTTATTTTGGGGGGTTGCTGATGTTCATTTGTATCACTTTCAATGCAGATGGAGAAGAGGAGGATGAGGATGGAGAGGAGGATGAGTTTGATGAAGACGACGATGATGATGAAGATGAGGTTGAAGGCGAGGAGGACGATGAGGAGGGCAGTGGAGAGGATGAGGTATGTGCGTTGCTCGTGAAATAACACTAATAACAAAACTGATTTAATGACAAAACCTCGTCGATTTCAGGAGGAAGAAATTGGTCAGGATGGAGAAGTAGAAGATGATGATGACGATGATGACGACGATGATGAAGGTGAGTTGTATTCAGGGATTAAAGTTCCGTCAGTTCATAAAGAGTCACGTGCTTCATTCCTGAATGATTCAGCCGTTCGAACGAATCAATTGAATGAATGATTCAGTGATAAAATCAGTGACTTGCCGCCACCTGCTGGCGGAGTTAGTTTAATTTTTAGCATATAATTTTCATATTTCTGTATTCAAAATGTTATATTTAAAACATTGATCTCCACATGAATTTATGAATTGCACTCATGCGCCCTCTGAGCCTCATTAAACGTGTTCTTCTGTGCCACCTCTGTACAAATTAATTTATTAATACTGATTTCATATGATTGGTAACTTGTCTTATTCTACATATTGTTTTAAAAAGATTATAAACATAGATTGTTGAATCTGACAGATGAAAATGATGCCATTGCAAAGGTAAAAAGAAAATACTCCTGTAAGTCACTTTAAGGAGTCGCATGTTACCTTGTATTAGGAAGGCTAATTTTTATCAGGTAAGTTTTTTTAAATTTCTATTTAAAGCAATATAATAACAAGTAGAATAAGACAAATAAGTTACCAATCATGAAATCAGTATTAATAATTTAATTTGTACTACAGAGGTGGCACAGAAGAACACAAAAGGATGTTTAATAAGTCTCAGAGGTGACATGAGTGCAATTAAATTCATGTGGAGATTAATGTTTTAAAGAGAGTGTGAGTGTGTGTGTGTGTGTGTGTGAGAGAGTGTGAGTGTGTGTGTGTGAGAGAGTGTGTGTGTGAGAGTGAGAGTGAGAGTGAGTGAGAGTGAGTGTGAGTGAGAGAGAGAGAGAGAGAGAGTGAGTGTGTGTGAGAGAGTGTCTGTGTGTGTGAGTGAGAGAGAGTGTGAGAGTGAGTGTCTGTGTGTGAGTGAGAGAGTGAGAGTGAGTGTCTGTGTGTGAGTGAGAGAGAGTGTGAGAGTGAGTGTCTGTGTGTGTGAGAGTGTGCGTGTGCGTGTGCGTGTGTGAGTGTCAGTGTGTGTGAGTGTCAGTGTTTGTGTGTGAGTGAGTATGTGTGAGAGTATCAGTGTGTGTGTGTCAGTGTTTGTGTGAGTGTGTGTGTATGTGTGAGAGTGTGAGTGTGCGCTGCAGATGATGAGAGATTATAACATACACCTTTTCATTTTTTACATTCAGCTCTGCATGAACAAATAATGACTTAATATTCTAATTTGACAATTAGCTAAAACAGAACAAATAATTATCTAGCTCCAGATTCTCAAAACGGACACAGCCTAGACACAAAAAAATCGTATAAAACATATTGACAGCTTCTAAGAAAAATATGTGTTCTAAGCATTAAATTGCGATCGGCTAGAAACGCATACTTTTTTAATTCAGCTCTACATAAATAAATAATACATCCAAGGAATAATTCACATTTCTCCCGATCTTCAGTTACAAAAATTGAAAATCACAATAAATTAATATAAAGCATATCGACAGTTTCTGTAAGAAATATGCACATACTAAGCTGTGACTTGGTTCAAATTAATCTGGTGTTTTTCTGAGTGCTCCAGCCCCGGATCGGCGCCTATGAATTTAAAGGGGTCATATGATGCTGCTAAAAAGAACAGTATTTGGTGTATTTGGTGTAATGAAATGTGTT
>NW_015546098.1:1599947-1603588 GCF_001515605.1 Sinocyclocheilus anshuiensis | reverse complement strand
TAGAACGAGCCGTTTTAGGTAGGTGTGGCTGACTCTTAACTTTTATAAAGAATATCTCTTTGAATTTGAGACTTCAGTTTTTGCAACTTTACAGATCTTCTTTATGCACCAAGAGCTTGTAACACTCCAAAGAGAAAGGAACAATTGAAATCGCATCATATGACCCCTTTAAGTTATATAATATAACCCATAACCCGTGTTTGAGAACACTTGTCCCACTATGATTCATTTGAGGGCCAAATATGAGCACAAAATGTTCATCAATAAATGCAGAAATGTGTGGGATAATTGTGTAAATATAAATACACCATAAATAATAAACGCATAAATAAACGATCTGGTTGGGCATTTTTTTATGCAACATCTGCAACTAAGGCCTAACCCTATTGTTAAAAGCGCTATATAAATAAAGGTGACTTGACTTGACTTGAGGCCTGAATTAGAGTTTTAATATTTTAATAACTTATTAATTCTTATAACACTACATTTTTTTTATTTTTAGACGTAGTTTAATGGCCCATGAATTTGAGTCTATCGACTGAAAATAGATTTTTAATTTGATAATTTGTACAATATTTAACATAACATAAAACTATCTGATTCTAAACGTTTTAATTGTAGTGTACAAACAGCAAATATTTAATTATATTATAGCAGGTTTTTTCACCCCAGACAGTGTTTTCTGAAAGGCTGCTTAAAGAAAAATACGTTGTGAATTTTAATAAGCCTTCCTTTACAATTCCTATCTAATTAATGCATAACTCATTTTCAAACATGACCATGAACGCAGTTCATAGCAAAATTCTATTTGTGGATATTATTAGCATTGGAAAAAATCCTCAAATACAGCTGTACATGCAACAACGAGTTTAAAACCAAAACACCACAGACGTGCATTTACATAGTTTATTCTAAAGAGGCTCGTTTATCCATAAATTAACCAAAAGCTAAATCAAATTTTGCACAATAGCTCTCCAGCTTGAGAGGAAGCTGAAAGTGTCTGATCCCATCCTTCAGAGGGACTTCAGCAGTGTTTTACTGAAGAACAACACACGATGCGATGCAAAGCAGCTGGAGTGTGTCTGATCCTTTGTAAATATGAGTGTATGGCTGAACAATTCTGAAAAATGTCCCACTGCAAAAGAAATTCTAAAAATTAAAAAGCAGGTACGAAGAAAATAAACAAATATGTGATCCTTCTAAAAATCAGAAGATCAGCTCCATGGTCCGAGGCCTTCGGTCTCTTTCTTGAAGCGTGTAAGTGACAGGTTAGTATTAGCAGTCTTCCACTATGAAGTCAATTTGTTTTTATTCATCACACTCTTCTTCCTCTTCATCATCATCATCGTCAAACTGGTCTCTTGCATCCAGATCATCCTCATCTTCAATCTACGGGGAAAAGTCAAATCGAGAGCAAGAATAAGACGAAGGAGCTTCGAAACACACCACAGAAAGCCAGAGGAACGTACCGTCTCTCCCAAGTCCTCGAGTCTGTGTTTGAGGCTCAGAATCTTCTGGTCCTGGTCAGCGAGCAGCATGAGGAGATCGTCCTGCTCTTTCTTGGACTCCTGCAGCTCCTGCTGTAGCTTGCTCTTCTCCGTCTGCATGATAGCAGCTGAGCTCGTGGCTGAAGAAAGCTCCTTCTCCATCAGCTCCTTGCTCTCCAGAAGAGCTTGAACTTGCTCCTGACAGACAGAGAGTAGGAGTGCTATAAACGGGAATGTGAAAGCACATAAGATCTGGAACGTCATGATGGAAACAGAAAGAGCAGGTCACCTTGAGCGTCTGAGCCGAGAGTCTGCTCTCTAACTCTGAGCGGACAGCATCGTCTCCTGCAGCCGCAGCCTGACACAGACACAGACACAAACACAAACACAAGACTGAACTAAGAAGCACGATCACCATCGCTCAAAGCCTCGGGGTCAGTGAGAATACTGTCATTCAGCAAGGGTGCATCAAAAGAGACCGAAAAGAGTGACTGTGAAATCTGATTCCCCATTTTGAATCAAATTTCAATTCAATATCAAGTTACGTAGTCACTTCATAACATTTCAGGACGCTCTTATTTCCGGATGGCACAGATGCCTCTGAAGTGGCATTTAGATGCATTTGCATACACTGCGATTACAATTCCGTAACTAATACTTCATTTCACTTTTACAACATTAATGTCAGAGTATTGAAAATTAAAATAATACTTTAAATGTGAAACTACACTGCAAAAAAAAATGCTTTTCTTACAGATTTTTTTTGTCTTGGTTCCAGCCAAAATATCTAAAAATTCTTGAAACAACCATAATAATCTGCCAACGGGGTAAGCAAAATAATCTTGTTTTCTGTTTGAAAGAACATTATTTTGCTTACCCCACTGGCAGATTTTTAGATATTTTGGCTGGAAACAAGACAAAAATCTAAGTAAGAAAAGCATTTTTTTGTCTTTGTCTTAATGAGTAAATGAATCATTGAATCATTCACTCAAATGATTCATTCAATAAAACACTGCTGTGTTGTTCAGAGATGCACAGCGTTTCCTCAAACTTCCGTCTTTTCTGCATTACACTACAGTCACACCACGCACTCTCACTGGTGCTTTCTTTATTAAATAATATTTAGAAAATAATTTTTTACAATCTGGGAGTCGATTTGATCGTTAGAAGATACAATCACATTTTCCCCCTCCACCCCTAGTGCACCTGCCCGGGATGACTGGATTTGAGGATTTTAAGACTGAAATGTTCAGCAGGCAGATGATAGGGACACTCACTGTGGTGTCAGATCCTCTGAGAAGCTGGTGTTTCTCTCTCTGTAGTTGTGCGATCTCTGCGCTCTGGCTCTGCAGCTGAGCTCTCAGCAGCTCCACCTCCTGCAACCACACAAAAACAGTGCTGTCTAATCGCATTGTTATCGAATCATAATGTTACGTGCTGAAATCTTCACTGTATATCACGAAGAGAAAGCTTGGAACTTCACCTTTTGTAATTCTGTGGCGTCTGAAGTCGAGCCCTCTGCCGACGGTGTGGCCTCAGCCTTCTGCTGGACACCAAACAAACATTTCCAAATATACCACTACTGTTTGAACGCTTTGGGTCGGTATGATATTTTTCTTTTGGGAGGGGAAGGAAATTAATACTTCTGTTCAGCATGGACGCATTAAACTGATCAAAAGTGACAGTAAAGACATTTATAAAGTTACAAAAGATTTCACATAAATGCTGTTCTATTCATCTGTGAATCCTGAAAAATAATAATAATCAGAAATGTTTCTTGAGCAGCAAATCAGCATATTAGAATGATTTCTGAAGATGCTGAAAATTCAGCTTTGATCACAGGAATAAATTACAGTTTAACAGATATTCACAAAGAAAACAGCTGTTTTAAATTCTACAAATATTTCACTGTTTTTAACGCGTTTTTGATCAAATAAACAGCCTTGATGAGCAGAAGAGACGTATTGCAACATAAAAAAAAAAAAGAATCATACCAATGACCCCCACACGCACGCACACTCACGCACGCACTCACACACTCACGCACTCACACACTCGCACGCACGCGCACGCACTCACACACTCACGCACGCACGCACTCACTCACTCACTCACACACACACACACACACACACACACACACACACACACACA
>NW_015546098.1:1599596-1599924 GCF_001515605.1 Sinocyclocheilus anshuiensis | reverse complement strand
AGCATATTAGAATGATTTCTGAAGATCATGTGACACTGAAGACTGGAGTAATGATGCTGAAAATTCAGCTTTATGTCACAGGAATAAATTACAGTTTAACAGATATTCACAGAGAAAACAGCTGTTTTAAATTCTACAAATATTTCACTGTTTTTAACGCATTTTTGATCAAATAAACAGCCTTGATGAGCAGAAGAGACGTATTGCAACATTAAAAAAAAAAGAATCATACCAATGACCCCCACACGCACTCACACACACACACTCACTCGCACGCACGCGCACGCACTCACAAACGCACGCACGCACGCACACACTCACTCACTCA
>NW_015546098.1:1597622-1599377 GCF_001515605.1 Sinocyclocheilus anshuiensis | reverse complement strand
GTGTGTGTGTGTGTGTGTGTGTGTGTGTGTGTGTGTGTGAGCGTGCGTGAGTGAGTGAGTGAGTGTGTGTGTGTGAGAGAGTGTGTGTGTATGTGTGTGTGTGTAGATAGAAGGATACAAAGGGAACGTTGTCTTGATTGTGCAGGAAGTGCATGACAGCGATTGGACAGTTACTGATCCAGGTGCAGAGCAACATGAGGAGACCGACCTTCGTCTGCACATGACTGCCCTGCGTGCGTGCACACACACACACACACACACACACACACACACACACAATTACACCGTCTCAATCACATGCTCGTGCTGCCACACACGTCTATACTGAGATACAGCTGTAACATCTAAGAAACGAGCAAATAAGCTGATGAAGAAACTACGGCCAGAAAGTCACATGACACTGCAAAACATCTGTCATTTTAGACAGTATTCCCAAGCTCTTCCAAATCATATTTGCTCATTTCTTTAGAAATACAATAAACGGCAAGCCTGCAGAGGGTTGGTTTCTGAGTTAGAGCTGTGCCGAGCCCGGCGAACCCTCGTCTTTGACCTGTTTTGCTTGCAATTAGACAGTCGATCTCACAAAATACCATTTCATAAGAGAATTGTTCATTCATGAGAAGTATAAACTTAGTTGTTAAGAGTGTTCAACATCTATGAGATGCTTCAGACTACACAAAAACAGACAGAGAGAGCAGAGTGTGTGCTGTTTGTTAGAATTAATTTCCATTTTGAATTTCAAGTGACCTAAAAACCCAATCCATCTTCTACCGCTGCATATCTGTGATCAGTAAACTCACTAACAGACGTAAAGGCTAAGTTAAGTTAATTAGCTTTTGATGATAAAATGGCATCAGGATCATCTTTAAAAAAAACAAAAAATACAAACAAAAAAAATTTGATTTGGTCTATGACTTCCCATTAATAAAACAAAGGTGTAGAATATTTATAAGTTACAAGGGTAGAATGGAGCGTGGAACATTTTACTACACAGAAGCGTTCAGCGTTTTTCAGCGCTTCTCTGCTTCTTAAAGAAAGCTTAAAACACTCTATTTTCAGTCGAAGAACTACATAAACTACCATGCAAAAGTTTGGTTTTGAAAAAATATTAAACAAGGTCACTTCAGCTCAAGGCTGCATTTATTTGATAACTAATACACTAAAAATACACAGTAATATTGTGAAATATTATTACAATTTAACAGAACCATTTTCCATTTTAGTATCTTAAACTGTAATTTAAAATGGACTCCAGTCTTGCTGCTCAAGAAACATTTATCAATGTTACAAAGCTTGGTAACACTTTATTTTAAGGTGTCCTTGTTACACGTTACATGTACTTACTATTATAATAATTAATTATGCATAATTATATGCAATTAACCCTAAACCAAATCCTAACCATATAGTAAGTACATGTAGTTAATTAATATTACGCAGTACTTAAATGTATAATTACACTGTAACAAGGACACCTTGAAATAAAGTGTAATCCAAAGTTTTTCTGCTCAACAAAATAGTGATACTTTTCTCCTAAGAACAGTATTTCCTTGACATAGAAATATTTTGTAACATTATATGTCTTTAATGCCTCTGTTGATCAATTTAACGTGTCCTTGATGTTGTGTGTCTCTGTGTGTGTACGCGCGCGTGTGTGTGCGCGAGTGTGTGTGCGAGTGTGTGTGTGTGTGTATGTGTCTGCGAGTGTGTGTGTGTGTGTGTGTGTGTGTGTGTGTGTGTGTGTGTGTGAGTGTG
>NW_015546098.1:1597109-1597612 GCF_001515605.1 Sinocyclocheilus anshuiensis | reverse complement strand
TGTGCGCGTGTGTGTGTGTGTGTGTGTGTGTGCGCGAGTGTGTGTGTGCGTGTGAGAGAAAGTATTTCTTTCTTTCAAAATAATAAAATTCTTACGGACCCCAAACATAGTGAATATCGGCACTAATTTGCTGTTTGTTGTGAACATTTCCGATCAAACTCTATGCAGAAGGTTTCATCGTTCAAAACATCCTTCAACTTTTCCAAAGAAGCAGCGTCTGCAAGGGTTTTAGAGGTTGACAAAAAGTCATGCTTCGGGGGATTTTAAGTGATTTTCTCAGGGTTGAACTGCAGTAACAGATGCTGGGAGAGAGTTAAGCACTGAAAAACTGACACGAGATCATCAACGCGTTTAGAAAAACTATTTGCAAAGAGCAAAACAGGAAAGCACTGTGCAGCAGAAAAAGCAATGGGAAATATTAGTTCTGAGTGAGACCAGAGCATGCAGTCCAAGGCAGCGCTGCAGGGTCAGTAAGAGCACAGCAAACAGGAGGAACAAACAAC
>NW_015546098.1:1587783-1596682 GCF_001515605.1 Sinocyclocheilus anshuiensis | reverse complement strand
CTGAACCAAAACAAGGCCAAGCCACACCATCACATGAAACCATCCACGCTCAAATACTCACCCGCCGCTCGAGCTTATCGCCCTGCAAAAACCACAGCACATTTCACTCTGACATTCAGAGACAACCACAAGCTCCCACTGATCTCACACGAGCTCCAGCGAGCCCACGCCTGCTGAGAAACACAGCTGAGAGCAGCAGGAGCGTGACGGTCCAGGTGCTTTATGCTGGTTTGGTGCTGGTCTAGTCAAGACTGTAACCACCACAGAAACTGAGGGGACAGGTTTATTACAAACGGCTAAACTGCACTTATCAGCATTTGCTGTTCGCAGAAACTGAGCGTTCTGTCATATTAAATTCCAGCATTTAACAGTGAAAGCGTGCGAGAGGCTAACGGTGCTAATTATTATTGTGCCGTTTATTTTCACGTAGCATCAATATTCAGGTCTGGTAAATTTCAAAACTTCTATCATTAATTATAAAACATTGATTTAGCACGGAGAAGTTTTGTACAAATTTTTCATTTTTTTTTTTTTTTTTTTTTTTATTTCGCGAGGAACATTCTAGAAGTTTCTGTAATATTCTACAGCTTTCTAGCAGATTCCAGTCATAAAAGATACAAATCATAAACGGACAAATGAAGTGTCCGTCATGGTCTCTTTTGATAACTGTTTACGTCAAACGGTTGTTGTTAGCTCAGTGTTATGCATGACTGTGTCATTTTAATAATGTTACAGTAATAACAGATGAGCTTGTATGAGTTCTCAGCATATTCTTTAGTTTTCATGAGCCGTTAATGATACACAAAAAGTCGTGTGATTTTCATATTCAGCATCTCAAACTCCATAAAGATGAACGTTACAAATAAAAGCCAAACTAAACTTTCATAAACATGTTTCACTGTGTTCACTCAGTGATACAAACTACTCATCTTTTTTTGTTAAATGTTGCTGTTCTGAATTGAAAATACAGGCTGTCACTTACACGATTCGTGTAATTTATAACTGAATGTGACAAGAAGGCATTTTTTGTTTGCAGCATATTAGGCATCCAAACAAGACAAAGAGTGCATATTTAAACAATATTATTTGCAAAAACTTATTCTTCATATTCTTGTTCGTTCAATGTTTTCTTTATTCCCTTAGATCCATTTAAACCCATTTAATTCCTTTAAATAAAAAGACCATTACCACTGGGGTCTTTTAAACAGACCCAAAGAAAATGGTCCCTTAATGTTCAAGACATGCTGAGAACCAGTGTTAATCGTGACAGCAAATTGTGATTTAGTTTTAGTCATAGTCTTTTGACTTTTAGTTTTAGTCTAGTTTTAGTCGACTAAATATCATAAGGTTTTAGTCAACTAAATCTACAGTAAATTTAGTCGGATAAAATCTAATGGGTTTAGTTACAGTGCATTTATTAAGCATTTCTCTAAAATTTCCAAACTCATTATATAGGTTTGATATTAAGGTTTTATCATGATAGACACCGATTTAACTGCGGTGACACACAACATGCCTTTATGTTAAAATTAAATAAAACCACTTCTCATAAAGAACAAGAACATGGTCTTCTTTTTAATGAAATACCAATGGTTATATCGGCTAATTATGCATTCTTTATAGCAACTTGTTTACCATATTCTTCATTCTTTCAAGCAGACATATTTATTTCTGTAAATAAATTTAGATGAATCTTTAGGGCTACTAAAGTTGTTCAGTCAAGAGCAGTGCGTGATTTTCTGTCTTTCTGTTGTTGCTTGATTAACATCAATGACTCGGACAATAGCAACTAAATTAGGCTGCTGTCCCTTTAAAACCGAATGCACAGCTGCAATGGATGCAATGCACTGATACACGTTCTCCCTACTGTTTACGTTCACTTAAGACGTAATCAACTGTGTTTACGTGAATACTCGTCAAAACGGACAATTCGACATCATTTTGTGTGTAATTCTCCATTCATGCGACGAGAAAGAGTACTCGCGCCCTGTGAGAGGCGCTTTCTGTGTGTGTAACGTTATGCTTCAGTGTCTGCGCTCAGAAAACCGGACCGAACTGAGTTCTCTCTTGCGTCGTCAGATTTATCCATATGTCTGCTCTTCTCTTACTCCCACATATTTACATTTTTTTACGTTTTATGCGACGTGCAGCAAGTGTATGTTAGCTTATGTCCCGCCGGTTCATATGTACGCATCTAACCTCCGAACCACGCAGCAGATTCGTTCTGAATTAATCTCTTCCCAAATCGTCCCTCCCTAACATTTTCGTCTCGTTTTTATTTGTTGACGAAAATGTCAATAGATTTATCTCATAGTTTTTGTCATTCAAAAAGAGTTTTAGTTTGTTATAGTCTCGTTGTCGTCGGTGAAAAAGATGTCACACTGCTGAGAACGAATGAGAACGCCAGCACCTCATGCAGCAGACCAGCAACCAAAAGTCTGGTCTTTTCAACACTGAGCGTCCAAAACGAGCAGATCTGATAGAATTACTGAGGCAAACAATTACCCTTGACTAAAGCCCATCAGCCCAGAGCCTTGAAGCCCAAATGCATCCTAACACACACATGCATATACATGCATACAACATTAACATGTTGAGAGGTACCTGGGATAGGATGTTAGTGCTCTGCTGGAGGAGGGAGACGGGAGGCTTGCCCAGACTGGTGGCTAGTTGTACACGCAGCAGCTGTTCTTTCTGTGTGAGGTTATCCTGCAGCGCGTGAGCCAGAGCCACAGCGGCACACCAGTTTGACAGAGAATCCGCTGAGAACAGACCTCCACACAACAGCTGCCCCGCCGACATAGAGCTAGCTGAGGGACAGACAGACAGGACATGCACTCAAATAACAGATGAAAAATAAATGCAAAAATCATTTTGAATAGTGAAAACAAACATGCAACCCATCCAAAAAAAATAAGTGAAGTTAACTCATTTTATGTGGTCTGGAGTGAAGTCCAGTTCTTGAACGAATCATTCTTTTGAACCGGTTCTTTTTAGTGAATTAGTTGAATCAGTTCACCAAATCGGATTGAATCATCTGAATCAATTTGCACAGATCTACAAGTTACTCAATCAAAACTCACTTTCAGACGCCTGACAGTCACTGCGACTGGAAACGAGCCGAAATATCAGCGTATCTGATCCTGTGATGAATGAACTGATTCAGCGCTCCAGCTGAACTGAGCAAACAGTTCGACTCGGACCGAAGACCGAAGAGCCGCTGATATGAGCATAAGTGAACCCAACACTTGAATGAAGGGGTTTTATAGTTTCTCATTGTTTACATAAAAAGGTGAGCTGATCACGACTAGTTCATTCAGTTTATATGCTTTAGACATCTTAAACATCCACATTATTGGGTGCTTTAACAATATAATTGCTTATATGTGACATCATTGCATGATTACGTTAAACGAACAGTTGAACTGAAGCAGTTCATTGAATCAAACTGTCTGAATGAAGATTTCCCCGTTTGCCTGAGGCTCTGGATCACAGGTAATAATGTTGTAAATGATGTTCAGTTTCTTGCACAGACTGATCGTTTCGCTTCATAAGACCTCAGTATATCATCAGGAGCCACGGCTATTAATTTTGCACTCCTTGATGTTTTTTTTGTTATTCTCAAAGACATTCTCAAGCAGCTGACTTGCATTTTATGAATCACCAAGGAGCACAGTTTCAGCTAAAAATCTTCTCTACTGTTCTACTGAAGAAAAAAAAAAGTCACCTACCCCTGAAGATGAGTAAATTAACAGCACATTTAAATTTTTGGGGTAGAACTAGTCAGGGCAACCCTTACCATCTATAGTGGAGGGCAGCAGTGTGGCTACGATCTCACCCTGTCCTTTATGGTTCTTGTACAGGAAGCACTGGAAGCAGTACAGTACAGCACAGCGCAGAACGAATGGCTGTCTCTCGTTCACCATCGACATGAGAAGAACTACAATCGCAGGCCTGGAGGAAACAGCCAATGACTTCATATTACCAACTCTTCCTTTTTTGGTTACCGTTTCAATAACCAGTGCTAAAGACAAAGCAGACCTTGGTGGATTGGATGGTGCGTTTACAGATGCAAAGTAGTCCTGATTCACTTCAGAGCCACGGATGACTTCTGACACTGTATTGATGGTCTACACAAGAAGGACAAAGAGGAAACAGTTAAAACACTTCATCCCTGGTGCGGTATTTAATACTGAAATGATCACAGAGAGTGAGTCTGCGCAGTGGGAAGAATGTATTTATTATGTTTATTATTTATAATGTAATAGAATGTTAGTTTGGCTCATGGTGGGTTTATGACCTGTACTGCAGCCGGCCACCAGATGGCAACGGTTTGGCTTCACTTTTTGCAGCACACTTGATACAGTTGTATCAACTGAAACAACTCAAAAGGTTACATACAGCTTGCAGAATCTGCAAAATGTGAATTATTTATCATACAAAATGCATGTTATTTATTATTTAGTCCTGACCTGAATAAGATATTTTAAATAAAAGACGTTCACATATAGTCCACAAGAGAAAGTAATAGTTGCATTTATAAAAATGACCCCATTCAAAAGTTTTCATCCCCTTGATTCTTAATACCGTGTTGTTACCTGAATGATCCACAGCTGTGTTTTTTAGTTTAGTGATAGTTGTTCACGAGTCTCTTGTTTGTCCTGAACAGTTAAACTGTCTGCTGTTCTTCAGAAAAATCCCCCAGCTCCCACAAATTCTTTGCTTTTCCAGCATCTTTTGTGTATTTGAACCCTTTCCAACAATGACTGTATGATTTTCTATTACATTATAGTTGTGTTTGAGTCCCTCAGTGTGAAAAGATGGATCTCAAAATCATACAGTCATGGTTGGAAAGGGATCAAATTCACAAAAGATGCTGGAAAACCAAAGAGTTTGTGGGAGCTGAAGGATTTTTCTGAAGAACAGCGGGCAGTTTAACTGTTCAGGACAAACAAGAGACTCGTGAACAACTATCACTAAACTAAAAATCATCAGTATTAAAAATCAAGCGCATGTAAACTTTTAAACAGGTAATTTTTATAAATTCAACTATTATTGTCTCTCATGGACTATATGTGAACGTCTTTCATGTGAAATATCTTATTCAGGTCAGGACTAAATAAACAATAACATGCATTTTGCATGATCCCTCGTATTTTGCTAAAATAATGAACATTTTGCAGATTCTGCAAGCTGTATGTGAACTTTTGACCTCAACTGTATCAATGGATGCGAAGTGTATTCTGAAGCACTAACTCCGCTGAAGGTGAAGCATGTGGGTCACCAGACAGAGAGTGTGAACACGGTTCTGACAGCAATCTGACCTCTGTGAGGATGTCTGCAGGAACACCTGTGGCCATGAGGATGGTGCAGAGCTGCTGGAGGAGACCACACTGGAACATGGCCTTCTGACAGCTGGCTGTGGCCCCCGGAGAGTTCACCGGAGAAACCATCACTCGCACCAGCTACAGAGACAAAGCACAGCTACTCATCCACACGCAGCTAAACAACACTCACCCACTGAGCTGCTTCTATCCAACCTGGAAATAAGCTGTGTTTAATATGACAGAATATAAAAGCCACAATGGGTAAATAACTAGAAGAATAACAGTGCAGTAAAAAATAATAATATTTGTATCATTAGGTTAGCTTGAGAAAGCCAACCTACAGATCTGCTACTTAAGCTTCTTCTTCTTATTATTCTTATGAGACTAAAATTTCTGAACGCTACTCCTCCTAGAGCTTTCAAGCTAGAACCACCAAACTCAGCCCAGCTCTTCAGACTGATCTCACTTAGTGTGCTTTATCTTTTCAGACTGATCCGACTTATAGTTTTCATAAAACTGAAGATTAAAAATCATAAAAATCCCATAGACTTGCACTGACGAAACAAATGTTCAGATGAGCCAAGACTATTCAAACTCCAACTGTCAAAAAACATATAATATTTCTAATCTATCTATCCTAGCGACATGCCAATCATGCTAGAAACATACTAACAACATGCTAGTAGCATGCTAATCATGCTAGCAACATGCTAATCATGCTAAGTAGCATGCTAATAACTTGCTAATCATGCTAGCAACATGTTAGTTACTTCCTAATCATGCTAGCAACATGCTAGTAACATGCTAATCATGCTAGAAAAATCCAAGCGACATGCTAGTAACTTGCTAATCATGCTAAGTAGCATGCTAATCATGCTAGCAACATGCTAATAATGCTGGAAACATGCTAGTGACATGTTAATAACTTGCTAATCATGCAAACAAAATGCTAGTTACTTGCTAATCATGCTAGCAAACATGCTAGTAACATGCTAATCATGCTAGAAAAATTCAAGCGACATGCTAGTCGCTTGCTAATCATGCTAGAAACATGCTAGTAGCATGCTAATCATGCTAGAAACATGCTAGTAACTTGCTAATCATGCTAGCGTCATGCTAGTCACTTGTTAGTCATGCTAACAACATGCTAGTTACTTGCTAATCATGCTAGCAACATGCTAGTTATACTTGTTAATCATGCTAGCAACATGGTAGTAGCATGCTAATCATGCAAGCAACATGCTAATCATGCTAGCAACATGCTAGTTACTTGCTAATCATGCTAGAAACATGTTATCAACATCTATCTAATCTATCTAAATTTTCAAACTTCAGGCTTTTACAACTGCTTTAAACTTCCAGGCTAGGCTTTCTCACGCCAACCTAAAGTTTGTCTTGGTTAACTTTTTTATCTAGTTATTATTACTGTAATAACTAGAACTATGTGTAATCTTTATAAATGCTTACAGTAAGCAATGTAACGCTATGCGCAACATATCAAACAGACTCCTCATATCGGACCTGCAGCATCAGATGGAGGTTGGTGACCTTCTGTGCCGACCAGCCGGAGTTGTCATCTCCCACCTCAAACCACGGCTTCATCTTCTGGATATAGGAGCCTTCTTTAAAAAAATTCTGGTTGGAGCTATTGTTCTTCAGGAGGTTGAGCAGCAATAAGAGACAGTCCTCCACCACGATACCTGTGAGGTCAAGATGTACGGTTCAGGGGCGTCCTGTTCGGTTTTTAAAAATGAAACGTGTTGGTTAACCACATACCTCCATCGCTCGAACCCTCCTCTGTGATGATCTCAAGAAGTCTCTCAAATGCATTTTCAAAAGCCACGATCTTCTGAATCGCAGTGTTGCCTTTGGTTAGCTGCTGCAGCAGCAGGAGACCCTTAAAGGGGAAAAAAGTCAAATGGTTTGATTTCAGAAGAGCCTGCCTGTATGAACACTCATGTTAATGTAGAGCAGGAACACTTACGTCATTACGGATAACTTCTCTGGAGTCAGCAAGAAGATCCATTAACCTGGACACTCCTATCGAGGGTAAAAACACAGCAATGTCAGAAAAAGAATGAAATGATGATAATGCTGAGCGCTGAGTAGCACAGACATGGAGAGCAGACCACAACAGTGGACAAAGGTTTGCTACATTTTGACTGGATCTTGGTGGACTAACATAAGCAAATATTATAAATTCTATGTGAATATCTGTTAAACTGTAATATATTTCTGTGATGCGCAGCTGTATTTTCAGCATCATTACTCCAGTCTTCAGTGTCACATGATCTTCAGAAATCATTCTAATATGCTGATTTGCTGCTCAACAAACATTTCTGATTATTATCAATGTTGAAAACAGTTGTGCCGCACAATATTTTTGTGGAAACTGTGATACATTTTATTTTTCAGGATTCACAGATGAATAGAAAGTTCAAAAGAACAGCGTTTATGTGAAATAGAAATCTTTTGTCACATTATAAATGCCTTTATTGTCAGTTTAATATGTCCTTGATCAATAAAAGCATTTCTTCAAAAATCTGACTGACGCCATATTTTTGAACGGTAGCTACTATAGACAAAAATAGATGCGCATATTCCTCTAGTTTATATTCTCTTTGCATATAACTCATATGATCTGCTGTAACTCTGAACAAACAATCAATCAGTATAACATATATATATATATATATATATATATATATATATAATATATGTGAGTCTATAACCACTAAACCTACCCTAGAGCCAAAATCATTTCAAACGACCACCCATGCTTCGCTTCTAAAACTTCCGTAGATATCTGGAGATATTTTTAAAATGGTTAATTCACCCAAAAATTAAAGTCAGTGGGTCCGACGCTGTGTTACGCAGAAATAAAGGACATCAGTGAGAGTGAGTACATGAATTATGTGAATTATTACACGGTGAACTGCTTTTTGTTTCATGCATTTTCTATTTATAACTAAATCCAGTTTGAATTTTTAATGAGAATGTGCGTGCTATCATTCTTAATCGAGGAAGTCCATTGGTTCACATTTGTCTGTCATATACAGCATAGTCAACAGCAGCTCTTTTGTAGATATCTCAGCTGCTCTTTAATTTCATATCCAGAAACTGAGTTATAAAGCACATTAAGTTGGCTAAATTATCACTGGGATCCTGTAGAGCTCTTTGAAGCTGCACTGAAACTGCAATTTGAACCTTCAACCCGTTGCTCCCCATTGAAGTCCATTATATGGAGAAAAATCCTGGAATGGTTTCCTCAAAAACCTTCATTACTTTGCAATTGAAGACAGAAAGAAATGAACATCTCGGATGACATGGGGCCGAGTAAATTATCAGGAAATTTTTAGGAATATTTAGGAAGTGAACTACTCTAACAAAAACACAGTAATAATAAGAAATAAGAAATATTACTACAGTTTAAAAGAAATAACTGTTTTCCATTTTACATGACTCTTAGAAATCTTTCTAATATGCTGAATTGCTGCTTAAGAAACATTTCTTAATGTGCTTTTTAATGTTTGAGTGTGTGTGAGAGAGTGAGTGAGTGTGTGTGTGTGAGT
>NW_015546098.1:1585434-1587673 GCF_001515605.1 Sinocyclocheilus anshuiensis | reverse complement strand
TGTGTGCGAGTGTGTGTGAGTGTGTGAGAGTGTGTGAGTGTGTGTGAGTGTGTGTGTGTGAGAGTGTGTGTGAGAGTGTGTGAGAGTGTGACAAAACAAAAGCAGACCATCGGTCCACCAGCAAACCGTTCAGTGGGTTTTGTAACGATGCTTGTCTAATTACAAGAGAAATGTATGTTTCTGGACTCACCCATGGGGCTGACCAGGACGATGCTCTGGACCGGAGCACACTGGCTCTTCAGAAGAACAGTCAGGAGCTTCACACCCCGCCAGCGCACGTGGAAGTCAAACTCCTACCGCAGGACACAGCAGGAATAAGAGACAAGACAGAAGTTCTGGTGGGTTCAGAAGGTCAGTTCTGGCTCACCTCCAACAGCGTGAGGAGAAGAGTGATATTATCTGGTTCCCCGATGAACTCCTCAGTGAACCGAGCTCCCAAATCATCCTCCTGCTTCTGCTGGTTCTCCTCTGAGAGAGAAAATGAGATGCAGAGAAACCCATTCTTTGCTTTGTTGTTACTTTTGTGGGTTACTTTAACATAAAAAATGCAGGGAGGAACAGACAAAAGAGGAGCTAGATGGGGAAAGATATCAAAACTAATATATTACACTGTGTGCTAAAACTGACCACACAAAAGCTGCAAAGAGCCAGTAAAGGAACTATATCCAGTACATATCTTATCAAGACTCCAGATGGAAAAGAAGTGTATCAATACAAAGAGCGATAGAATAAAGCACATCAACCCACAGGCTAGGAAACTAGAGATAAAACCACTAAACCACACACCAGTTAAAGCTCCACCTCTCCCACACAGTGAAAACTTCACACTAAATGTTATTAATATTAGGACAAGACGTGCAGTTTTCTCTCCCGTTTCCAATAGAAATCTGCTAAATATATGGTTCCCTATATTCAGAGGGAACGTTGCACCAAATCCAATTATTACTCAAATCATTGTTGTTTATTAATGCACAATGTTATTTATTTTATTCTTATGTAATCAGTGCAGTGGCTCAGGCTTTGTTAGAACTACGCTGCAAGATCTAGACTTTCTAAATGCTGCTGTTTTATGGAACTGTGAAAGCGGTCAAACTCGCTGAGCATCACACGCATAACGCAGGTTTTCTGGAAGCATGGATGGCTGGGGTTAGACAGCATCATGCACACAAAAGTGCTTTACCTTCAGAATCTTCTGGTGGATTAAACATGGAAAGAAAATAGAGGAGGATCAGATCAAACATAAACTGCAAGAGGAAGACTAGTATCAGACTGAAACCAGGTTTACGGACTGCAAGAACAGCTAAAAGAAAGCTACTCATTTGGAATAAAAGCTGACGATGTGAATTAGCCTACGGACATTGAACAAATCAATTAAAATCCCACCATGTCCACATCTGAACCAGACAGAATAAAGCATATAAACATACCTGGCTCCTCCTCTTCGTCACTGCAGACTATATTGTACAAAGTGTCCAAAGCATAACCTAGGATTTCAGTGTCTGTCCTGTTTCAAATAATCACCGAACACAAGTCATAATGTGTGATATAACAGGTTTTTTTTTTTTACAATGAATGTAATGTTTTTGAAACATACCGGTCACTCTGCAGTATTCGAAGCAAATGGTCCATAGCCATTGTGCCGACCTCCACACGGTATTTCTGCAATCAAACATCTACTTTACACATGTTCTACAAACAACTTATTTCTATATATATTAATATATAATCACATCACCTTTAAGGCATGTTCGTGATGTGAAAAACACGCTGCGGTTTCAGTAAGCATATAAACTACCGTGATATCAGGCTTCTCTGATGTTCAATTTTACAGCATTTGTTTGACAATCTTTTAATGCATAGTTTTAATTTCTTTCCACCCACAATACCTCTATTGCAAACATCAACATGAAAAAAGCATGAACCTTGGACAGAGACTTGATGGCACGGACCGCATCTCTCCGGTCCTCCAGCAGGGTTGATGAAGCCACGCGGTCACACAGTTTCTGAATCTGAATATAAACACAGCGAGTAAACGCCCCGACACTGCGTTAACATGATCCACACAGAAAAACTGCAGAAGAGACTTCCTTGAGTTTCCATCAGGTTTCAGCATTTACATCAACACTGTCTGAGCTGGGAGTGTCATACGGAAGTGTGCTTTCTTATTTATTTATTCATATTTCAATGACTGTGTGAATGTGAATGTGCACGCACACACACACACACACACACACACACA
>NW_015546098.1:1570545-1585229 GCF_001515605.1 Sinocyclocheilus anshuiensis | reverse complement strand
ACACACACACACACACACACACTCACTCACTCACTCACACACACATTCACTCACTCTCACACACACATTCACTCACTCACTCACTCACACATACACACATTCACTCACTCTCACTCACACATTTACTCACTCACTCACTCTCAAACACACACACACACACACACACATTCACTCACTCACTCACTCACACACACATTCACTCACTCTCACACACACATTCACTCACTCTCACACACACATTCACTCACTCTCACACACACATTCACTCACTCTCACACACACATTCACTCACTCTCACACACACATTCACTCACTCTCACACACACATTCACTCACTCTCACACACACATTCACTCACTCTCACACACACATTCACTCACTCTCACACACACATTCACTCACTCTCACACACACATTCACTCACTCTCACACACACATTCACTCACTCTCACACACACATTCACTCACTCTCACACACACATTCACTCACTCTCACACACACATTCACTCACTCTCACACACACATTCACTCACTCTCACACACACATTCACTCACTCTCACACACACATTCACTCACTCTCACACACACATTCACTCACTCTCACACACACATTCACTCACTCTCACACACACATTCACTCACTCTCACACACACATTCACTCACTCTCACACACACATTCACTCACTCTCACACACACATTCACTCACTCTCACACACACATTCACTCACTCTCACACACACATTCACTCACTCTCACACACACATTCACTCACTCTCACACACACATTCACTCACTCTCACACACACATTCACTCACTCTCACACACACATTCACTCACTCTCACACACACATTCACTCACTCTCACACACACATTCACTCACTCTCACACACACATTCACTCACTCTCACACACACATTCACTCACTCTCACACACACATTCACTCACTCTCACACACACATTCACTCACTCTCACACACACATTCACTCACTCTCACACACACATTCACTCACTCTCACACACACATTCACTCACTCTCACACACACATTCACTCACTCTCACACACACATTCACTCACTCTCACACACACATTCACTCACTCTCACACACACATTCACTCACTCTCACACACACATTCACTCACTCTCACACACACATTCACTCACTCTCACACACACATTCACTCACTCTCACACACACATTCACTCACTCTCACACACACATTCACTCACTCTCACACACACATTCACTCACTCTCACACACACATTCACTCACTCTCACACACACATTCACTCACTCTCACACACACATTCACTCACTCTCACACACACATTCACTCACTCTCACACACACATTCACTCACTCTCACACACACATTCACTCACTCTCACACACACATTCACTCACTCTCACACACACATTCACTCACTCTCACACACACATTCACTCACTCTCACACACACATTCACTCACTCTCACACACACATTCACTCACTCTCACACACACATTCACTCACTCTCACACACACATTCACTCACTCTCACACACACATTCACTCACTCTCACACACACATTCACTCACTCTCACACACACATTCACTCACTCTCACACACACATTCACTCACTCTCACACACACATTCACTCACTCTCACACACACATTCACTCACTCTCACACACACATTCACTCACTCTCACACACACATTCACTCACTCTCACACACACATTCACTCACTCTCACACACACATTCACTCACTCTCACACACACATTCACTCACTCTCACACACACATTCACTCACTCTCACACACACATTCACTCACTCTCACACACACATTCACTCACTCTCACACACACATTCACTCACTCTCACACACACATTCACTCACTCTCACACACACATTCACTCACTCTCACACACACATTCACTCACTCTCACACACACATTCACTCACTCTCACACACACATTCACTCACTCTCACACACACATTCACTCACTCTCACACACACATTCACTCACTCTCACACACACATTCACTCACTCTCACACACACATTCACTCACTCTCACACACACATTCACTCACTCTCACACACACATTCACTCACTCTCACACACACATTCACTCACTCTCACACACACATTCACTCACTCTCACACACACATTCACTCACTCTCACACACACATTCACTCACTCTCACACACACATTCACTCACTCTCACACACACATTCACTCACTCTCACACACACACACACACACACACACACACATATATATATATAGTTATGTATAGATCAGTTACAGACACACACACACACAAACAGCTGCTTATCAATTCAATGACAAACATTGCGTAATGCTCCACAGATCAGTTATATATGTATGTATATAGAGCCTGACGCAGTGTCAGTGCTTGAGCTGATGAGCAGCTGTCTCGTGCTTCTGCAGTAAACACTCACGGTCTCCGCTCCGCTCGGCTGCTGGCCTGGCGGCTGCCTTCCCACGGCTTCCCAGATGTAGTTCATCCTCCTGCGTGTCCGCGTTCGCTAATGTTTTAAATGTAGATGTTCACAGAGTAAACTTCTGTTAAACTGAAGGGATTTTCCAGGACGGGCAGAGAGTAAATGTCATTAAAACAGCTGCTGTCTGATGTTGACCTCTCGGCACGACAGCGCAGCCCGGAACTGACCCGGACGCGCATGCGCAGAGACGTGACGATACGTGGCTGACCTCAACGTCGATGACGTTCCCTTAAAGAGACGGTTACACCAGAGCCGGTCGAAACATGCTGATTAACTATATATTAACACACTATTAATATTAATATTACTATACTAATATACCATTATTTCTAATAACAGTAATAATGAAAGATAAAGAAATCATATAACATAAAATCATCCAGAAATGTACATTTTTAAGAAAGATGCTGACATATATTTACATTTTTCCAAAAAAAAAAGAATTGCTTGTAGACTTTGTAATTCTGTGGTGTAAAACTTCTAAGTCAATGTAATATGCTTGTAAAATGTGTGTTATTTTTTGTTACATAAAGTATTAAAAAGCTAAAACCGCCATTCTGAATGCTTCTTTATGTTGTTTTATAAGGTAAACCTGAACTTGTCTTTCGATTTAAATCCACAACACTTGCACCGAACAGCACAGATTTCAGTTTATTGTATGTCAAGTCTAACACATCGAAACTGAATGAAAATGAAATAAAAATAACAAAAAAATAAATTAATAAATATCCAGCTGCAACATATTCTACTCACACAAAAACACAGTCCGAGTAAAATAATATAGAAAGCACCTTCTAACACTAGACTGTGTGCTTGTTCCAGCTAAATGAACTACATTTCTAAACCTCACAGTAACTGCATGGAAACCAACGCCTTGCATTAGAATTAGAGGGTTAAAAAGAACCGGATTAAATGATATGAACAAATGAAACAAACGGAAGTCTGATGCATATCTTGGGCTGAAAAGCAGAGTTATCTGACCAAGCCCTATGGAGTAATGTCTTCTTTTTTCTCTCCTGCAATCCAAACGCTCAGAGTATGTGGCTGATTGAAGTGCTTGGAGTCTGAAAAGAAAGGCCATCGTGGCGTTTATTCACACAGTAATGAAAAGCTCCAGAACTGGTAAGAACTAGTGGATGGAGAAAGAAGTCTCTAGACACACTTTCTTCCAAACGCAAATGCATCTGCAACCAAGAGTCTTTTTACATTGAACAAGCCGTCCCCAAAAATGAACAAATAAAGAAGAAATGCAATGTCCCTGATGAGGACTGTCCTAGAAATACTGCACATAGTGCAATCTACCAGACACGGAAGACATTAAACATCAAGAATAGCGCAACATTAAACTGTACTTACAAAATCAGTGCAAAGTTTAGACTTGAGTGCTTATGCTTCCTCCAACTGATGAAGAACAGCATTCACATGTTCCTCATTATGACCAAAAAAGAAAGCAGGCGTGGATATCAAACAAATAAAAAAAGTAAAAAATAATAATTTTTTAAAAATAATTCCCCGCCAAAAAAGGCATACATTCTGAACAGTCCAACACTTCCTGGGGAAAAAAAATTAAATTTTGAAAATGTGCATTAATGAAACGACCATGTTTTTTCTAATCAGTGCTATTTAAAATGCCATTAATAATAATACTTTCATTAAAAGAAATGTAGAAGACAAAACTAGTCCATTTGGGAAAGTCAGAAATGCACCAGCAAAGTTTGTCTGTACCCTGTATATATACTGTCATGTTTTAATTTTTAAAAATATGTCTCGGATGAAAAATGAAAATCATATCACAAATCGAGATTTAGATTTTGAACACAAACTAAAAAAAAAAATTAAAAAAAAAAGGATTATTGAGAATTTAAATTTAATAAAGTGGCTCTGCCTTAAGAAAAACATTCAGCATAAATCCCAAAAAAAATCCCGACACAAAAATCTTGATCTTTCCACTTTACAAACGCTTCTATAAGTGCTCCGTTCCCTCATTCAGGCAGACCCAGAAGACAAAGGAAAAACGCTGCCAAATCTGTACATTAAAAAAGAAAAACCTTTCGCTTATTCATGAGCCGAAAAGAGAAACAACCTAAATAACAGCCTGAAAAACAAACTAAAAATAATTTTCAAAAAGGCCTTCGACCCTTCAGTCTGCACATTTTACACCAATAGCAACTGGAGGGTAATCTAACACGAAATGTCAAAGAAGGGTACTTCTACAGACTCGTTTCCCTACAAAGTGTGCAACCGTTCGATAAATGACAACCCAGAGGACTTGCAACACAACTCCAACTGAAAGTGAACTGTGTTTTGAATCATGAGGTTGTTCAAGTTGTTGATCTGTTTCTCGTTCCAAAGGCAAAAACGCAAGTGTACAACACAAGGAGTAAAAACGCAGAAAACTCAAGTATGCATTCACGTAGACTTCTCAGTATGGAGATGAATGAAGGGAGCTCCTCTCAACGCCTCGGAGCGGTGAAGCGGCCCTCACTGGAACCCGCGCTCCTCCCAGGGGCCACGGCACGTGACGGGGGGCCCCTGGCTTCCCGCTCGCGCATCATGAAGCCACGGGGTCCCCCCGGAGCCCAGTCACCGCGCCTGGCGTCCCGCCGGTCTTCTGCTCCACTACGGGTTTCCCGCTCGCGCATCGCACGCGTCTTCTTCTCCTCCACGTTCAGACGCACCTCGCCACGGAACATGATGGGCTAATCACAAATTAAATATACTCTCAATATCATATCTGTTCACATGAAGAAATTTATTACAAAAAAAAAAAAAAAGCTTGAGGTTTTGTCCCTATTTATCTTGGATGTACACTGCTGTTGAATAGTTTGGGATCAGTAAGATTTTAAGTGTTTTTAAAGAAGTCTCTTCTGCTCATCAAGCCTGCATTTATTTATCAAAAATGCAGTAAAAATAGTGAAATATTATTACGGTTTAAAACAGCTGTTTTCTATGTGAATCTCTGTTAAAGTGTCATTTATTTCTGTGATCAAAGCTGAATTTTCAGCATCAGTCTTTAGTGTCACATGATCCTTCAGAAATCAACAAAGGTGTATGTTACTTTGTAGAGTCATTTACAACAGCTTTGAACGCGGCTCAGCCAATCAGAATCAAGCACCGGAACTATCCGCTTTATAATATGCTGATTTATTATCAATGTTGGAAACAGTTTTACAGCTCAATATTTTTTTTTGGAACCGGTGATACTTTTTTCAGGAGTCTTTGATGGATAAAGTTAAAAAGGACAGCGTTTATTTAAAATAATGTGCGGTGGTGTGTTTGGGATTGTTTTTGTGTTAGAAATTAAATCACATTAAACAGATCCTCTATACTCCTCTGAAAGAGATGAAACGGCAGATTCCTCATAATTGCGCATCTCATTCAAGACTTCATATTTTTCTTTATCAATGATCTTTAAAATAGTACAGAATTTAAATATTGGCCATCAGCCAGAACATGAAAATAATCACCAGCTTATTGTGTCGGCCAGAATTGTTAAATAAATCAATAGAAGTTCCTAAAAATGTTTTAAAGCGACATGCACCAAAATAAAATGAGCTTTCCTTACTTTAACGCCTAAAATTCTCTGCACCGGCTCAGAATCATCGAAGATAACGAAGCCAAAGTTGGGAATCTTTCCTCCAGTGCCTTTGGTGTTGATTCGCAGCTCGACCACATTTCCAAAGGCTTGACGGAAAGAGAGAAAGAACAAGCAAATGTGAAGAAGATTGATTCATAGATATCAACGTGATGGTTACCAACAGTGTTGGGGAAAGTTACTTTTTAAAAGTAATGCATTACAATGTCGCATTACTCCATAAAAAAGTAACTAATTACGTTACTTAGTTACTTTTTATGGAAAGTAATGCGTTACGTTACTTTTGCGTTACTTTTTAAATCTGGACAGGGCTTGCTTGTTTGTTTTTAAAATAAAAAAGTTATATTTTTGGCAAATATAAAAGCCTTTTCACACCAAAAGTGAAATGAATAAGCCTCAGGCTGAAGGGAAAGTAAATTTACATCCGTACAGTAGAATACAGAAGAAGAAATTTCAACACACTTCAGCAATAAAAAAAGACACACAAATGTTTGTCTAGAGTAATTTTGGCTTATTAGTACGGTTGAACTGGATCATCGAAGGTCAGAAGAAAATAGAATGGGATTAAATACATAAAGGATATTTGTGTTGTTTAACATTTAATTATTGCAGGTTTGCGTCATATTCTGAGTTGCATTATTTTTATTCATTTTGAGGAATACTGAATCTGTGGGGGGTTTTTTTGTGAGTGAGATGAATTAATGCATATTCATATTTATTTTAGAACTACAGTAACATCTTCTGATTTCTCTCAACATGGGGACAGGAGAGCTGTCAGTCAATGAATGGGAAAACAAAGTAACTTGCGTTACTTATTTGAAAAAGTAACTCCGATATTCTCTTCTAAATTAAAAAGTAATGCGTTACTTTACTAGTTACTTGAAAAAAGTAATCTGATTACGTAACTCGAGTTACTTGTAATGCGTTACCTCCAACACTGATTACCACAAACTTACTCAAGAAGAAGTCTTTGAGCTCACTCTCATCGATGTCATGAGGGAGGTTGCCAACAAACAGCTGATGACTGTCTGGATACCGGAGCACCCTTCTGCTGTCCACTTCACTCGAATCATCAGCCCTTCCTAACAACACAGAGCAGATCTCACCTGCTAGGACCAACAACATCAGCCTTTCCACACCCATAAACCACAAACGAAAGCTCAAACCAATTCACAACGGAAAGACAAGTTTACCTTTATTTACGAAGCTGAAAAGTGGCTTTCCCGTCTGAGAGTCAGAAGATGAGACGCCATCTAATGATACACAAGGAAAGCAGAAAACAATCAAAACTGGGTAACGATCACAAAAATGCTAATTTGTAGTAAAATAAAGTCACTACATCCTTTAGGCATGAATAAAGAACTAGTTATGTACATGGATTATAATTTTGCGCTTATGTGAGTATAACTATCATGGACATTTGTATGTATTTACAGAATTGTATACATTTATATAATCAAGTTTATTTATGGATTTTATTTTGATATACTGTAGATATAATAATAACAATCTGAACATGCAACTGTAACCTGTTTGTGGCCTATATGTGACAATGACTTGGATTTTTTGTGTCTTCATATATGTGACCCTGGAGCACAAAACCAGTCATAAGAGTCAATTTTTTTTAATTGAGATTTATACATCAGCTGAAAGGACAATATTTGGTCGAGATACAACTATTAAAAAATCTAAATATTGAGAAAATCATCTTTAAAGTTGTTTTAAAGAGCCTTTGGATTTACGCACCCAGAAAACCTACATTTGGTGCTACACCACTTGCGTCTTCGTTAATGAAATAATTACCAGATCTCGGCCCTCTGGAGGTCACTGAGGGTCTGTCTCGGATGCGCTGGTCACGTGGACGGATTGACGCTGATGACAGCTCTGCCTTGGCCTCAACTCTGGGCTGACAACAGTAAAAGTCAAGAAAGCACGCATAAGAAACACGGTTCGAGTACCGCTGTGTCCACAGCATCATATGAAGATGAGGAAGAACGATCTGAATATATTCATAAGCAGCTACCTGTGAGTTTGGTGCTTTAATAACATGTGGTTGAGCTCCAGAGGACGGAACAGTCCCAGCGAGAGGCAAGTTTTTGCTGGTCACTGAAGCCCAAGACGAAGTCTGCCAGAGACAGGATCATTTAGACCCAGCATAACTTATCAGGAATAA
Source organism: Sinocyclocheilus anshuiensis (assembly GCF_001515605.1). Lineage (NCBI taxonomy): Eukaryota > Metazoa > Chordata > Actinopteri > Cypriniformes > Cyprinidae > Sinocyclocheilus > Sinocyclocheilus anshuiensis. The sequence continues at coordinate 1,576,926 of NW_015546098.1, read as the reverse complement.
TAATAAAAATAACAATCTAGATTTTTTTTTTTAACTTAACAGTGAACAAATTATACTGGAATAAGTGCATACTTAAATAAATAAACGTAATTATCGTACTATCAAAGTACTAATCAATCTCTTATGTGATTTGTTCAACTAAAATACGTGACCCTGGAGCACAAAATCAGTCTTAAAGGGATAGTTCACCCAAAAATGAAAATGAGCCCATAAATTACTCACCCTCAAGTCATCCTAGCTGTATATGACTTTCTTCTTTCAGACGAATCCAGTCGGAGTTATATTAAAAATGGTCTTTGATCTTTCAAGCTGTTTAATGCCACTCAGCGGGTGTTGCATGCTTCAGTCCAAAAGAAGTTAAATAAAAAGCGCCCATCCATAAAAAAAAATCATTAGGATATTAAGTAAAGATCATGTTCCATAAAGATATTTTGTAAATTTCCTACCGTAAATATATCAAAACTTAATTTTTGATTAGTAATATGCATTGCTAAGAACTTCATTTGGACAACTTTAAAGATGATTTTCTCAATATTTAGATTTTTTTGCACCCTCAGATTCCAGATTTTCAAATAGTTGTATCTCAACCAAATATTGTCCGATCCTAACAAACCATACATCAATGGAAAGATTATTTATCCAGTTTTCATGTGATGCATAAACCTCAATTTCGAGAAATTTACCCTTATGACTGGTTTTGTGCTCCAGGGTCACATATATGGAAGCCTGTTTCCACCACTGAATAAAATTCTGCATTTTTTAACACGGGTTAACTACAGCTTCCCTGCAGTTGATGTATAAACGGCATTAACGGTCAGCATTTACTTTGGGTGGTTCCTGTATGTTAGGTGGTGATTCCATAGGATCAGGAGATGGTGCTTTCTCCTCAAACTCCTCTACCATCTTCTCCTCTGCCTTGAGCTTCGGCTCCTCGATCTTGGGCTCCTCGGCGACCTCGGGCTCTAGCTCCAGAGCCGCTTCCTCGTGAGCTTCTTCCACACCGTTGTTACAGCTGAAGGTGAACAAGACATTAGACAACTTATAAAAGGGGAAGCAGGAATTCAAGCTTTCAACATATTTACTCAACAGTACCATACTGGAACAGGAATCCTCTACAGTTATAATCTAATACAGTTTATAAAACGGAGAGTTCCGGTGCTTGATTCTGATTGGCTGAGCCACGTTCAAAGCTGTTGTTAATGACTCTACAAAGTAACATACACCTTTGTTTACGTTTGTCTGTTGCTCGGCAACCACTTTGTTACAACCACAACTGTTTCTGAGGAGCTACATTGTTTGGTGGAAGAATACTGTTTTTATTAATATCATTACACTTTATTTGCTCTGTTTTATTTTGTGAAACCTTACTACGTATATGGAATAACCGTTTTATAAAAACAATAATCCCTGTGAAGCCGTGGTTTACAGTGAATTTATAACAGCTAAGGGGGTTTATATTATAACTCGTACCTAACAACGCCCCTTAGCTGTTATAAATTCAATGTAAACCACGGCTTCTTGGGGCTTATTGCTTTAATAGTAGGCTGAAAGTGAAACAGTGGTCACCTGACAGCATGGGCTTCATAGCTGTCCAGGAGCGGTTCGGGCGACGGTTGCCGGTCTTCTGGCTCATCAGTTTCATCTTCCGACTCTGTCCCAACATAATATATAACGTAAAAAAAAAAAAACTGAATGAGGAAGTACTATCCCTTTGCTTTAAAACATTACTGTAGCTCTAAAGAAACCAACTCACAAAATATTTTGCGAAAAGTTATTCCTGACAGAACTCAAGTATTTTGTATGGTTGACTTCCGTCTATAATAAAACAGACTGTTTATATCCTCAGCATCCATCCAAACAAAGTTCTATGAAGCCCAAATGGTATACAATTACAAACAATGAGATGAGCATTAATTAAGTTCAAGTGGCTTTTTTAGATGTAGTTGTAATTTGTGCAACTAAACGATGGAAAATGCTGCATCTGCTTCACTGGTGTAATGAACGGAGGCTTTGAATAATCAAGACTTTGACTTTTGCAAAATAAATAAATAATAATAATAATAATAAAACTATTAAATAAATGCATACATAGGGGTTAAACGACTTCAGATTTTTTAAAGTCAACATTTATGTGATGAAAGCTGCTTATGCAAGCCTGAACCTTGAGCTGAGACTCGAACACCAGCTCATTTTTATCAGTTCTTTTGTCTTTGGGTCGTTAGACTTCTCACTGATTTCTGCTCATTCCAAATATCTATATCTAACTAAACAAGCTTAAATTTGCATATTCAAAAAAGTCATGTCCAGGCAAAGAGGGGGGATTCATTGAGCGAGCGGTTCATCAGAAGAAGATTTGTATTGGTTTGACTTAAAATGTCAAATAATGAAAACATTTTCAAGGTTGGACTCACGAGATAATTTGCTCCACGTGGGGATTTTCATGCCAACTTTTAAGTTTGTAGCTCAAGTGATGTAGCAGGGCTGATGTTCGAAATGTTGCAAATTTAACTGCTAGTTGCTAGGCAACCATAAATCACATCCATCTCAAAACAACACAAAATATAATCAGCCATAGACCATTTAAGCACTTAAAGTAAGGTGATTTTTCACTAAATGCAAAAAAAAAAAAGTGATATTAGAATAAAATAAAAAATCTAATTAGCAGCAAATGAAAATCATGGGGTCCAAGTAGACTGCAAAAGTGAAGAAAAGTATAGTATATATATATTTATTTAATGCCATGTCAGCATCAAAGGCTATTTTCATGGCAAAAACAATTAAAAAAAATACAAGTATAACAAAAACCAGCAAACAAACAAACAAAAGTTATATCACACAAGATTTTTTATATTAACGTGTGATAAAAATTCTAAAACTTTTCCTGGCAAAATTTTACTAAACTCGTTAAGCGAGTTCACTTCATAAAAGAGTTTTCTCTGTACATTAAAAGCTGGACAAAAGTGAAGAAAAAGGTATGGATATGAGAAGTGACAGTCTTATTATAGATGCTGCATGCAGGGCTGATGTTCGAAATGTTGCTATGTGAAATGTAACTGCTAGTTGCTAGGCAACCATAAATCACATCCATCTCAAAACAACTAAATATAATCAGCCATAGACCATTTAAGGTGAATTTTCACTAAATGCAAAACAAAAAAAAGTGATAGAAGAATAAAAAAAATATCAAATTGGCAAGCAAATGAAAACCATGGGGTCCAAGTAGACTGTAAAAGTGAAGAAAAAGGTATGGATATGCGTGTAATAATCTTTAATTATCAACTAACCTTCATCCAGCTCCGCCTCGGAGTCACCGAAGACCTCGTCCTCATATCGGAAGATATCATTGTGAACATAAAACTTATTTGCCACAGAACCCTAGATACAAAAACAATAAAACAAAAACATTTCAGGGCAAATTAAGACCATTTGTGACCCTGGAGCACAAAACCAGTCATACAGGTCAATTTTTGAAATTGAGAGTTATGCATAAGCTTTAATAAATAATCTTTCCATTGATGTATGGTTTGTTAGGATAGGACAATATTTGGCTGAGATACAACTATTTGAAAATCTGGAATCTGAGGGTGCAAAAAAATCTAAATATTGAGAAAATCATCTTTAAAGTTGTTCAAATGAAGTTCTTAGCAATGCATATTACTAATCAAAAATTAAGTTTTGATATATTTACGGTAGAACATTTACAAAATATCTTCATGGAACATGATCTTTACTTAATATCCTAATGATTTTTGTCATAAAAGAAAAATGTATAATTTTGACCCATACGATGTATTGTTGGCTATTGCTACAAATATACTCCAGCGACTTAAGACTGCTTTTGTGCTGCAGGGTCACATATGAAGGCCCACAGAAACCCCATACTAAATACCAACCTGGAGGTGAACACCAATGCAGATGATTATTTGGTGTTTAATAACTGCAATTGGTTTACAGTAATCAATGCTTGACAGCAGAGGGAACGCGCATGCCACGCTCTCATTATACACACCTCTGGAGCCAGAACAAATGTCTGCAGGAACCTCCTCATGGGCTGGCCGTTGTTGGACAGTTCTCCCATGACTTGCACAACCACAGCATCGCTCAGAGAGGCGTGTGCATCCACATGCCGGATCTTTGTGTGGCACTCACTGAACTGCAGGGACATCACCTTCTGATGGATCTCCTGTAGATGAGGTCCGCAGGTGCTGGTGAGTATCTTCATCACTCTACAGGCTACACATGATTACATAACAATCATTAGCACTTACAGCCTGCCCATAGACTGCCTCTGAAAGCTTTCCATTGGCATCCAGTCCACCATGGACATAGGATGAGTTCCGCCCATAAAATCTGAAACGTGAGAACGTTTTTAGTCATTTTTATTCCTCGGAAGCCATGAAAGGAAGGAAATCATGATATACCTGTGCAGAAAGTCTGGTGCTTTATTGAGAAGCGTGTAATACTGTCTCACAAACTCCCGCCCTACCAGCAGGGGACTGGGCTTCTCCATCACCATTTCTGTGCTCAGAAGTCCCAATCTGAAGGGAGTAAAAATATGCATTATACTACTACTACTACTACTAACACTAATAATAATAAATATATAGAAAACATTCAAAACCGTCTTCCACTTCTCACTAGCAAATTGACATTTTTTAAATCATTTGCATTGTCTTTAACATTCCAAGAATGCTTTCATGTAATTTATTATAATGATGCTTACATGAAGGCTGCTTCAATGCATTAAGAAAAATTACAAAAACAGGTTACTCTTTACTAGCTGTCAATAACATCACAAGCAACATTTATTCATGCACAATAATTAAAAATAAATGATGACATCTGAATGAATATAAAAAACGAAGCATGTCGAAATGAACTGAAATGCTTTAGGATTTATAGATCCACTTACGTTTTTCTGGGATCTATTTGATTTAAGGATTTAATAAATAAGTCTAACTGCTGTGCGTGTCAGTGAAATCACAGATAAAGTCCAGCTATGCTGATATTAATGGAAATGCTGCTGCTCGGATCTTTATTGTCTCACCCCTGCGATCTGGGACAGGAAGCCCCGTCACACTGCAACAGCCAATCAGCGTCTTACACTCGACAACACAGTTATGACGCTGCTACAGCGCGCTCCTCCGACCAGTGTTGCCAGATCCTCGGTTTTCCCGCGGAATCGGGCTACTTTATCACTGTTGCAGACCAGCGGGTTGTTTACAAGCGGCAGCCTCCCGCTCTCTCTCGTGAAGCCAGCACGGAAGTGACTAAAACTGCAATTCATCGGATGGCCGCTAGAGGCTGGCTGCAAAAGCGAGTCAGTCCCATAGACTCCCCATGATAAAATGCCCAACTTTACAGCAGAAAAAACATTTTTACAGCCTGGAACAAAAAGTGGTTTTGGTCTATATAGCTAATTTTGCCCTTCATGACAACTGTGAGGGGGGTGAATTTTTTTATAACTCATCCGTTTTAAATTATATTAAGCCTTAAAGTTCTGCATAATTAAGGGCGTGGCCACTTGAGTGACAGGTGGATTGCCCTGCTGTCACCACCGTCGAGCTAGGTGGGCGTGGTTTCAGCAACCAGCTCCCGCCTCTTTGCCCATTTTCGATTATCCGGGAGTGACGCGCTGCCAAGATGGCGACGGCTGGCTCCGCCTACTTTAGGCTTCAAAAACGCTCTTCGGAAACCTACGGGTGACGTCACGGACACTACGTCCATGTTTTTATACAGTCTATGGTTGTTTATCATGTCCGCGGGTTGACGTGACGCCAATAACGTGATATTTAGCCCCTGGAATGCGAATTTTACCAGGAACCCCGCCAAAAAATGTGCATTTTACCCCCTGAACGCGATTTGCACCGGTGGAACGCAAATAGGCGGATTCTGTTGTGAAAACCTGCCACATATACAGGTCTTGTCAGGTCTCGTCTATGGCTAGGGGTGCTTCTCAATTCTTATTTGTGCATCCTCATTTCCTTTCCTCGTGTCTTAGCTCCACCCCTTCAGGATGCAAGGGAAGGACGAACGAAAAGACATGAGGATTGAGGAATTGAATCAAGTGAAATGATAAATCCTCACTCTCTTAGCGTCACTTCAAAGCGACATCAGCTACGCTAAAGGGATCTGACCTTATGTTGTTAAAGTTTGTTATTTAAGACATTCATAATAAATATTAATAAAGCAAGATGCCCTGTTTGAAATATATGACATGTATGGTTTATTTAAACTGCAAAGGTAAAATATAAATTAAAATTATTACAACAGATGTGAAGGGGGAGGAGAATGTATACATGCGTCAGGTTTTTCCGATGAAAAACACTTCCGCAAAGGATGCACCTGTGTATCCGAGAAGGGCCTCTGGGTGTATCATCG
>NW_015546098.1:1530766-1570474 GCF_001515605.1 Sinocyclocheilus anshuiensis | reverse complement strand
CCCCCGAAAAAAAAAAAAAAAAAAAAAAAGTGCATATTACCTCACGGAACCCAATTGGGCTAGTTTTGAGTAGCAATTTGGCGGGTTTTGTTGTGAATACCTGGCAACCTTGCCTCCGACACCTGTCAGCAGCGCTATAACCGACATGATTTCGCACAATAAATAGTCTTAGATGGTTACATAAAAAACATCTTTTTGACGGTCCTCGCTGAATATCGAGGATATTACAATTTCCCACACTGCGTAGCATTTCCTTGCATTACATTTATTAGTGTCCAACTCATTCCCTCTCATTTTGCTTTTTCATTTGCTTATAAATTTATATATATATATATATATATATATATAAGACTTGTGCAGGTATTCGGTAATGCGATATATCACGGTAATGAATATGCACTGTAAACAAAGCAGCTGCTCTACTTTCTGTTTCTGAATCGTGTTTAAATTATTTAAACAGCCATTCAGATTTGTGTATATACTGTATATATATATAGGGATATTTGTAAATCATTTGCAACTTGATATTTCTTGTTGAGGTTTCGTGACTGAATATGACAGCTAAAACGCATCGCTTATGTCGATATGATTCAATAGACTATAAAAAGAATAGTAATATAAAATATAAAAATAATTAAAGAGTCTAGTCGGCAAACTTCACTTACATGCGCGGGTCATCCTGTAGGGGGCACTCGACGGCTCAAGTCGCACACATTTACATCTTATTAGAGACATTTGGACAGAAAATCTATACAAATTTAAACATTTACCCAGTTTATTCCAGGGAATAGTGTGTGACCCACTTGTGGATTTCCGCTCGCTTAGTTTTCTTTTTAATAATTCACGTCTACTAATCAGAAATGACTGTGATTGTGACATTCCGACCAGCAGTGAGAAAAGCAACGAGCTTACGGGATAAAAACAGCGTGCGGGGGTAATTTAAACGGACGCTGATAAACGTTTATCGCCTTTGTATCGAAAACGCACAGCTGAGCAAATAAGTAAATTAGAAACCTAAAACAGAGGAACGATCGCATCTGACCAATCAGAGACAACCTTCTGGCCACCAAAGCCCCGCCCACTGTGAGTTTCCCGCGCTGCTCACTTCAGTGTTGCCAGTTCCGCGGGCTTTGGGCTACTTTAACACGCCTTCCGCGGGGAGTTTTTCATGTCTGCAGATTGAAGCGATCCCGATAACGTGATATTTAGCCCCTGGAATGTGAATTTTACCAGGAAGCCCGCCAAAAAAGTGTATTTTTCTCTCCGGAACGCCATTTTGAACGGTTTCTCCCTCTTCAAACGCGATTGGGCGGGTTTTCTTGTGAAGACCTGGCAACCCTGAGTCTCTGCTTCTGTCAGGTAACGCTAGTCGGATCGTTTCAAGCCGCAAACACTCACTCACTGCTAATAACTTAGTTAATCAGTGCTAAGGGTGATATTGTGGTTTACTACTGTTTAAACAGAAGACCTTAATCTCTAGTCAGTTAGTTCCAGTTGCTTAGTTGTCTTAGAAAAACGCGAGATCGTGCGAGACAGAATGCGGCTAATCTAGTGTTAGCACACTAAACACAGGAAGATTCGTTGTCTTGTGTAAAGTCACATAGCAAGGCTACGCAATGGCGGGAGCAGTCAGTCTGGAGCTAGACCCCGTCTTTCTGAAGGGACTGAGCTACCTTCACTCCAAGAGCAAAGACTCTGTGGAGAAACTGAAGGCCCTGCTGGAGGAGGCTTTAGCCAGGGGCAGCGACTCCATCTGTAGGACTTCTCTGAAGGTGATCTAGCCAAACAAGCTGGTTTAAAAGTGTGGAATTGAAGTGTTAGATGTATTAATGTGTGATCCGTTCTTTAGGAAGCCGAGGCGAGCAAGGTGTCATTACCAAAAATGACCAAACAAGACTCCAAATCCTCCTCTAGTTCATCATCATCTTCATCATCATCATCCTCCATCATCATCAGCAGCAGTAAATCGAGCAGCTCGGAGAAGACCAAGAAAGAGGGCGAGAAGAGATCTTTGGAAAAGGTCTTTTTAAATGTTATTTTGCTCTGTGATTTATTATTGAATAATATGAGCTCACTGGAAAAGCTCAGCCTAAGCCACTAATAACAGACTGTGTGAAATGCAGATTAGGGTTGATCCTGGGGAAGGAGCGGAGGCACCTAAAAAACCTCGTGTGGAGAAGCCAGACAGTCATTCCTGTACAATTGCTTTTCAAACCAAGGATATTCCCATCCCAGATTTCACGGACACTGAGGAAACCAATGCTGACGACTTTGCCATGGAGATGGGCCTTGCTTGTGTGGTTTGTCGGTGAGTGATGTAGCATAACATGAGAATCGTCACAGGTTTCTCGATTCGATTACGAGTGACATGTCAACACTTCGATGTCACAATGCATCACATCCTCAATTTTCAATATTACGGCTACATATTCATTTTATATCAAATTTATTTTGTGCATTGTTATTAAATTACATAAGCAGGCTACTTTTTAAAATAATTACAAATGAATAATAAATCAAAACAATTAAGAATTTAACCAACTAAATATAGCTTCAAAACATACAAGCAAATACAAATTACTAAAATAAAAATAAATACAAAATTGCTAAAACATAAACTAAAATTCTAGTGAAAACTGTTAAATTACCATTTGCCTATAAATAAATAAGTTAAAAATAAGCACAAAGTACCAAAAAAGAACTGAAACAATATAAAAATAAAAGTTAAAGCTACATAGAAGAATAAATAAACATTTTGCAAAATTGCTAAAACGTAAACTAAAATTCGAATGAAAACCAAAGCTGTAAAAGTAAAAGCTAATTTAAAGTATTAAGGAATAATACTATATAATATGTGACCCTGGAGCACAAAACCAGTCATAAGGGTCAATTTTGTGAAATTGAGATTTATGCATCATCTGAAAGCTGAATAAATAGCTTTGCATTGATGTATGGTTTGTTAGGATAGGACAATATTTGAAAATCTGGAATCTGAGGGTGCAAAAAAATCTAAATATTGAGAAAATCGCCTTTAAAGTTGTTCAAATGAAGTTCTTAGCAATGCATATTACTAATCAAAAATTAAGTTTTGATATATTTACGGTAGGAAATTTACAAAATATCTTCATGGAACATGATCTTTACTTAATATCCTAATGATTTTTGGCGTAAAAGAAAAATCAATAATTTTGACCCATACTTTGTCTATTGCTACAAATATACCCCAGCGACTTAACACTGCTTTTGTGCTCCAGGGTCACATGTATTTAATTGTAATTACTAAGCTGGTTTGGACACTGGTGTGCCAGTATGTTTCATAAGCAGTATTTGTGTTCCAGCGAATCCTTCTCTAATCTCAGGCCATGTGTTTGTGAGACTGACCCAGCTTTTCTCTCCTCTCAGACAAATGACTGTCACGTCTGGCAATCAGCTAGTGGAGTGTCAGGAATGTCATAATCTGTATCATCAAGAGTGTCACAAACCTCAGGTTACTGACAAGGATGTCAATGACCCACGGCTGGTGTGGTACTGTGCTCGATGCACCAGGCAAATGAAACGGATGGTAAGCATGTCATGACACTAAGTTAGGTGCATATCACTTATAATACAGTAGTAACTCTCAGTGTGATGTTTATTAACGTCTCAGGCCCAAAAGACCCAGAAAGCTCCACAGAAACCAGCTCCTGCTTTGGCAACAGCAGCACCTATGTTGAAAGATCCACTAGTGAAGAAAGCTGAACTAAAGCCCAAACCGGAAACAACTGGTTCATTCCAGGCCTTTAAGAGAACGGAGGTGAAGGTGAGTGTTTTCACATACACTACATAATTAAAACTGCAAAATGTTTAGTTTTTTATTAATTAAGTGCATCATCCAGGTATTTGAAATGCACTTTTCTCATGGGGGTTTTCAGTGTGAACATTATACTCGCTCTCTTTATGCTACAAAATGCCATAGAATAGTGCAAAATGCTCAATTTGGGATGTGCTTTACCAGTGTAAGTCCAGTTCTACAGTTATCGGTGTTTTCCCTGCCAGCATCTGGTTGTGTGTTGTCATCACTTGTGCTTCATCTGTGCATTTATATTCATGTTTCAGGCCTGTGTAATGTAATGCATTATACATATATGACCTTTCAAAAGTCTGGGTTTAGTAAAGTATTTGTATTTATTTTGATTTTATTTGTTTATTTTTTGGAAAGGAATTAATACTTTCAGTTATCAAGGATGCATTAAATTGACATTTATAATGTAACAAAAATGTTATATTTAAAATAAATGCTGTTCTTTTAAAACTCTCTGTTCACCACTGAAAAAAATGCATTACGGTTTCCACAAAAGTATTGTGCAGCACAACTGTTTTCAACATTGGTAATAATCAGAAATGTTTCTTGAGCAGCAAATCTGATCTGACATCGAAGGCTTGAGTAATCCGCTTGTTATGTCACTGTTTCCGAGTCCGAGCGCTCTATCAGATGGCAAAAGCAAACAACAAACGGTGCTAATATACAATCACAGTGTGCTGTAATACTACAGAAAAATCATCCTAACATTTATCTCCACACTGAAGTCTCAGACGGCCCGGCAGTGTTTCAGTTTGTTATAAATGATTAAAATATTGCTGTCCGTGATGCTATGAACCCAGAGACTGTAATTTACGCTGGGAGTTTTTAAAAGCATAGCTTAAATGTGTGCTATAAATGCATATTTTGCCATCACATGAATGAATTACAATTTAAAATATGTGACCCTGCAGCACTAAAGCAGTGTTAAGTCGCTGGGGTATATTTGTAGCAATAGCCAACAATACATTGTATGGGTCAAAATTATAGATTTTTCTTTTATGCCAAAAATCATTAGGATATTAAGTAAAGATCATGTTCCATGAAGATATTTTGTAAATGTCCTACTATAAATATATCAAAACTTAATTTTTGATTAGTAATATGCATTGCTAAGAACTTCATTTGAACAACTTTAAAGATGATTTTCTCAAGATTTTTTTGCACCCTCAGATTCCAGATTTTCAAATAGTTGTATCTCAGCCAAATATTGTCCGATCCTAACAAACCATACATCAATGCAAAGCTTAAAAAAATTACCCTTATGACTGGTTTTGTGGTCCAGGGTCACATGTATTCAAATAGAAAACTTGTAATAATTGTAATAATATTTCACAATATCACTGTTTTTACAACATTTACAAGTGTCTTTTTCTGTTCAGGCGTCTGTGGCATCAGGAAACTCTTCCAGCAGTGGCTCGTCTTTGCCCTCAGGCCTTACAGGATGGGCCGCCTTTACCAAGACCTCAAACATAGGACCTTCCAGTACCAAGTTGAGCACCAGTCAGCCAAGCAGCAGTAAACCAGCCCCACCTCCCTCCGGCTCCAAACCCGTGGGACTCTCTGCGCTGACCGGTGTTAAACCAGGTCTGGCCACTAAACCTCCAGGAGGCAGCAGTGCTGGAAACACAGCGGTAATGAAACCACCTCCTCCTCTCACACTCGGCAAGCAGGTGTTGAGCCGCTCCGCTAGTGGAGAGAGCTCAGGATCCCAGTCACCCGGGGGGGCGACCTCCAGCAGCCTGGGAGGCAACGGGGGGGGCAGCAGCAACAACAGCAATGGAGCAAAAGCCTCAGCTGACAGCAAGACACCCACTTCCCAGGAGTCTCAGCTCAATGCGATGAAGCGGCTGCAGATGGTGAAGAAGAAAGCAGCACAGAAGAAACTGAAGAAATGAGGACGAAAAAGCCAGACACAAATCCTGTTTTTCCAATCAGATACACTCGAGTTTGAACGCTGCTGGTCTTTCTGAAGCGGTTTGGCTTTGAGAAGTGCCTCATTCTTTCTAAACCCATTACTGAAAACAAGCTGCTCATTTTAATGACGTGTTTAATAAATAACACCATTTTTAGAAAAATTAATTCTCGTTCTTTAAAGGTGACATATCATAAAAATCTGACTTTTCCAGGTTGTAAGTGCTATAATCGGGTCCCCGGTGCATCTACCAACCAAGGAAACGTGAAAAAGATTAAACCCGTAACTTTGTTTTGGGAAGCCTTTTTCTGCAAGCGTCTGAGAAAAATGAGCGCGTCTGATTTCGCTCTCTTGGTGACGTGGCAAAGGGATCTCATTATAATATTACCGCCCCTTAATCTGTAAGTTTACACCCACGGCGCCGTCATTTTGATTTCGCAAGCGACTACGGTGTAGCAGCTCTAATGCCATGGTGAACGTTTGAGCAAAGCATGCTAACTGTTCTGTGTTTGGCTGCACAGACGAGCACAGAACACTGTTTAGAGTCCCAGCCTCAGAGGAGACAACAGAGCAGTGCATTTATTGATTTATTTACTGTATATTGCTGCTGCCACACAGATCTAAAATAAACATGCGATTTATTTCCCAGCTGTTCACCTTCACAGACATAACCTACTGTTTTTGTAACTCGTGTGTTTTTAACGTAAACTTGAACTTAGTTTAGTACTCGCATGCTGTGACAGCCGCTTTCTGTGCGTGTGCTCCGGATGTGTGCGCTCAGAAAACCCTATATCAGAAGTTTAAACTCATATGGTTTAAAACGCATGATTTCAGCACGATAAACATGATAATCAGAACCAAAACAGATGTTTTTTAGCAGGTCCGAGCTGTAATGGCGCAGCTCTATTCTGGAAAAGGGGGCGGGGAGCAGCAGCTCATTTGCATTTAAAGAGACAGGCACGAAAAACAGCGTGTTTCTGCTTCCATTCAAAATAGGCATTTTCAAAATGATATAATAAATGATCTGTGGAGTATTTTGAGCTGAAACTTCACAGACACATTCTGGGGACACCAGAGACTTATATTACATATTGTAAAAAGGGGTATAATATGTCTCCTTTAAAACCTTTTGTTTACTCTGACAAATGTAGGAGATTAATGAAGAACAGCTCACAAACAAAAAGACGTGGTTGTAAATATTTTATTCATCACATAATCTTATATATATTACTATATACAGTTACTTAAAATACATTTTAACAAGTTCTCTATAACAATTTGTATATAATTCAAGCAAACACTGTTGGTAGCTTCACACGTGCAAAAATATTTGTGCAGGGTTGGCCTTCATTCGCTATATTCATAGTTTTCTTCATTTAAATAAAAAAAAATATTGATAGTGGTTAAAGCAAACAAACAAACAGTTTTAAGCATATGACATCTTTCCAAGGTAATTCGCTGGAACGTATCCTTTCTGTCCGTTAGATTCGGCGAGCCACCAGTCTTTGTTACCGACGAGGTCTGAGAACTGAAGGATACGAACGTGCTGGTTCTCCTGAAGCGTGAGCTCTTGTTCACAGCGCGCCTGAAATGCATAAACTGCATAGAACTGTGAAAAAAGACAAGGAAAATTAGAAACTTTTTTTATAATTCTGCTTGAGAACAGTACAGCCTCAAAGCATGACAATTTAACTTTATAAAGATCAGATGTCATATTAGTTTTAAACTACAAAATGCACTATATTGTCACATAGCAGCGTAGTATCTGAAAAATCAGTGTCTCATTTCAAATGACTCGGAACGTCCATTCCTTTCCATATTACAGTAGATGGTGCTGTCAAACCATTCATTATATGACATTTTAAACATGAAAACAAAATTGACCTCTTCCTTTCTGAGCCATTAGTGTACCTGTATTATATGTGAGCCTGCAGCACAAAAGCAGTGTTAAGTCGCTGGGGTATATTTGTAGCAATAGCCAACAATACATTGTATGGGTCAAAATTATAGATTTCTCTTTTATGCCAAAAATCATTAGGATATTAAGTAAAGATCATGTTCCATGAAGATATTTTGTATGTTTCCTACCGTAAATATATTAAAACTTAATTTTTGATTAGTAATATGCATTGCTAAGAACTTCATTTGAACAACTTTAAAGATGATTTTCTCAATAATTAGATTTTGTTGCACGCTCACATTCCAGATTTTCAAATATTGTGCTATCCTAACAAACCATACATCAATGGAAAGCTTATTTATTCAGAATTTCGAGACATTGACCCTTATGACTGGTTTTGTGCTCCAGGGTCACGTATGAAAAAAAAAAAGTTTTCATAATTGAACAATTTCATCAAAATAGCTTTTTTTGTGCCTCTGAAAGTATTATTATTTTTTTCTAACGATGTAGCCAAGGTCCTCGAGATAGTATTAAAGGCATAGTTCACCCAAAAATGAAAATTCCAAACCTTCATGAGTTTCAAAGAAGCATTTTTTTTCCATACTATGGATGCCATTGAGGACCAACAACTGTTTAGTTACCAGCATTCTTCAAATATATCTATTCTTTTGGGTTCAACAGAAGAAAGAAACTCTGATTGGTACAACTTGAGGCTACGTAAATTATTCAGTTTTAGGTGAACTGCCCCTTTAAGCAATGCATTCTAAACTATTTTCACATTTCAGTTTTGATAGTCTTGAAAATGTTGTTTCTGTGAATGTATTTCACCTGTTTATTTCTAGTCTACTTTAACTTGTTTGGCCGAGCGGCATTGCAAGCGTGCTTATATTCAGTACAACAGCACTGGGACATTTCTCCGTTCCTCTTTGTGTTCAGTTATTCTGGCCGTCCAGAACTTCCCTTATCTACTGTTTCAACTGTGCATCACGAGTGCTATTATACGAAACCACAGCACTCTTGCTTGTATGAGACTGATTCAGTATTTGGAAGCCTAGTGTACTACACATGTCTTACATGCTGGTCCTCCGAGGGGTCCGGCTCGTCCTGTGCTGCAGGGGACACGCTGTCTGAAGCGCTGTAGGGACTGAAGCTGCGCATACTGCTGCTCCTGCTGTTTGACACAAACAGACTCAGATTGTCGAAGTCGTCTGGCCTCTCAGTCACGTCCCGCTGGGGGTTATAGGCTTTCAGGAATGAGGAGTACACGTAGCCCTGCATACCTAAACACACACACACAGAGAAATGTCATCAGCAGCAGGAGCCTGCTTAACTTAATAGGAGCCAAAGAATTGCCAAAGAACGTGATCTCAGACGGATCAGTGTCAGGCCTCAAACTAATTGAATGAATTCTCTTGAAGGATCGTGGATAGTTGATATGGACAGTAAGTCACCTGAGCGCTGGTCCTGTTGAGAAGCAACCGTCTCTGGAGTTCACCAGAGGCTAGTTTTGAGGAAAGAATATCCTTACGGGATTTCATTACTCTCTGCTATAGAGTTATGGACTGCTACCGCAGATGAGAGTCATCCCAAATTTCCACCAGAGTTATTAATGCTTTAGTTAATGGCGTGTCCTGGAAAATGTCATTGTGTTCACTGGTTTAAACTCTCGTGACTTGGACTAATAAACTTGAGCAAGAAACGGAAACTATATAATAAGGTTCAGGTGGTTTGAACGACAGCCTTTATGTTCATTTATAAATATGCTATTAATTGTTAATTCATATTCATTTTTGATACATTAACTAATGTTGGTTTATACAACTTGAAATGTTCAAATGAATACATAGAAGAAGAAAAAAACATTAACCAAGACTAAAGAATACTATAAAACTATTGATAAGTTTTACCAAGAAATGTTAGTTTTATGTGCTACACCAAACATTTACATGCACTACAGCTTGGGGTCAGCAAAAAATGAATTAATATTCATCAAGGACTCATTAAACTGATCAAAAGTGACAGGAAAGACATTTATAATGTTACAAAAGATTTCTATTTCAGATAAATGCTGCTCTTTTTAACTTTCTATTCATCTGTGAACCCTGAAAATTAAAATGCATCAGTTTCCACAAAAATATTGTGCAGCACAACTGTTTTCAACATTGATAATAATCAGAAATGTTTCTTGAGCAGCAAATCAGCATATTAGAATGATTTCTGAAGATCATGTGACACTGAAGACTGGAGTAATGATGCTGAAAATACAGCTGCGCATCACAGAAATACATTACAGTTTAACATATTCACACAGAAAACAGCTGTTTTAAATTGAATAATATTTTTCAATTTTTACTGCATTTTTAATCAAATAAATGCAGTCATGGAGAGCATAAAAAATGTAAATCTTACTGACCCTAAACTTTTAAACCGTAGTTTATATCCTGTTATTTATTTGCAAATGAATGGATACAGCCTGCAGAACACTTTAACCTTAGTTAATGACTTGAAATCATTATTTCATAATACTTCCCTCTTGCTGTGAATCATTATATATTTTTGTAAGGGCACACAAATAGACGTACTCCCCGTGTGTACGAGCCAGCGACTGCTGCTTCCCATCGGGTCTCTGTCCTCCAGCAGGGCCACCAGCGCCCCCTCCAGCAGACTGATGTCGCTCTGCTGACAGGCATTGCAGTTACGCTTGAGCTGATAGAGCCGATCCACGGCATACTCCTCCAGGAGCCAGGCTCGCTGCTCGTCCGTCTGTCTGGGGATCTCTGGCACCTGAAGACAGTCCTCCAGTCAGCCGGGACCGTTACCAGACCTTACAAATACAGCTTTACCCATTGTAATCCTACCGTTTTCTTGTCCCGTTTCTCAAAGCTCACTTTGCGCTCCATCAGCTTTTGGGAATTTTCTTTGAAGAATCCGAGGTTGCTCAGCTCCTCCATGATAGAATTTTGGACTTCGCTAAAGTTCGACATGGGAACCTAGATGACCGAGATAATGGTTAAAATGTCATATTAAACACCCATGACAGAATTGTGGCTATAGTGCAGATCAGCAATAAGTTTTAAAATGATTTTAGTAACATAATCTTAATTACAATGCTAAAAAAACACTAAAAATAAAGGTGTACAACATGCCAAAAACAGTCTATTATCTTATTAGAAGAACGTGTAGTGATCTGGAAACTGGGTAACAAAAAACATACTGTACGTACAGTTGTTTTAAACTGATGTAATATTTTGAGTTATCTGTCTGTGTTAAAACAGAGCTTATCGAATTTTGGCGTGTACAAAGAAGTCAAAAACGTTGAGAACCCCTGCTGTGGATGGAACAACCATATTTCAATATTTAAAACTCATATCACACTTTTGAATTTTGGCATTGAGCTGCATTACTGCTGTTCTACAGGAACTTTTATCACGTATAGACTATATGTGAATGTTTCCCTTTCAGGTTCTGCTATATCTTGTATGCCTGAAGATCCTGCTTAGAATATTAAAGGCTGATGGTTTTGGATAACACAAAGGTTGTAGGTTTGAACCACAGTAGTAACCCGATAAGTAAAAAATGCACCATTTTGCCCTTGAGCAAGATACTTAAACCTGGGTTTTTGGGTAGTAAAGCTTTGCTTTTTCTGCACTTCATAATGATTTTGTGGTAACACTTTACAATAAGGTTCATTAGTTAACTACTTTAGTTAACATGAACTAAGCATGAACAATACTTGATTTAATGTTCATTTCTACATTTACTAATGCATTATTAAAATCAAAAGTTGTGCTTGTTAACATTAGTTAATGCACTTCGAATTAATATGAAGTAACAATGAACGACTGTATTTTCATTGAAGATTAACAAATACTGTAATAAATGTATCGTTCATTGTTTGTTCATGTTAGATGATACATTAAGTAATGGAACCTTATTGTAAAGTGTTACCGATTTTCTTTTTATTTTAAAGTGCATCATTATTTTAGCATATTTTCTCTCCCTCCTTTAACTCACCGGCATCTGGTGGACTGGCGGCTGAGCTGCTTCCATCAGCTTCTGAATTAGTTTGACCACACAAAACAAGCAGTTGGTGAGGATGGTCCGGACGTCTCTGTTGAAGCACTGCAGCTCCTCAAGCAGCTGGGCATTGAGGGCCAGGTAATCTTTCTTGGCCAGGCCCTGTTCCTCTTTGGAGGATCGGGAATCCAGCTGGCTGCAGTAGTCCAACAGCTTATCGTAGCGCTTCTGTATCAGCTTCTGCGGAGATGCAAACATTCCCAGCAGGCTCGAGAGAGGAGCCAGAACCAGCTGCTCCATTTGATCTTTCTGAGGAACGCAAACCATACACATTTATAGACACGCCTGGTATGTGCAGATGAGAACAAAACAGAGACGGAAGCATGGAGATGAGAGTGCGTGCATGAAGTGTGAAATCACAAAATATTAATTTCAGAGTTCAGGTTATGACTCGAAGCTCATATGTTGCAGTTATTTCATCAATATACACGACTTCCTTTGGCTTATATGTGACCCTGGAGCAAAAAAGCAGTCTTAAGTCGCTGGGGTATATTTGTAGCAATAGCCAACAATACATTGTATGGGTCAAAATTATACATTTTTCATTTATGCCAAAAATCATTAGGATATTAAGTAAAGATCATGTTCCATGAAGATATTTTGTAAATCTCCTACTGTAAATATATCAAAACTTAATTTTTGATTAGTGATATGCATTGCTAAGAACTTCATTTGAACAACTTTAAAGATGATTTTCTCAATATTTTGTTTTTTTTTGCACCCTCAGATTCCAGATTTTCAAATAGTTGTATCTCAGCCAAATATTGTCCGATCCTAACAACCCATACATCAATGGAAAGCTTATTTATTCAGCTTCAGATGATGTATAAATCTCAATTTCGAAAAATGGACCCTTATGACTGGTTTTGTGGTCCAGCGTCACATATGTGATTTTAAAGAGGAACTTTAACACAGATTGACCGTTTGAGATGTTTATGGCTCACGCTGCAGAAAGAAATGACAAGAACTGAGGAGAACTTTCAGACTTTAAAACACTTACGAACTGTTTGTATGGGTCACTGCCATTCCTCTTATGCTGAAAGCCGTTTGTGTCTATTTTGTCTGGATCCTTTATAATAGCTTCTAGGTCCTGTGCATTTTGAACAGCAATGGAGATCATCTCCTACAATATAAAGAGAAATGTAATTATATAATTCAGGTCTTAAATAGTCTAGTAGTTTAAGACCCAGATCGACTCAAGAGGACACATTATTTAACGTTTAAATGCTTCCAAATTCACAGTATGGTACAATGAGGCTCGTCCTTTCGGATTTTAATTCTCCCAAATCACTAAATAAACCCTCAATAGCTAAAATCAACTCTGTACTTTCCTATGTTTGCCACTGTGAACCGGAACGAAATGATCCATGTGGTCATTTTAAGGTTGATTTTGAATAATCAAAAAAAAAAAATCTAAATTCCATTGTATTTTGTATTTTAAATGCAATGACAATAAAGGCTTCTTATCTCTTATCTTATCTTATAGCTTGGAATGTTATGATTTTGCTGATTTATGTAGAATGAATTTATGAGTCACTTCATCTCACAGATCAAGAGTCTTTACTGTACGCATAAATCATTAAACAAAGTACATTAACACAATTGTTTTGTATTATAAGTTTTCTGAAATGTTATGTTTAAATATGCAAATGAGACAAATTTGCATACATTTCAAAAGCCAGATTCATAATTGTCTGTTTTTGGATAAATCTTTTTATCACTCCAAAAAATAGTCAACAGCCATAAAAATACATTTTCACCATGTTTTTAAGCATAAAATATTATACAAAATCAGACGAATTATATATGCACAAATCCCTCTGTACAAATCCTCAGAACATGGTCAGGAATAAACCGGTGAGTTTGATATGTGTAGGTGCAACTCATTTTGTCAGATAAAACGTGCACATCACTTAAATGTGCATTTTGGATGTTTTAATTGTTCAATTTGTCTTGCCTTATAATTGCATTTATTTTGCATGCTTAAAAACATGTCACGTTTCTTACTGCATCTTCATACCTGAGTATAGAGCAGGTAACAGCTGGTGTTTTTCACTAGCTGCCTCACAGCTTTCTCAAGGCTACGGAAAAGTTTCTCCTCCCTGTCAAACGCTTCATCCCTCACCTGTCAAAAGAGAAGCCATGACAATACACTCACACATGCTCATTCTAGCCTTGTTTCATGAAAGTACCTGTGGCTCGACACCAGTGAGAATCTTGAAGTAGCTCGTCAGTCGGTCTGATTTCTTCCTGATAGAATGAATGTTGAGCTTGTTGAGTTTACCCATCAGTGAGGTTTCATCATCACTCCTCTTATACTTCAGCACTGAAACAACACAAGTCTCATATATTTGCATACTTGAATATCCCCAAAGCAAAAAGAAACCTTTTAACCCCAATATAGTAGTAGTAGTAGTTAGTGCAATTGCCTCACCTATGTCTTTCCTCCTCTTGAACTCGTTAATGTTGATGTTAATGATCTTGACAGTGGTCAGAGCTTCCTGTAAGGGTCTGTTGTCAGGGTGGTCTGTGGGCGTGGCATTCCACAGTTCAGCCAATAGCAGCGGGTATTTCATGACGCGTTGCACAGGTTTAATGAGTAGAGAGCCCATGTCAAGCAAATTGGGCCTCCCTCTGAAAAATAGCATTGAATGAAGAAAACGTTAAAAACCAGACCTGGTGCACTCCAGTTTGTGCACTATATAAATTGCTTTTATGATGTGTTTGTAGCATGATGCCAGCAACAACAAAATCGCAGATGCATAGCTTGAATACACTAGAGGTTGCATTGAGAACCCCAGCGACTTAACACTGCTTTTGTGCTGCAGGCTCACATATGTCTATAAACTAACATTCATGGTTATAGTTATGAAATATCTGAATGCATTTATGACCATGTTTAAATTAGAAAATGTGTACTCACTCTTGGTCATATATTTTCCTGTGAGAGAGGAGACAACATATCATTAATGTGCACATGACACTCATAATGAGAGATAAATGCAGTCAGCTTCATTACTTGAGTGCTGATATACATCTTCTAAAATGCTGCTGGATGTCCTCCTGTGCTTCATAAGACTCGAGTAAAGCATTAGCCTCGTCGTGATGATAGCAGTAAATTTTGTACACATCCTCCATGACGGCTTTGGTTTGGATAAACACTTCTCCTAAAAATAAATAAATAAATAAATAAAAGTCAGACTGGATTTGATGAAGTTTAAAGAGGTCACATTTTTATTTTAATAGTTAGTCAAACGTGTCTGTTTGAGATGCACCTATGAGCTGTGTTTCGGGGTCAGGGTCAGCGACGGCATATTTCAGCCTTTGGAGCAGCTCAGCAGAGACCTCACACACAGACTCCGTGTTGGTGAACAGTCGATCCACATCCACCACCTTAAAAACCCCACCAGACCCCATTCAAATCAATGCTTATCAAGTAGTTTAGTAGATGCTCAGAAGAAATGCACTACACATCATAATGGGGGAAACTTATCATTAAAATAGGTAAGTGGCAACACTATTGATTGACTGTTCATGTACAGATTTGAGAGAATATCTCTCTCTATGGTTGTGAACATGCCTGAGCTGCTCTTAGAGGAAGCAGAACCTCGCTTATGCAGAGCTCCAGGTCCTTCTGATGATCTCCTTCTGTCCTCACCAGCTCCTCAATGACCTTTGACCGTTTCGTCATCCTCCTGAGGCGGATCTCGTCTGGATCCATGGCTGGGGATGTGGGCGAGGAGAGATCGTGCGGGGACATTTTCTCTGATGCGAGGAGCACAAAAGATGAATTATGCAGTTTAGATTTACATACAGTACACCACTAAATCCTGTTAAATTCACGGTCTCAAAAAAAAAAAAAAATCCCGGCAGCTATGGTTGTCAGAAATTCATGGTGACAGCATTTCAGGTATTATGGAAGAGCGTATTGGTGCCTGTATATTTTTACAACTTATATATGATGTGTCACATAGGGACTTCTGAGCCTTGTATGGCCTTGTCCTTCACTGTAAATGATATAGCAATAGTTTTTATTTCCAAAAAAACATACATTTTACATTATTTTACAGTAAAATTACATATAATGCAATGTTAAACCATTTACAGTTTTTCCTCATATAATATGGAACGGAACAGTTAACCAATTAACAGGATTTTACTGTGCCATTTTTAGTCTCTCTCTGTAAAAATTACAAACTTTTTGTAATTTTTGTAATTTTTCATTTTTGTCAAAATGTCATTTTTGTTGTTGCTAAATGCAAACCCTCCAGGATTTAAAGATTTCTCTGAAGAAGAAGAAAAAAAAAAAGTAAATTGCTCTTGGACTGACCTGAGAAACTGACCTAGAGTGTTACTGACCGATATTACAGCTGCACAAATAATTACATTCCATTAGGAATCATCAAAACACAATATGTTCAAATTGCATTTGTATCTGAATAAACCTAAAAAAGGATGTCTTGCTGCTGGTAATAGGACAGTTAAACAAAGCTGGTATGTACTTTGGGAAGTGAGGTGATACTTTGTTTCATGATCACTTCCTCCTTACAGAGACAGGCTGCTGGCGGAGGAGGGGCCAGGTGTCATATTACTGTTTGTGATGTCTAGGCCTTATATCTTTACATCCCAAAGATAAAGATTTAGTGTTTAAACAAGACTGATCATTAGACCAAATTGTAATATTTTCCGATGTAAATAAGGAAATGATTGCAGTGATGAGAGGATTTGCTCTTGCATTACATAGTAATGATACATTTCACATTTAAAGTTTAAAATTCAGCAACCCAGGAAACAAAACTGAGACTTATTCTGTGTGAAAAAAAGTGCAGTTCACACACATCATTTGAGGAGCGTGTCATAGAGAAAGAGTTATGACAATTCACACAGGATCATATAACAAATCTCTGGCCTACAAATCAACATGTTCATGATTCAGAAAGAGTAACGCATGACACCAATCTCCTCACAGCACACGTTTCATCAGTAATAAATGATGCTCTGGTGAATCTGCATTTGAACTTTCTGAGCAATTTAGACTGGCAGAAAGGAAAACACAAAGCCTTTTCACTGAAGGCTGGCTAATGGAAACCTGTGCCACACAGAACAGATCGCATTTCTGCAGGAAGACGTGACCTGACTGAACTCAAGCTTGGAGATGTGTTGGTTTACTGTAGCTCCACTGCCTTTGTATTGTATCCATAATGATTCGCCTATTTTATTTTAATGATTTTCAATAATTTGAAAGCCTCAAGCAAGACTCCCATCATACTTTCTCTGCTTGGTTTGACTCAATAATACAAAGCAAACATATCTCTTATACACACACACACACACACACACACACACAAATTTCAGATGCTCTGCTGAGGTTGAGAGTGTTATCTCGCTGAAAGGAAGGGTTGCAGATGAATAAACCGAGTTGCATCTGTGTGTATTACCTTTTAACCTTCTCGCGCATCTCTCTCTGATTCTGGTTGCTGTGATAACACTCTCTGCAGTATATCTGGGATGTTTGTATTAGCATGAAACATGGGATCTGCTCGATTCAGTTATCATTGTATGGATGTTTTCTTTTATCCGGCAGAGTGTAAATAAAGATAAGCAAGCAAAGCGTGACATTTAACAGCTAAAAAAAAAAATAAAAATATGCAAGCACAATATTGTTTTTGTAGCACACACACACTCACACACACACTCACACGCACACACACACACACACACACACACACAAGTGGAACCTGCCCTGCAAGTGCCCATCAAGCGCTCATGTGATCAAGTGTTTGCTTTGGGCAGTTTTTCAGAAATGAAAATATCAGATTTCAAACACATTTATGCAGCCATACTAACTTGCTCACACAATGTTCTTTTTTAACAAATCTAAATATGTGAATCTATGAATGTTCCAGAACGCTCAGTTTTATGAGCACTTCCTGTTCAAGCATCAACATTTCCTCAATGATGTCATCATATTTGACTTGAAATGTGCCATATGACATAAAGACGGCTGTCAGTGGGTCTAAAACAAGAATAGATGTCTCAATTTTATTAATGAAATTACAAAATGAACTGTGCTTTTGCATATGTATTAAGAACTAAGAGTATTTCGTTTTACAACTAATATGCCTAGAACTGAAAAGTTTTGAAAAGGATTTTGAAGTCTGATTGCTAATCATTTTATACATACAAAAAGAAACTAAAGCTGCTGACATTTTCCTTCCATTGTCAGCGTATCAGACATGTGCTGTTTGTTCAGGGGAATTCAATATCTAAAATGGTTTGTTTGCTTTTTAGAAATGCATTTGTGGAGTCTCAGAATTCTCCTTCCTGTGATTTCTGTGTGTTTATATAAGAGCTATTTTCCGCAAACTAAGAACAAGACTGTCTTCATAGTATGTCACGACCCGGCTGTCCTGAACGGCTTCATTCCCTGCTCACTGAAGGCTGCTAAACTAGTTTTTCTAAAATGATGTCATTGTCAAGCTAAGATTATGATGGCACTGACATATCGTCGCAACCAGACTGTGACATGATGTTAACAAGAAGTGAATGAACAAGTGTATATTTCTTACAGTTTCGCATTCATCGAGTCAAATGCTCTAATAATGCAAAACGAGTGAATAAGCTAGCATTGATAACTAGCAACTTCCTGATCAAGTAAACAGCGCAGGCACTGTGGCCGAGCTTGTTTACGACTCCTCCACAGCCATGCAGCTCTGTGAGGCGAGCGAGCTTCAGTTTGCATATGTGACATCAGTCCAGTGGGAATAGATCTTTCTCTGTAACGTATCAATGCAACAGGTGCTAAGCATCGGCACACATGCATGGCCTCTTTTTTACTTCACTCCATACAAAGATCTAATGGAATATGAGATGGGAGGCTTTACAAGAGTATAACTGGCATAAAACTGACTCTGTGCTAACACACACTGGAAGACAGAAAAAATGGGTGACTAGATAACACCTGTTGCTTTTAGCATAATAAATTACCTTTAAGTTTAGCACTATACTCTGTCTTGTCAGAATGGCTCCTTCTCACCAAGGTTGCGATGCTGATGTCACCTTTGGAAGCGTCATCATCCACAATAGTGTCTGTCTTCCTCCTTTCCAGGTATCTTATAAAAAGTCTGTTTCTCCTTTTAATGCCTTTATCCTTGTCTTTTCTCTCCCCCTTTTCATTGTCATTCCCACTGGCCCGGTTGGGCTCCATGTTGACACTTTCTGCTCCCTCTTGTTTTTTTCTGTCTGGTGCAGAGGTGAAAGAGAGAGAGAGAGAGAGAGAGTCTGGGAAGCAGAACAGGTGCTTTTGCACACTAACTGCATGCAGGTGAACCCTCCCCCTCTGCTTCCGCGATACCTGCCTCAGGTGAGCCAGAGCCACGCCTCCTTCACTTCTCTCTTTACCAGAAACACAGATATGGAGCCAGAGGTGAAGGATTCTGGTCTTTTGGGAGTCTGGTCTACCTTAAGATCAATATAGGTGGCATAATATCTATCTATCTATCTATCTATCTATAACCACAAAGAAGCCCATACCTGAAACTTTAAGTACAGTTAATAAGCATACCTGTGTTTATCATAAGTATGTGAGAAGCTAAATAATCCCGGTTGGAAATATAGTTTTGGATGGGTGCAGACAGAGTTAATATTAAACAAGAAGGAGGGTCTGATGACTTAACTTTGAAGGGCATGACAAAGGTCGACATATCAAACAGGCCAGTAAAGTTTTCCATTCGTGTCAACATTTACAAAGCATTACGACATCGCTGCTGTAGCTATATATCAACAAAAAGAGCAAATGTGTAAACCTCGTGAAATGCCACATGACTGTGGGCGTTCAAATATGATTTTTGTGGGTATTGTTTTAGTAGATCAGATGCTTTCTTAGATTTCAACCAGATGATGCTATCAAAACTCTAATTGACTTTAATGACTACTTTAATGAATCTGACTACATTCGAGTAAAAATGCTGTCAAAAGCGTCCCGTCCACAGCGATGTGAATGCATAACTTACCTTCCATACAGGTGAAATCTGGTTACTCTGGAATTATGAGCTGCATAACAATGTGTTTCTGATGTAGATAAAGAATGAGTCGATGGATGCGTTCATTACAGAGAGAAACAGCATCAGAATGTGTCACTTCTGCGTGCAGCAGTCGTGTTAGGTGACTACTGATATGGATAAAGAGTAGAAACCAACAGAACTGTTCTAATTTTCAAATGAACTGATAAAGTAGTAGATCTATTTAGAATACTGAAAAGAAGAAAGTGTTTTGAAGAGCATTGCATTATTGCATATATGTGATATGATGGGTATCAATCAATCAATTTAAATCATGGCTTTTTAGGAATATTCTTTTTTAGGAAGGTAAAAGTGGGCAGAAAGCATGTTAGCACTAGTGATTTTCCACATACTGTACATAATGAGGAAAGTGTTTACCTTTTCTGTTTGGGCACAGGGAGATAACAATATTTGCACTTGAAGCCAGCTGACTCAAAACATAAGAGAGAAAATATAATGATCACAATCATGTGATACTTTCTCCGTGACCTGCAGCCATGTCTCTGTTTAGAAAAGCAAACAAAAGTAACTTTCATATAAACTTCAGGTAGAAAATCCATGAAAACATTCTTGAAGTGACAGTCCACCGCGGTCTTACAGTCTCCAACAATGAAAGAAAGATGTAAGAATTTGCAATCTCAGAAAATATGTGCAAAAATTGCACCTTTAGGGTTACAACAGCTTGTCACTATAGAGGGACAACTTTGTACCTTATACCCTACAAGCTTCAGAGATGGGTACTAAGATATTAATATGCACAAAGATTTTTGCACATTTTTTTTCTCTGACAGTGTTTTTACATTTTAGATCATTCCGTCACAAGACAAGAAGCAATTAATGAGTCTTTGTTTTTCCTACATAATTTAATACTATAGGTGACTGATAATGAGTGAAATTATTTTGCACATTTAACTGGCTTACCATTTCTCTATTTTAACTAAATACTTGTGTTATTATAAATAAATAAATACAAATAGTAGACAAGCTATCACAGCATAGTTTTATTAATTGCTTTTTTTGTGAGCGGGTAATGGAACTATTTTTGTATTTATATTTATTTATTTATTTTTTGTTGAGTTTATGAGTCTAAAAGGCAATTTACCTCTAGTGTTATCTTTCTTTTGAAGGAAAATAGATGAAATAGTTATTTTTTAAAATGTATTTATTTGTTTTTACTTAGTGCTGATGACACGTTCTGTTATTGTTAATATGGTTTGCTTGATAAAATGTCATGTTTTAGTAAATACTGATTGTGCATAGTATGGCAGACTTTTATGGTTTTTCTATCTTTCCTGTCAACATGACTCACTCACATGTAGATGTCTCTGTTCAGTTTAAGGAGAATCAGATTACTGAGGTGGAGAGGATCACAGATTAAACATTTGAAGTAAATAAATAAAGGAAGGAGCTGTGCACCTTGTTGTGTTTACATGATGAAGTAATTCTCTAAAAGTTGATCTGGTTAAGACACATATGGGATTTTAGAGGTGCAGCTGAAGAAAAGATTATCAGTGAATAAGTTCCATTTCAGTCATTTCCTCACACAAAGCTATTGGATCTCTACTTGGAGTATAGTGTATAGTGACTATATGGTATATAGTCCAGAATTATTCTGAGAAACATTACCCAGAATCAATGTTTTTATTCACGGATGGATCCAAAGATCCAGAAACAGGAGACGCAGGTGCAGCAGCATATATGAGTGATTTTTATATTAAGAAAAGAGTAACCAATTATTTGTCATATGCAACAGAATTAATTTCAATATTACTGGCGCTGCAGTGGATAGAGGAGAGGAAAATAAATAACACTGTCATTGCATCTGATAGTTATTCAGCACTTGAAAGTACAAGATCTGGCATGCCATCGTTTAACCTGTATGATATTCCGTATGATGTACAATATAAACGTTATGGGTATATGCATGTTTTATCTGGGTTCTTGCTCATGTTGGTGTGGAGGGAAATGAGAAGGAGGATATTCTGGTTAAAAAACTCTAAGAATAAAGCAAGTAGATCTACAAGTCCCATTAAGTAAAGCAGAAGCTAAAGTACTCGTTATACATGTGCACAATCAGTATGGCAGGTATATTGGAATGATAATGAAACAGGTAGACATTTAAACAATAAATGCTGGGAGGAGGGAAAGCAGGAATCGAAGGGAAGGAAGTATCCGAACTCGGATGAGAATAGGTCATTCTGGACTTACAGTACATTATATAGAATTGGAAAACACCCATCTGAGGAATGCATACACTGTAGCCAACAAGTAACAGTTGATCATGTGCTACTTCATTGAAGGAAATACAACAATGAGAGATGTCACCTTATTATTCAGTCACTGAAGAAGGTAAAACACCATGACTTTACTTTATCAGGTCTATTAGGGAAAACTGCTAGTAAGATATATGATGATATTATTACACTTGTAAAAGAAAAGTAAATTAAATACAAAAATATAGTATGTTTAGTTTATTTTCCAGTTGGTTTATTTGTTTTGCTTGGTATTTATGTTTTATTTTCATCCTGTATCCCTCTATGGTACAGAGTTACCATATGGCAAGAATTAATTTCTAATAATTTCTTTGTTATTCTGAAATTAATTACAGGGTGCTGCGATTAATTAATCTAATTAATCGCAAACTAATTTGGCTGTGAAAATACCCCAAAAGAAAATTGAAAGCTATTATTGTTTTAAATGTTTAGGCTACAGCGGCCTAACATAAAGTATGGAACATAAAAGAAGAAAATTTTAGAAACATCTCAGTATTTTTTGTTCATGCAATGAAAGTCACAAGTGACTAAAACAGCTTAGTTACCAACAATATTCAAAATACCTTCTTTTTATGTTGCGCAAAAGAAAGTGAGTCATTCAGGTTTGAAACTACATGAGGGTGAGTAAATAATGACAGAATTTATTTATTTATTTTTGGTGAACTATCCCTTTAATGTTTTTTATTTAATTGTTATTATTTTTTTTTAATAAATGAAACGATACTCTAAAGAAGAAACTACAATTATTTTTGGTTTGCATGAGTTCTGAGTATAAAAATTTATTAATTTCTAAAAGAAATGTGCATTTAAATAGAAAAAAAAAACTTAATTCTTTAGAAAAACTACTTTTTTGACCATTTTCCATTGTTGTACAGTGTTGCCATATAGCAGCGTTCCCCCGATGCATCGCTCATGTAATAAAAACTTATTTGAAAACTAGAAGGTTATACAAGCAAATATCCTGATCCATACTCCAGTTCAATCGGTGGCGGTAATGCATCAATAAATCAAAGAAGAAGAAGAAGTTGCATACTTCCTTGCATACTTTGGCACTCCTCTGGCTGTAGGTGGCAGTATGGAATAACTGAGAGAGGCTCAAACGCAAGCAGGGAGGGACTCGTCGATGTGAACGATGCGTTCTGCCCTTCTCTGCTCGCAGTTCTCTCGGAAAGCAAAGCTTCTCTTGCGCATGCAAATTTAATTTACGCTTACAGTCTTATGTACACTTCCACAACTCTTACCCTGCGTATGCAAACCTTTTTGACGTCATTCTACCTTCATACTCGTCTTTATGTTCACCTCATTTGAGAAATATGGTGCATTACCAAACAAACTCCTGACTACAGGATTTACTAAAGTACCCTTGCCCTCCTCACCTTTTAATGGCATGCATAAAAAAATGAGGATCATAAGCAACTCACACCTCTCAAATATAATGGCACACTATTTCTGTGAACGTCATAACGTGCACGCTTTTAAAAGAAAGCCTTAAACTTAACCTGTCTGTTTATTCTGAACACTTTACACTACACATGATGATCTAGCAACACACATGATCTCTTTATGAAGCACTCAGAGTGAGAGAATGTTACTTCAGTGATACATTGAGACGAATCGAGTTCGGAAAGATGATACAAATTGTAACATTTGCTTCGCAGGAGCTTCAGATGGAAAGTGCATCTCTCCTTCTGTTTGCTGCTGACCAACAGGTTTGTATTATGTACTTCAGTGGTTTTAGATTAGGTTATAATAAATAAATGAGTGATGAATTAATGCAGTAATCTTATTGAGTCTGTTTTCTAATGGCATGTTTCTCTCATATCAGGAAATGTGATGTTCCACCAAAGAAAATCAAAACGAATGAGGTAAACATTCATCAGTCTACACATTTGTGGATTTTATGGCAAAATAGATGCTAATAATGTTGTTTTGCCTTCAACAGATTCTGTTTAATATGGTCGTAGAAGTACCTCGTTGGTCAAATGCCAAGATGGAGGTAAGTAGCCTAGTATATTTGTATTTTTACAAGTTTTCTGTGTCCGACCGAGGCTAGGATGACCAGTCGCCTGATTTGGACATTAAATAGGAAAAAAATTTAACATTCAAGATAAGACTTGCGTGATAATATTAATAGGGGGAAAAATAATCAGTTATTTTAATATCAAATAGTAATAATGAAAAATACCATATAACCATGTAAATCTAACTTCGTATCAAGGCTGTGTAAGTACCAAATTCATCATAAAAAATACAATTTGATATTAAATGTAAAATTTTGTCATCGCATGTGCTGATGTTGTGCTTATGCATGATGCAATAGTAGCTTATTTTAAGCGCAGCATTTTTAAAACCACACTACATTAAGTCCCTTCATCCACAGATAGCAACAAAGGAGCCATTAAACCCAATCAAGCAAGATGTGAAGAAAGGCAAGCTGTGATATGTTGCTAACATTTTTCCACACAAAGGTTACATTTGTAACTATGGTGCACTTCCACAGGTGATGTTCTGGTTTTGATTTTCCAAACGATGTGTCTGCAGTCTGAGCTTTTTATTTGTACAGTATACACATTTAATCTTTTATTATTAATCATTCTGTTAATATAATACTATTTTTTTTAACCGATGTATAAAGACATGGGAAGATCCCAGCCACACTGACGAGGAAACCATGTGCTGTGGAGATAATGACCCCATAGACGTGTGTGAGATCGGCTCCACGGTGTGTGGAACCACTGGGTAATATAGTATCTTGCAAAAGCATTTAAACAGTTAAAGGGATAGTTCAGCCAAAACTGAAAACCCTCATGTTGTTCCAAAGCTGTATGAGTTTCTTTCAGCTGCTGAGCACAGAAGACGATGTTGACGGTAGCCATCGACTTCCATAGTGTGGAAAAA
The DNA here is from genome assembly GCF_001515605.1 of Sinocyclocheilus anshuiensis. Lineage (NCBI taxonomy): Eukaryota > Metazoa > Chordata > Actinopteri > Cypriniformes > Cyprinidae > Sinocyclocheilus > Sinocyclocheilus anshuiensis. The sequence goes on along the minus strand of NW_015546098.1, from coordinate 1,545,513 downwards.
AATACCATGGAAGTCAATGGCTACTGTCTTCAAAATAAAAGAACGAAACTCACACAGGTTTGGAACAACTTGAGGGTGAGTAAATGATGACAGAATTTTTTGTTTTTGGCTGAACTATCCCGTTAAGCAGTTTTGTATTAGACAAAATAACTAAGTTTTTAGTTCAAAACACTGAAACCTTAAAATCAACATTTCTGTGTGTGCATGATTTTTAATGACTTTTCAGTGAATGCTCATATTATGACAGTTTGATTCCAATTTTTTTGTTGCTTCAAACTCTGTGCAGATGGCATTTTTGGCCCATTATTCCATGTATTTCATTGTTTTAGTATTTTGCATAATACGTTCTTCTTTCTTTCCTAACACAAACCGGTTATGGGTCTGACTGCTCTTGTACGCCACCGTATATCTCTGTGTCACAGGTGTGTGCAACAGGGCAGGTGATCCAGGTTAAAGTTCTTGGAATTCTGGCTTTGATAGATGAAGGAGAGACGGACTGGAAGGCAATAGCCATCAACACAGAGGACCCCGATGCTTCGAGACTTAACAGTGAGTCTTTGGTTTTTGTGTTGTTATTTTATGATCTGCATTTATGACTGTGTAATCTCAGTTAGTGCATCATTAACAGGTATTGAGGATGTGAGAAAGACTAAGCCTGATCATCTTGAGGCTACTGTGGATTGGTTTAAAAAATATAAAGTGCCAGATGGGAAGCCTGAGAACCGGTTCGCCTTCAATGGACAGTTTAAGCATAAGGTAATGGTTATTTTATGTGTTAATGCATTTAATGATCAATCATCTAATGTTAATATCTGGATGCAGTGCGAATCAAGAAATGATTCTGCATCGATTCTGAGATTTTCCGAAGGCATCGCGATTCTCTCTTGAATTGATTCTGAGCTTAGTTTTTAACAGCAGATGGCACTGCGTGCTTTAGAAATAGCTGTATTCTGCTTGCTTCCAGTTCCTTACACACACACCACTTGAACCTAAAATAATCATTCATAAAGTTCAAAAAGGTTGAAGCGAATTACAAGGATGTTCACAGTGGGCTGTGTTTACATTAATCTCGTGTCATAAAAGCCGAAGTGCAAGTACATTTAACCACTTACATAACTCAGCCGAACGCACAAGCACTCTTCTTCAAGAGCATTTGAGTGTGTGGTTAAAAACTAGCCTAGAGCGCCATCTGCTGTTAAAAACTAAGCTCAGAATCGATTCGAGAGAGAATCACGATGCATTCCGAAAATCTCAGAATCGATCCACGAAACGCGATGCATCGATTTATTGGCCCAGCCCTAAAAAATATTAACAACGACTTTTTTTTCCAGAAATTCTGTCGTATTTAAATTTTTCTGGTAATCAGATGAAGGCATAAAAAAATGTAATTTATCTTTTAATCAAATGTAAATTAAACAAACTGTATCGTTTTTTGGCTGCACAACAGTGGTTTACTCTTAAAATTAAAACATGGAAGAAAAATTAATTAATACTTTTAGTAGTAGTAGTAGTAGTAGTAAGACATACATTCTCACGATTTGTTCAAATTAAGCCAAACTTTTATTTTGACGGGTTACCGTGAAGAGTTTTGTTTGTGTGTGAGTGTGTGTGTGTGTGTACACGCACTCACGCACATTCAGACAGACACAGACACTCACACTCACACGCACACTCACACACACACTCACACACACACACACACACACAGACAGACACACACACTTACACACACACACACACACAGACACACACTCGTCATGTATGGGCTGAAATGAGCAAGTAACATTGGTGTTTATGTTTTCTGTACTTAATTACTGTTATGAACATATTTCAAAATACATGTGTTTTAGTGCCAAAGCTCGTAACCTCTCATACTTTGAAGGTTGACTAGTTAACCTCTACAACTTGAGGTTTTACTCTTTGATTTCATCATCTTTTACAGTGCCTTTTAGATGCATGTGTTTTTTTTAATTATTTCTGTTTATATACCTAGATTGATAAGTCACTCAGGAACAAATGTGTATTATCAAGGACAGTTTTTTTTATTAAGAAAACCCTTAGTTACAGTTTCTGAAATCACAATTACCAGAATCAGAATCAAGGACTAGTAGACATGAAATAAACTTGATTCATCTTTTCTGTTTTCTGTTATATATTTACAAAACAAAAAGTGTTTAAATTCTATCTTTAATAAAAAAACAAAGCTTAAATACTTTAATCAAAGCATCAAAGAATAGCCAATTAAATGTTATAATTTCACTTTTATGGTCAGTTATTGGAAAAATGATTCACACCCTTTTGACTTCATTGTGTTAGTGATCTAAAATAATGAAATGTAAGTAATTATAAAATCAAAGTGTTGTAAAGGAATGAAACACGAAAACTCCGAAGATTGAGTACTTTTGTAGGTTTGTAATCGCACCATTTGCAAATGATAAATTAAAGCTTTTTATATGTTTAAGTATTTATTCATTAAAGAAATTGCACAATTTACAGTAAATGCTTGAAATAAATATAAATTTTATTAAAAAACCCACATTTCATTAATATTAGGAATGATAACAAATCATAACAAATAGCTTTCAAATAAACTGCATTCAGTTCTTCAGTACATTACAATACTTACAGTTTTCAAAGCCATTAATAATTCAAAGTTTTAAGTATTACAAACCTTAAAAGAAAAGGGGAAGCAATACAAAAAAAAAAAGGGCAGAAAATAGCACATTTAACCCTTTAGTGTCTAATGGCAGAATACCAATAGGAGTACATAAACAGCTAGCTTAATGTAAAAGTTGTGCACCCCAGTTTGTTAGTAGAAGTCAGAAAGTCATTCAAGTAAAGTTGACTCCACTCAGAAACACTCCGAAGCATCTTCAAGTATGGCTATTCTCATCACTCACTAAGTTTTAACCACTCCTTTCTCTTGCTTCATACACAACCTGCTACTCAAGCTGGATCCTGTACACTGAAATTTAACATTTAATTTAAACTACAACATTGGAAGCTCCTTTCATAACTAGTGAGAACATCAAAGTGATTTCTAAGAGAGAACCAAAAGCTGTAAACTTTGCTGTTGTATTCCAAAAAAATAAATTAATTAATTCAAAAACTTGGGTGAGCTGAATACCAACAAGACAAAGATTTTAGGGGCAAAATCATTGATTATTAAATGTGTGGAGTGATGGTAACAAACATGTAAAATAAACTTTGTACATAACATGGACTTCTGCAATGCAAGCCTGTGGTATATACAATGTGGCATAAGTTACAATAATCTACCTATTTTGAATGTACAATTTTTTTTAAATCTAATTATTTGTGGAAAAAACTGAAGTGCTTAATTTATGTCAGAGTGGAATGAGTTGTATATAATTCATTACCAATTACTTATCAAATGTCTAATTTAATTCAATGTACAGGGGTAGTGTAAGAGGCAATGCCATGTTTAGTGGTTGTAAATACATTTAGCCTCAAACGCTACATATGCAACTAAATGCACATAATATTTTAACTGACTTGGTCTAACCTTTCAGTAAAGAGCAAATGCATTGCTTTATGTCATGACACTTTCCCTTTAATTAAATCAGTGCATGTTAAAATGTTCAAATTACTTATTGTAAAGTTTATCAGCATTCTGCTTCAACTACACAAATTCAGATTATTTTTAAAGTTAGAAATGTGAAAGTGAAAAAAAGTGACAGTGAAAGTGACATGACATGTGGCCAAGTATGGTGACCCATACTCGGAATTAGTGCTCTGCATTTACCCATCCAAAGTGCACACACACAGCAGTGAACACACACACACACCGTGAACACACACCCGGAGCAGTGGGCAGCCATTTTTGCTGCGGCGCCCGGGGAGCAGTTGGGGGTTCGGTGCCTTGCTCAAGGGCACCTCAGTCGTGGTATTGAAGGTAGAAGAGAGCGCTGTACATTCACTCCCCCCACCGACAATCCCTGCCGGTATGAGACTCGAACCCGCAACCTTTGGGTTATGAGTCCGACTCTCTAACCATTAGGCCACGACTTCCCTTGTGTGTGGCGTATACAAGTAATTTATAAGGATTAAAAATGCAAAGGCTCAGACCTGATTTAGAGAAGATGACATGAACACAAGCGATGTTTATGCACAGAAATGAGCTGATATATCCCTGATTTTGCAATTCCATTGAAACTCGAAGTTCAAGTAATACTTTCAAGTGTGAAGAAAGTAAGAAATGAACTTAGCATCAATGATGGCCTTAAGGTCTATGTTATATTTGCTACAGAGTGTTTGGAACATAAAAACAGAAACATCTTGGTATTATAATTCTATTGCCAAACTAGTTCTGAGGTATATGATAAGTAGGTTTTTCTACGTCATTCATAAGCCTTCTCAACACCCTATACTCACATTATATGTATAGCAGGTCAAGTAGCACCATTTGAAATAAGATCAAACCCAAAGAAATAGTACTCTTCTTTACTAAACTATTATCTAAGCATACATTTGGGAAAAAAAATCAAATAATTTACTGTACAAATGTCAACATTTTTATACAGCTAAAGTTGCATTATGTAAAAACCGCCACAGCAAGCCAAGCCAGCTGCCTTTGAAACAGTGACATTGATGTAAAGATAACCCTGTTATGTGTTCCTTGATGCATGCTTTGAGGACTAATATTAATATTGACCATTGCTTTTCTTGACTCCAAGTATCAGTATTCAGTGTCCTGAAATTTCACTTTTTCTTTTGTGAATCAGAACATTACTGTTACAAAGTTGACCCTCAAAGGCTCACAATACAGTAAGTATAAAGGATTTCTGAAATTGTGATAGCACCAGAGAAATTCTTTAAAAGGCTGTTAAATGATGGAGTTCATCGTTATTGTTTTTTCCACATTGTGTAATCAAAATGGATGCGGTGTAATGAATTGTCTTTCAGATCGGAGGGCGGAAAGTAATACCCTCTCTATTATAAAAAGTGCTTCTAAAACACTAGGCAAAATTGCTCAGTCAAAATAACTGCGTATTACTTTAAAATATTATGCAAGGTGTTTTTCTCTGTGTTGTTAAAGAAAGGCATGTGAAAACACATTTGCATTTAAAACACTCCCTAGCACCATAAAAAGTGATTAGCCACAAAAGTCACCAAAGATTAATATTTCCCTCCAGTAATTTGTCCAGATTTGCCGGACTGTAAGCACCATAGATGAAGGACAGTGTGTTATCATAAGAGCGTAATTAAATAATAAATAAATATTTCCATTTGATCAAACAGTCAAGGTTGACTTTTTAAGAGCACCACTGATGATCTGCTGCCTTTCCATATAGTAGCACACTGAATATATGTACTGTTAATAACCTCACACAGACTGAGCAAGCATTATGTGTCATCTAGCCAGTGGCACAGAGGTCTGCAACTCTATATTGTAGCACCATTTGATTTTTCTTATGCCACTCTTATTATGTTTGTGACTGCTCTGGACCTACGGAGTTTTTCACAGGAAATGATTGTAAGGCCCAGTCACCTTGGTAAAGGCATAGGGAGATGTGCTCACATATGTATTGGTAGTGCAGGACATTGACCGCTCAGTAAGCATGAGAAGGAACTGCTTATATGGAGGCTCTGAAGGTTCTGAATGTTCTCGTTTCACCTTCTTTCCACTGCTCTTGCTCGACGTGTTTTCAGCGCCATGCTTCTCAGCGTCCTCCTCTTTCTCTCGGGCCTTCTCTGCCATCTTTGCTTCCCACAGAGCCAGTCCATGTTTTGCCTCGATCATGTTCTTGTGCTGGTAAAACACTAAGGAGATGCGGGTGGGGTGGTTGCGGTCAGGCTTCTTGAGAGGTGTAGTCGCATGGAGCTCCCGCTTAGCACACTCAATAATGATTGACCCGTGACTAGGTGCCACTGCCACCCCTCCAATTTCAGGGTCAAGGAAGCTGTGCTCGCTGTCAGACCACACATCCACCTTTTCTTTTTGCTCTGAAGTCTGGGTAAGTGGTTCCTGTTTGACTACGGGGTTAAGGGTATTTTCATTGGAAAGCCTCAAATCGGGAGGTGGGTTCGGGTTGAAGCATTCAGTACCCAACGGAGGAAACACCTGAGAGATACCATTTACTCCATGCATGTTTATCTCTAAATCTGTATTTCCTGGCATACTTAAAGTATTTAGATTTGGGGGAAACATCTGAGGATTCTGGGACATATGAGGTTTGGGGTAAGCTTCAAACTGGCTGTTTTTACCGATAGCTGCATAGTCCAATTGTAGATGGGCTGAAGGAGGCATGGAGTAGGCATCGGGTGGCATGTTAGCACCATAACCTGGATAATGTCCCATAGAGTGCATGCCAGGTTTCATGTTACCGGTGCCATAACCATTGGCTGACAAGCTAGGCTCTCCATAGTGTGGTGGGTAGTTGACCCCGTAATGTTGAGGTGCATTGTACTGCTGCTCAGAGTACAGTGAATTTCTTTGGGGATGATACATATTTGGATGCTTTAGATTGGAAGAGTAGTAAGGGTGGTAGTTGTCCACAGGGAGTCCTCCATTGCATTGGTAACCACTGTAGAGAGGGTTGGGCGTAAGAGACCTGGGATATGGGGTGGGTGCATTAGACACATTAATGTAAGAGTTGGGTGCATGTAAAGGAGAGGGATAAGAAGACGGGGTTTGAGGATGTGGGGTTGCTGGTTTAGAAGTGTTTGAGAAGGTTCCTGATGCATTTGAGAATCTAGGAAACGGTGGGACAGTGTAAACGGGATGCTGATGCTGATGCTGATGGGCAGCATGAGCATGTGGGAGATGCACAGAGTCCAGATTTGTTCTCATGTTACCTGGGCCTGGAAGAAATGATGGGATTCAACCAAAATGTAAACTTTCGGTGTTGTAATATTGATAAACACTTGTAATCTGTTCCATTACTTGGTTATATAATTTATTTGACCATTCTTAAATAAACTATTTATAACTGAATAAAGTTTGAAAACTTGAGTATTGGTTTTTGAAGCTTTGCTTCTGTACCTGTTGGAGTTGTGTTCTGGCCTGGGTTCTCATAAGGGACCTGTTTCTGCTTTGCTTGCTGGGTGTTGACCATTTTGGCGTTGGGTGTATTGGGGTTGTTTGGTTTGTTAGCTGCAGCTCTCTTGGCATCCAGCTTCTTCTGCCGACAAGACTTGGCAGGCTCTGGTAGCATACGCACCTGTCTACGAAAGGCACTGAGCACCTGAATAGCACCAGTCTTGGTCTTCTCCAGCTGAGCCTCAGCACTGCCAAACTCATCAGTGGATGAGGGCTTGTATAAGGGAAGCACGTGTAGCTGCTCATCCTCAGGAATTTTTCCAATCTCACGATTTTCCTCTCGTGTTAGTGTGCAAACCTAAGCAGGAGTAGAGCGGGAGGTTTTTAATATTGTATACACTACCTTTAGTTCTCCACCTACAAGGTTGGAATGTATCAGTTTGTAAAATATCTGATGGTTCGGGTGAATGCTTTTTATTAGTCTTATTAGGGCACTCTACCATAAGCATTTAATTCTTACCACCGTACTGCCTCCGTGCATGTTTTGAAGGTCTCTGTGGGCATGGGCACAAAAGTCTAGGCAGGCTGTCACTCCAGAAAATGGCCGTCCTTCTTTTAGACCCAGACGGCAATCGGGAGCTCTATGTTCATGGTCCACCTGTCAAATATAGGTAGATATAGAAATTACTTCTAAATGCCTTCTTTCGTATATGCTCCAGAGTACATGCACTTTTGCAGTGACTACTTATTTCATATATTACGACACTGCTGCAGCTTGTTATTCCACTTTGAAAATCTCAGGAAACTTAAAAACACCCAGATATATTCTTGATAGTAGAATAAGACCTGAAGCAGAGAGTGCGAATGGATACCTGATTGGCGTAAGCATCAGGTGCCATTTTTTTATACACTGGGGCAATGAAAGTTGCAAGACCCTGTAGATTTTGTTCCAGTTTCTCTTCCTGTAAGTGAATAAAAATTATCTTGTTATCTTTAATTTTGCATGCCCTTTGTTTACTCAGTGGTGTGTTTGTGTGTGAGCATCTTACCTCCTTGGGATCATCCCCAAGTAGTTTGAACTTTCGGGGGATTTTACTCCTAGCAAATTTGCAGCCATTGTAGTACATGCTCCAGGAGCAACCAAATGAGAAAGAAGCTCCACAGGCATCGGGTTCAAAACCCTGACATGCACATGTTCTCCTAAGGACAACAACAGAAATTACAGAATGTTAATTTCGAAGATCAGTAACATATTGTAATCATACCTCAGAATAGGGTTGCTCAATCCTGTTCCTGGAGATACCTACCTGCAGAGTTCATTTCTAACTCTTCTCCAACCTGTCTGTAATTATCCTAATTAGCTGGTTCAGTTGTGTTTGATCAGGGTTGGAGATGAACTTGGAATCTCCAGGAACAGTATTGGGCACCCTTGCCTTAGAATATCTAGGATATTTCGTTTAAGCCATTAAATAACTATAAATTACTATGCTATTTATGTTAAGCAGAAAGAGGTTAGATACACATGTAGCAATACAAAGCCCTAATATAATCAATTTGGATTCATTCTGAAATGATAATGTGTTTTGGTCAGTGAGTGTTCACTGTATTTGTGAAAAAGCAATAATAAGCATTTGTCCTTACTCCTCATTTAGAGCACATCTTCGGTTGGTCAGGGCACCATGTTTTGTTAGAGTGTCACTGAGTTCAGTGTAAAGATGGTCAGCCAGGTTGATTGGTATGCCTTCCCAAACTAGGATAACCACTACTATACAGGATGCCTCACAGGAGTGACCAACCCGCTCTCGTACCAAGACTAGGAGTTTCTCGTCTACATTTGCCCTCCGTATTACCTACACAACATAATGCACATATACAAATATATTCAGAAAGTATACAGGAATCAGTTTGAGGCATCTGTCAAGTAACTGTGTTTTCCATAGAGGGCGCTGTTGATAAGAAAACCAACAAGTGTACTTTAATATTTAATAACTACAACTACAAAGGGAGGCAATACATATGCACACAAAAAAGAGAACATAGGATGTAAATAAATTGTCTTTACCCATTTAGCAATGGGGCAGCCCTGTGCACTCTTGCCTTCCTTGCCTGTATACACAACTTTTTCAATCCTAATGGCACTTCCAGTCAGTCCAGATCTGTCAAAGGCAAATATAGTAATATATGTATATTATAGTACAATATATAAATAGAGCATTATTTTTCTGCATGAGTGGAGTTTATGATATCACACCTTTCCTCCATAATTTTGCGGATGCCTGCAACATTTGGTGCTGATCCCAAGTGAGTATAATATGGGCCTTCATCCCTTTCACTGATTTGCTCTGTAGATTAAAAGAATATGAGAATGGTATTGTGTCTTTTGGAGTCGAAGTTATAACTAATATGTGATTTAATGTCATTAATAACAAGAACAAAATATTGCTAAGATATTAAACTATTAACATCATGACTGAAGATGTTCTTTTAAGAGGTTCGACAGATGTGCAGTTCTAATGTATATAAGCAAAAATAAATGTATATAAACTAGGCTAAAAGTAGCTGTATAAAACCTTACCAACACAATGACAAGACGAAATATCATACTGTGTCTTCAAAGGTGTATCTAGCAAGTTTTTTATCGGTGTGTCAAGCAGCTTCATGGGTGACTCCAGAAAGCTTTGTAACCCAGGTTCAATCTTTTTGGGTGGGGTGAAGTTTTGTGGTTTGCACTGTTCCTTGAAATTCCCCTCAGCACTGGTTGAGAGCACAGTCACAGGCCCAGCCATCTCCACCTTCACCTTATTTGGTGACTTTATGACCAAAGACTTTCTTTCAAACACAGTTGAGAGCTGATACTGTTTTAACTGCTGCTCCATGGTAGCTAGAATACTCCTCTGCTGGCTTTGTTTACAGGACGGAGAAGGATGCTCCTGCTTTACTACCACTGGCAGGACTTTGGTTTTGTCTTGATCTTGCTGCTGCACTTCTATGAGTGGCAGTTGAGCCGAGGTTTCTAAACCTGAGCAGTTTTCACTTTTTATGGCCGGCATCATTGGTCTGATGTTGTTGGGGCTTTGCTGCTCCTGCCTCTGCAGAAGGTGCATTCGCAAGACTGCGTGCCTCTGCAAATCTCCTTGAGCACCTTGGCTTGGGAGAGACTCTCTCTGGATTTGGGCAACGGGTTCTTGGAATTCAGCTTTGGTAAATGTTTGATCCGGTATCTGAAGGCTATTAGAAACTTGTGACAGTTGTGATTGGGAAATCGGAGACTGGGGGAATTCCAAATGATTGCGTACCCTGTGTTGGAGAAGTTGCTGGCAGTTTGGCTGCTGTTTACTGGTGTTCTGAGAGTACTGCATGTTCTGCTCAAGTTTCCTTTTGGTTAGAGCTTCTGCTTCTTTAGACAAGGATTGTACATTTGACTTAGATGAGTCTGGAAATGTAGAGTTTTCTCTTAGAGTTGGACTAGACAGTGTTGGTGCTGGTGTTTCTATACCTAGAGATAACTTCTGGGATTCTGAATGAAGGCAACTCTCTGTTTTAAGCCTTTTCAAGAGTGGTGCATCTACCTGGCTGTTGGAAACATCTTGGGATTGTGGAGCTGCTTGCATATTCTGCCTGTCCTGAGGGAGTCGATGGGTAAATGTGCTGGTGGCTTGCTGGTGAGGCTCGGCAGGTGGTGGCTGAGAGAGGAAGCTCGGGGATTGAATCTGGTCTTGATCAGTTTTGCTTAATTGCTGGGACATGTGTTTGTTAAATTGCATGGTACTATGATTGTGCATACCGAAATTGTTCTGTTCACATTCAGGGGCAGAATTGTGGGGAAACAGTAGGGAATTTTTGTAACTGTCTTGTGCCTTATTTTCAAATGAGGGACAACTGCGATAACTGAAATTTTGAGAGTGAAAGTTGTTTGAGGACAGTAACTGAGGATTTATACAGTGACTTTGGCTCTGTGTGACTGTATGCTGCTGCATCTGGGTCCGTGGAAGGAAAAAATCCCACATCTGGGGGTGGTCAGTAGATGGCTGTGGTGCTGAAGCTGAGTTTAAATCTATCCATTCCATCTGGGATGAGCGATCTGTACTCTTTGACGTTGTCTTATCCTGACCAGGTTTAGGCTCAATTTGTGGCTCAAGAATCTGTTGCTGAGGCACTGAAAAGTCTCTATTGTCATGGAGGCTTTCATCAACCGGTTGTTTCTGTAGCACCTTAATCTGTAGGTTCTGCTGACTTGTCTGAGTGTTTTGTGAGGGTGCTCCTAGGGGCAATATATAAGATTCACGGCTAAAATCTTGACTGGACTTTCTTAAACGCTCAGAGTCATTCAGAAAGCCTACGCTATCTTTTTGAATCTGCGAGCAACCATTAATGCCTGTTTGTGATGGCACATTGGACTCCGAAGGTTGTGTTCCCATATCTGGGAGGTCAGAGAGAGTATAAGCAGGCTCATTTTGCTCGGTGACAAAACTGGAGTATCCATTTACTCTAAATTCTGGGTTGTAGCCATTGCTGCCTTGTTCTTCTGGGGGTGCCTTGGCAGGTGGCTCGGAGGCAGATGTTTGGGGTGAAATAGGAAAACCTGAGGTAAATGAAGGTGAAGGAGTTTCCTGCTCAGGCAGGTTTCTGGTGACCTGATCTTCTTGAGATGAGTTGCTTTGAGGTGCAATGGACACATGCTCTGGGTAATACTGAGATAAAGTTTTCTCTAAGAGGTCACCAGTTGTACCTTTTACTGAGGGTGGACTTGTTGTAGCACCATTGGGCATTGGAACTTGCTTGTTCCTTGACAGTGAGAATAAATCCCCTTTGGGAAAGTTACAGGTTCTTTTATTATGTTTTATCTCAAAATTATCCCCTGGCTTATTGTGCTTGGGGAATCCATCTAATTGGTTCTCCATTCCTGCATCTCTTTTATCCCAAAGCCTCAGGTCCTCATTTCCATTCACCTCTGAACCAGTGCAGAGTTTTTTAGGCTGGTGAAAATCTAAAAATGTCTGTTCACTAAGAGCGTGTTTCATCTGTCCATTCATCTCATACATGCTTTGATCAAATATCCCCTGCATACTAGCAGGTCCTGAACAATTCTCATGTTGACGTTTCATTGGGTAGACTACTGTGCTGTGATTGAAATGGCTCCAATTAGTGTCCCTATTGAACTGCTGAGACTGATCTCCATTCTGGTGCTTGGTGAGAAGAGGGTCTGTCTGCTGAGTGGCACTGATTTGTGAAAGTATCAGACTTTTTTCCGTCTCATGGCTGGTCTTTTCTGTTTCCATCTGGTCTGCTCTGGGTCCATTCACAAGGCTGCCCTCTCTGCGTCCTACATGGAAGACATGGAAAAATACCAATAGTAAAAACACATATGTATTCAAAATATGGTATAAGAAACAATGTTTGATGAACTGAACTGAACTGAATTCAGTTGAGAGGTTCTGAGAAAAGCTGTAAGAAATAACAAAATTCTAAAGGTTGTTTTCCCTCTCAAGTCAGACTCTGCTGTTGTGAAAAATGAACCTCGTCTCAAAATAGACATGCTCACCAGAGAACTTCTAAAAAAAAATGAAAGCGTCATTCTTTGCATGCTTAGCATTTTCCTGTACAGTCAAATCTGAGAAGGCTCCAGACAGGGGTTGTGTAGTGCATATACTAATGACTTGTTTTTTTCTCTTTGCTATTAAAACAAAGTCCTGGATCTCAGAGTCATAAACATTGCCCTAACTGTCATGAAATATTTAATGAAACAGAATGGTACCAGCCATCTTGCTATCCAGTTCTCTGTACCTATGTCCGTCTTGCTTGGTATTTATAGATTTGAGCATATACCGTATGCATTAGATCTGTTGTCATGAGAGTGGTTGGTTATATTTGATAATACTGCTTTCATCTTGAAGTGTCTTTGGATTAAAGCTAAGAATATATATATGTATGTATATATGTATGTACACTGAACAAAATTATAAACGCAACACTTTTGTTTTTGCCCCCATTTTTCATGAGCTTAACTCAAAGATCTAAGACTTTTTCTATGTACACAAAAGGCCTATTTCTCTCAAATATTGTTCACAAATCTGTCTAAATCTGTGTTAGTGAGCACTTCTCCTTTGCCGAGATAATCCATCCACCTCACAGGTGTGGCATATCAAGATGCTGATTAGACAGCATGATTATTGCACAGGTGTGCCTTAGACTGGCCACAATATGTGAACAATATTTGAGAGAAATAGGCCTTTTGTGTACATAGAAAAAGTCTTAGATCTTTGAGTTCAGCTCATGAAAAATGGGGGCAAAAACAAAAGTGTTGCGTTTATAATTTTGTTCAGTATATATATGCATATATATATATATATATATATATATATATATATATGTATTGCACCATTGTTAATATATTACACCAGTTTTTATTTTATTCATGACCTCTGCATTAGTTTACAAAAAGCTATCTATTTCACTACACATTCTATGATTAATTGAACTAGAAATGTCAAAATATAATAGAAAATAGAGAATTGTATAGATATATTGCTTGCAACCAAATCGAAAGAGCCATACAGTAAGAACTGGCATACAGGATATCTAATATGTAACAGATTTTTCATGGAATGTCTTCCATGTGTTTGAGTCTAGAATGGTGGAAGAAAAACAGCTTTGAAATAACTACTGGTCTGTTGGGCCTTTAAATTGGATCTTTTTCTGGGAGCCACCATTGGAACAAGGAGCGATAAGAGCAAGATAAATTAATAATAATGGTAACACTTTACAATAAGCATAGGCGTAATTTGCGGGTGGGACGGGTGGAACATATCCCCACCACTTTTTGCTAGGGTCGATATTGTCCCTACCACTTTTTGAAAGTAATTGAAAAATATATTGCGGAAGGTATGTATTAAAGGGAAAACAAGATCAACAAATCATTCTTCATAATCTAATTAGGCTGATAAAAAAAAACAACAACAACATTTGACTCCTTATGCATGCATAACTAGTAATAACGACGTGATTTGCAGCTGTCGCTTTTTTCGTAATGTCATTAGGCTATAGCATTGTATTTTAAAAATGGAGAGCTTCCTTGTGCTAAGTAGGCCTGCCCTCTATTAAAGATTTTTCTAGTCAATTAGTCGCACGTTATATTAAATTGATTAATATAATAATATATTAACCATACTTCAATATAGGCTATAGGCAGACGAATTAGGATAGAGCCTATTCCGTGCTCAAGCTCGCGCATAAAGCAATTGCCTCAAAGCACTGGCAAAGTGATTATGAACGTGTCGGGGGGAAAATAACACATTTTAATTATTTATTAATAAACTAGTGCTTTCTGAGTCAGTGTCAGGTGCAAAGATGAGGTTGCCGAATGCCGACGCTGACTCGCCATCTCCAAATGGACGTGCCTTTAATAGAAATGCACCTTTTCATACGGACTACAAAATTACAAAATCGAGTGGGCGAGTTTTCCTTATATTTATTTTATTATTCATATAAAAATTATAATAACCTGTTTTGGTTGTATTTACTATTAATTGCAGACGGTGCGCTCAGCAAAAATGATGCGATTATTGATGGTTTTCACGCTTAAGTAAAGTAAAAGACCGCTTCTTAAACCAGAGAAGGTGAACATGTTGGTATTCTTGTGGGGGAAAAAAACATGGCAAGCACTGTCACTGGCAGCAAGTTTAGTTTTACTTTTCTTTTTGTTTTGTTTTCATTTTGAAAAGCTTATCTTTGCTGTTTACCTCAC
>NW_015546098.1:1527445-1530538 GCF_001515605.1 Sinocyclocheilus anshuiensis | reverse complement strand
ATTTATTAGTCATTATATAGCCTAATACAGCGTGTAGGCCTATGCCATGCCTCATCTTATTCATTTTTGTTAATAACGTTTTGTAAGCTAGTTTGTCATTGAATCTTACTGTTTTAATGTTGTTGTGCATTTTAATTAAAAATAATGAATCCATCTTTTTTTTTTTAGTCTTAAAAGGTGAAAGGTGTATAGATGTAAGCAAAACAGACAGTTATATTTTACTATAAAACCTGACAAGATCGTGAAATCGAAAGTGAAAGCATCTGAAGCCCGGTTTATAACATGTCAAAAGAGGAACTCCCGTTCACAAAATTCAAATCACAAATAATACTACTGATGAAAAAGAACGGGTTGAATGTTAACTACTTTCGTTTCCATATAACTATAAACTACGATAAAAGTTCATCAGCATGCATTGATTAATAGCATGTTGTAGCGCAAAAAAACAAAAACGCAACCAACTGAGAAAGTTAATTGCAAAAGAGCGACCAGTGGGAAGAATGAGTCTGGAGCCCTGAACTGCCCAGCTCCCTGTCAATGATCTAGCACCCCCTCAGCACCTGCGTTCAAAATTCTCTGGAGCCTCCCCTGGTACATCGATGTATTTTTGAAAAGCAAAAATTAAGTTTGTCCAACTCTAAACCCAGTCCTCAAGTAAATTAGGTTATTAAATAAAAAATTAGCAAAACGAGTTGCGCGGTGTCCACACCACTTTTCAACGCAAAGTTACACCACTGACAATAAGGTTCCATTAATGTTAGTTAATGTATTAACTAATATGAACGAACCATGATCAATACATTTATTACAGTATTTATTCATCTTTGTTAATGATAGTTAAATACAGTTATTCATTAGTTCATGTTAATTCACAGTGCATTAACTAATGTTAACAAGCACAACTTTTGATTTTAATAATGCATTAATAAATGTTGAAATTAACATTAGCTAACATTACTAAATGCTGTAGAAATATTGTTCATGATTATTCATGTTAACTAAACTAGTGTTAACTAATGAAGTGTTACCATAATAATGTACATTTTATTATGTTTCATTAACTTTTTTGTTTAATAAAGGTCACTTGGAGAATACCAATGGCAATCTCATTGTGACCTACCCTTATATCCACATAGATTGGATTGGGTTTATTTACAAAATATGAATATTTAAAATGTATATAACTAGCTGTGTCCCTAACTGTATCTAACAGGGTAGTCAGTGAATCACAATTGAGGATTGTGATTGGTTTGGAGCTACATGAAAGTTGAATATGGATCCATTCCAGAGCCACTTCAGGGTTTCCCAACAGCTGAGACACAGTTGGATAAACCCACACTGGAAACAGCACATAAAATCTCTCTGAGCAGGAATGATAAAGCACGAGATCCCAGCTGAGAGCTGTCTATATATGCTCTAAACTTTCAGACAATGGGTTTCCATTGGCTGTGTCTATAGATATAATATTATACATATTATCTTTTTGTTGTTGTTGTTTAAATGTGATGTTTTATTATAATCCTAATAATGATTCACTTGTTCAATGATTCCATTGTTAGAGTGTGAACCATGAACGACATAGAAAATATCACTTCCCACTGACCAACTGTATATTTGGACAGCAACCCTGAGACTAAGGAACTGAAGGAACGTATGTGGACAATCTAGTGCCTTATATGACATAAAAACACAAAACAAACCATTTAAACCAGTCCTTATCGTCTTTATCTTGTCTCTTGACAACTAGGAGTGGCTTTGAATTCAGTTTGTTGTCTGTCCTGTTTTTTTAGTTTTCTTCTCTTCAAATCCTCATTCTCTCTGTGTCTATTTAAAATGATCTCTCAACTATTGTTTAGTGCTTTGGTTGCTAAACTAACACAACCAAGGAAAGCACACGGCTACTACAGCAGTGGTATTTATTAAGTGATTTAACAGTTCCTTAGTCTCAGGGTTGCTGTCCAAATATACAGTTGGTCAGTGGGAAGTGATATTTTCTATGTCGTTCATGGTTCACACTCTAACAATGGAATCATTGAACAAGTGAATCATTATTAGGATTATAATTTTGCTTTGAAAATGGTTTGAGGTTGGGGTATGGTTTAGTGCTAGGGTTAAGTGTTAAATATGCGGTGCACATACCCAGTGTCTGTGTTTCTATACGTCATGACAAAAGGCAGGAGTTGTGCTGTTTGGGTTTCAGTCATGGCCTCTGATAAACAGCCAGAGGGTCCAAAATACAAGTAGCCTTGATTGTAAAAACCTAGGTGCTTATTTAACTTTTTTTAAACTTACTTGTACATCAGTTCTCCGTGTGAAACAAACTAAATGAATAGCATTTTTTGTCTTAGCAGGTACTCCAAATCTGCAAGATTTGTCATATTGGTCACATGTGTAAATTAAAACCAGTATGTGTTTGTGGAGAGTAAAGTGACAATTCAATTGGATATGAATGCATTTTTTTAAGGACAAAACATTAAGAGCCAGTTGCTCCTGCACTATTCTGGTTTAAGTATTAAGGAACCGGACAGGAATGAGGTCATTCTTTTGAAGTTCTAAACAATCAATGGATGAATACCAGAAGAAAGCAAAACCCATTTTTTTATATTTTAAAATCTAACTCGCTTGGTTATTCCAGTACTGAAATAGATCACATCATGTAGTATGCTGTTCGACTGAGCTTTAGTAAACACACTGCTGCTGGTGTTTGACTGCAGTTGTGCTCTCGAGTGAAACTTCATCCTCTGGTTCCTCCCACTGTAATTTGATCATACAGCTCATGTGCAAGTGTGCTTTAAATGTCACGCATGCAGGGCTTCTCCTTTAAACTTAACCTTGCCTTATTTTCACCTGACATACAGACAAGGAAACCAGCTCAGCAAGAATGTCAGCTTCCACAGTCAACTTTTGTTAGCATTTATTTACAACTTTGACTTGAAAATATTTTTTCCTAGTTGCTATAAAAAGTAACAAAAGAAACCGCAAGCCAGTTAACATAATCAGGAACAGTGTATCTTTCCTTTTCAAGTGTCACACTGCCATTGGAGTGTGTGTGTGTCTCTGTGTGTGTCTCTCTCTCTCTCTGTGTGTGTGTGT
>NW_015546098.1:1523782-1527245 GCF_001515605.1 Sinocyclocheilus anshuiensis | reverse complement strand
GTGTGTGTCTCTGTGTGTGTGTGTGTGTGTGTGTGTGTGTGCGTGCGTCACTCCATTCAACACATCAGCACTATATGACTCAGGAAAATTTTCTAAAAACTTTTCTAGCTTGGGCTCTGAACACCACAGCCTGAGCTTTAATAGCGCCACTGACACCCGTGACTTTCATTTTCAATAGACATAAGCATAAGAATAGAACAAAGAGGAAAGAAGCCCTTTGAAATGAACGGGTATTTTTAGAGAGTCAGCATGTGTACGTTGGGAAGGTATGAGACTTGACTCCGAGTCTGTTTGAAAGAGCACCGTGAGAAATGTTTTGTAATTAAATGTTTTTTGTATCACATCCTGATTTAGATCTTCTTAAGAACAACGGAATAGAAACAAAACTTAAAATAGTAGAAGTTGCTGTATGGTTTTAAAGTTGCTGCATTTTTCCTTGTCTGCGCACTCTTTGTTCGTCCCCAATGACATTTTAAATCCTCTTTGTGGGAGAGGATTTGAAGAGAGGTAGATTATTTTAAAAGCTGTGCAGATACACACTTCTGTTTGTAATTTCAGCACAGCTACAGTAGGTCCTATCTGAAGAGTCGGTGTGCGTTGGACCCGCCATTGTCCTTTGTTACTAATAGAAGGCAGATGTGGCTCTGCTGTAACCGTTTGCAGTCAAGTCTTTGTGCTCTCGTTTACTCCAAATGGCCTTTGCATGACCTGCATTGATATGACCAATTATTATGTTGTGTTAGCTATTATATACAAAAATTGAACCCACTAAGCTTAAAAGCATAAGCTAAACATTGCAAAAAAAAAAAAAAAAGATTTTTGGTAACACTTTATTTTAAGGTGTCCTTGTTACACATGTTGCATGTACTTACTGTTATAATAACAATTAATTATGCATAATTACATGCAAGTAAGCCAAACCCAAATCCTAACCATATAGTACGTACATGTAGTTAATTAACATTACTCAGTACTTGTATGTATAATTACACTGTAACAAGGACACCTTGAAGTAAAGTGTAACCAGATTTTCTTGTCTTGTTATGTAAAAATCTAAACATTCTTGAATCAAGATGCATTTACTTTAAGAAGCAAGATGACTTGTGTATCAAAATGTTGTTAGTTTTTGCTTACAACAAGAAAAAAAAATCTGCCAATAATCTGAATTCAAAGGCAAAACAAGATTATTTTGCCCCATTGGCAGATATTTTTGGCAGATATTATTCAAGAGCTGATGATAAATACTCAGCACAGGTTGTGTGATTAACAGTGTAACATAGCAGACTGAACCTGCTGACCCTTTTCTTCAGAGTCAAACACTGTCAGAAAACGCAGCCATAGATTACTACAGTGTAATTAATATGTAACTAAGCACATAATGCCATACAACAACCTCCCTACCCCCAAATAATCTTCCAAAATATACTTCCAATAAACATTCCTTTCCGTCTCCTTGTACTACTACCCCTCCCTGTTTCTTTTTGTGTGCCGCAGTCAATCTGACTCATTTGATGAACTGTGCTCAGTGCAAAGCAGATTTCTTTCAGAGAGCGTGGTAACCATGGTGATCATTATATTGGTGCTGCATGGCCATCTGCTCTAAACATTAACCGAGCATGAATGAATGACTCCGATAGAGAGGGACAGAAAATGCAAACGAGTGAACACATGTGCATTCTGGTGTGATCGGCTCTGTTTTATGGGAATGTGACAGAGTTTTATTTACTACCGTGACATGAAGCTGAGAAGCAATAGCCATCACTTCACTTTAAATGCAGCTCTTATATCTGGAGTTGGGCTTTTTGCTGTGAAGAAAATGTGCTCAGAGTTACAAATCAAGGTGAAGCAAAACTTGGACTTGTGGCAAGTCCAAGAATAAAAAAATAAAATAAATAATAATAATAATAGAATGAGGCTTCTTAATGTTATAGATAAGATTTTTGAGCTTGCCATATGTACGGAATTAAGTCTACATTGTTTAAAGATTTAGTTAATAAAACGTTCCGCTGTGTTTCACCGGAAAATGTCATCTGAACAAGTAACATGTCTGCCAGTTTTGTTCTGACCAACTAAAAAAAAAAAAAAAAGTTTTACAATAAATTGCGCTACCAATTAAATCTAACGATCGCAAAGTAAGCTCAGATCACGTCAAACCGTGCAAATTATTATTATTGTTATTCTTTTTTCTCAAATTGTTACTGTTAACCACGTGACTACGTGTATTTAGTGTGTATTAGCGTTGTCTGTAGATTTAAATTTCTGTACAGTCTAATCTCTAATTGTCATACCTTTCGAATGTCATCGACAGGAAACGTTCTTTTAACCTCAAAAAGCAATTTAATGTTCCTTAGAACATAGTTCTCTTTGAAATACAAATCGTTTGTAAGTACAGTAATCCCATGTATCTGTAATCAGATGCATATTTAAAACTGGAGTATAATCTAATTTCAGTCACTTACATGTGTTTCATTAGCATCATGCACCATTTAATACTCTACATTTTTACACGCTTACTGTTGTGAATGGAAGGTAAGGAGATCGTTTTGAACGCTGTTGGTTATGTACTTGCTCAATAATTGATTTTGGATATTTTAACCCCCCCCCCAAAAAAAACGTTACGCAATGCAACTTTAAACACACTTCTCTGTTTTGTCTATAATATCCAAATACTGCAGAAGCTTTAACAGAATCATCTGAACTGATGGTTCATGTCACTACAGTGACGTTATGAGAAGATACTACAGATCCATTAATTTTATTAGAACATTAAACTGATAGTTGCATTTTTGTCATGCATCTTGATTCATCCCAATGTTTTCTTTTTGTACCATTGGATTGTGGAGTTGCAAAGCACTATTCCTTGTAAATCCACAGCAGTAAATACATACATGCATTAAATTATCATTATGTAATTTATCCAGGAAAGAATTCTACCCAACACTTTGAATCTTCTGACAGAGCATGTATTTTACATTTCATGTTGGCTTGTAATATCTTCCCATTTATTATTTACCAAACGTAAGGGACTGCTGATATTGCATTACTTACAACGAACAAACAAGGTCTTTGACACAAAAACCACATGAAAAGTACTGGACCACTTTGAGACACCCTCTGTCTGACCCAAATTTCAGATCAAATTTTAACCTCTTGAAGTGTCATGGAGGGCTTATGGGTAGTTTACAGTCTTGAGTGACATTGAATTCCAGCTGTCTCTGATAAATCTGCTGTCAACAAGGTGCTTTTGCCTTGCCAACCAATGACTATACATGTGATTCACACACTCCTTTCTCTCCTCTTCAGTTTACTGAAAATACTCGTGTGAAGTGTTGTGAGAAGGATCCTTTTAGATTTCTCGACTCTGTGGCCTTGTTGCCCTGAGGCTGTTGGACTCGTGAGCAGCCTGGTTGTGATTAGTGTGTCTGCTGGTATTAAATGTGTGACACACACACTCTCACACACA
>NW_015546098.1:1516468-1523616 GCF_001515605.1 Sinocyclocheilus anshuiensis | reverse complement strand
TCTCACACACACACACACACACACACACACGCACTCACACTCACTCACACTCTCTCTCACACTCTCTCTCACACACACACACACACTCACACTCTCTCTCTCTCTCACAGACACACACATACACAATCACTCACACTCACACATGCAACAAACCTCTTCTTGGTAGATTTACTTCTGAGCAATTCTAATTAAAAATCCCCCATAACCCCAAAATGACGTCACCATTTTTCGAAATTAGAATGTGCCATGTGATTCTTATTAGCCTAACATACTTTTCATTTTTTTCTTCTAAATCTTTGATTCTGAAGGGGGAAAACCTTCAAGCATTTCTGTTACGAACCACCATTCTACTCTTTTGCTGAAAGCAAACAGATTTTCTTTGAATCCACACAGCTGGAACTGGAGAGACAACCTTTTGAAAACCACGTTGGAAAGTGCATCATCACTCAGAGGAAATGAACGATTGACTTTGTCAGAAGTACAATACCAATCCGTATTACTTGATTTTATATTATTAGTCATGAAAAATATTTTTTTAGTGATTCACTGAGATTTACAAATATATTCAGCCAAGTTCTCTAAACCACGAGACATTTGTAGTTTTCAGAGAACTAAAAGAGGCAGAAACTAAGCAAGCCACGAGTTTAACTAAAGCCTTCTGAATACAAATGTTCTGGAAAGGGTCTTAATTGGCCTAGTCAGCGACCTCCTTGGCCGGTGTTAAGTACACTTCTCCATCGAACCCTGTGACTGGGTTGTGAGTTAGTGTTTGTAAACAGCATGTGCGCTTCAATTCGCGCCCGAAAATTATACCTTCACAGCAATGCGTGTTCCAACCCCCCGAAATTCTCTTCAGAAATGTGAACATCCTCTGTCCAGATAAGTTCCAGTCTATTCTCACCAGTTAAAACCATCCCATGGACACGCAACAGTTACGATTATATTAAAGTAGAATATGTCGAGTGACTGATGTATCCTGTATCTCCACTACTAGCACCAAAGCATTATTTGTACAGTTGGAGCTGAAGCTTATACAGTGTTAAAGATGTGATGGCACTAGTCTCTCTCCAGATCCCTTCGCTGTGGTTACATTAGCATTTGCACCACCTCTCTATCACGCTGATTGACGACACTCCATAAAGATTCCCCTTGCAGGCATGAGCTAACTTCCACACTTCACATCTAAACAGAATGCTGGAATACACAAGCTAAATACACAACATAAGAGCACAGGACTTTATTTGTATTGTTCCAGCAGCCAATTATGATGCAGATCCTAATAGGGCTGTTAAAATCAGTTAAGCAAAGGCATTTGCAAATCATTAGTGCAGATAAAAGAGTAGCCTCTTGTAACAGTTTATTCAAGTTAATATGTTTGATTGTTACGTGTCAGAAGCAACAATGAAATCAAAATACATCGGAAACATGGTTATTTCCAGCAAAATGTTGACTTTCTCAATACAACAGTCAAGCATTTGACTGTTTCTTTGCTCAGTCTGGAATTTCAATAGCCTATGGCTTAATGTCAAACATATGCAAATATGTTCCTGGCCACTATTAGACACCATGGACTGTGAGCTGTGCATGATATCTTAATGGAATAGAAATAAAATTCAGCACGGGCTGAATTGTTCTCTGTACAATTGAATGGTTTCCAGAGAAATGATGTTGTGTAATAGTATTGACAAAAAAAATTAAATAAAATGTAGACTTAAAAACACAATTCAGATCTTGTGTACGAATAAACAATGGAAATCCTATTGAAGTCAAACAAGGCTAAAATCCCATTCTCTGGTGGCCCTCGGCTAATGGTGATACAGGGTTGGGTTTCAGTTCTTTTAAAGCCTCTGACCTTGTGGGCTTCCACCACTACGCTCTCCTGTTTTTTTCTTTGTGTCTGCTTGTCACTCACTGATGAACGCGGTGAAAGCAAGGAGCTCGACTATTCCTAGCCAAGCACCCACATTCAATCAAAGCATGCATCAAATAAAGGAGAATTGCACCAAAAAGAATTTCGTCAGATAATAATATCCCTTGCCACAATTGCATGAAGTAACGATTTAAAAACATTTTTTTTTGGAATAAATATTAAATAAAACTCTCTAAAACACCTCTTTCTTGTATCTACACACAGATGTCCAACAAGGCCGGTAGACACAGAAGAGATAAGATTATTTTGTTCGCCGTGTGACTGTTTAGTCCTGCTCTGCTGCATTGGGAAGAAGAATTGGCCAACAGCCTCACAAAGATCACCACTTTTCAGACGCATTCCTAAAGCCGTCCACTCAGATAAGAAATTAATAATGAAGACAAATGAGTTTTAAATGCTTGAAATACATTGTCTGCACAAGCCAACAAAACAGAGACAGAGAAGGAGGGAGGGAGGAAGAGAGACAGAAAACGTCAGCCATGTTGGTGAAGCTTTATCTAATATCCTTTCATTATTATGTCAGCTCACGGTTTTAAACAGGACAGCACATTGCTGAAAAAGAGCTGGAAGCCATTAAAGAGACCCTGGGGTCCAGAGGAAAAAGGGCAAGGACAGGAAAGCTCTCTCACCTTGCTCTAAGTCCTTCCACCTTGTAGAATTCCAACAAACCGTCTAGATCTCCTCTTAAACAAATCCTAAAGCGCAGCCATCTTGCTTCCTTCTGTTCCGTCTATGAAGCAGACTACCTCCGCATCAATATTCATGGGCCAGTCTGACGTCTGCTTTCATCATCCGGGGCAGAAGCCCTGCGTCGCTGTCGGCTCTCGAAACGTGTCCAGACGCACTCTCGCTCGCTCGCTCTCGTACGAGCCCGTGTGTGATCAGAGGAACCAAGCTTGCTTTACCAGCAAGCTGAAGTAATTGCAAAATCGCTTTCCTGCTGGGTCCTCTCCACACAAAGGGACTGAGTTTCTTTTCTTCCCCCTCCTTTTTTTTTTTTTTCAGCCGCACACAATAGTGCACACTTGACTGGCTGCAATGAAGCACTGGACTGGATTGCATGACTCATGGCTTCACTTCCGCCCACTCCAACTGACACCGAGGGAAAACCCCTTCACTCACAATCTGCTTCAGTGATACAAAGTTTATAAAATGGAAACAGATTATAAGAAATTAAACAAGTTCCATACTCGCGCTACTTGGTCTCACTAAGCTCTCTGTTTGTTGGTCTTTCTCTTATTTCCTCCCAGATCAGACGGGGAAGCACCTCTCTCTTGACCTTATTTACTCATGCTGGGTCTTATTTTGGCACACAGCGGTTTGGGGGCTGCACGCTTAGACCTTAAAAAGCTAGAATGAATTTTATACTGTTAAATTCACCGCTGTGAGACACTCATGCAAGAAAGAAATTTGAATGACGTCTGATATCTGACCCGAGCACCTGAAAGATTTTCTGTACTGAAGACAGAAAGTTCAAAGCTTCTCATTTAACACTCTGGCCCTTGTGTGCAGTCATGGACATGTGAATGCTAGCACTAACCCTTCTCCTCCTCCACCCTGTGTTTAGAGCTTTTAAATATCCCTTTTTTTGGTCTCGTCTGGATTTTAACAGGTGGTTCTTGTCTGAGAAAAATGTGCGTTTGGCTCCTCTCCGGTTCTGAAAGGGAGACCCCACCTCCAGAGCCTAGCTGCAGTGACGTTTGTTGACTCGATAGTTTCAGGCAGCGAGCAGAAAAGGAGATTTGTTGTTACACCGCATGGAGGAAGGGCAGTGGGGGAAGGAAGGAAGACGTGCATGAGCAGTAATCAGCAGAACTGGTCATTCCACACGTTGCAACAAGACAACAAGCTTTATGAATGCATCCTGCCAGGCGATCTTTGGCGAAAGAAATCGGTATTAAAATGATCAGAGAATAACCCAAGTTATTTTGTCAGGTTTTAAGAAAAATGTAACTGATCACAATGTAATCACAACGTTTGCAACATTTGTCATATTCTTAATTATGATTACTACATTGTAATAACTACTGAATTACACATTTATATTGTGCCAACATATTTTACAGCTAGGTTAACGTGTTTCATCCAGTATTTTATAAAGTTTGAAGTATTGCACGAATTGGAGATTTTTTTATTTTTATGAATTTGTAAGATCTAACTCCTACAAAAACGTACGATTTGTATGTAAAACGCCTCCATAAAAGTTTCCAACCTTAAACTTAACCCTCGCAATGGTGTAAGCAGATCGAACAAAAAATTTACGAACCACAAAATATGTACAAACTCATGACCGTGTGTAGCAAAAAATTATCCAAATTGGCCTAAACACAAAAAATATAATTCTGGCATCTGAAAAGTGTGCACATCTTTTCCTTTTTAGGTTTGACACATCATTTCCTGTAGGATCCTGTTATTACATGTTAATAACCAATGTTAACTAGACTGTCCTTGTAAAGGACAAACTCACGTAAGCCTCTTTCACAAAGAGATTCTGAAAAACTTCTGTGAAGAATTGTAGCATTGTGCAATTTTGTACATTTACATTCCCAGAGCATTCCTGTATTCTGTGCTTTAATTAACACACATCTCAGACAGGCCCATAAAGACACAAACATCACAAAGTGACTTCTAACATATTCACGGAAAAAGCCTGCCCTTTCATTCTTGTGTTAATTTCTAGTAAACAATTGCATTGTGTACGGCTCCACTAATGGCCAAAGTATACTTCAGTTTGTACATGTATGTGAGGGTCCACATAAAGTACGCGTGACGCAAATTTTTCACCAAAATAGTATGCTCGTACTGTACTCACATCACCAGATTTTTGTAACCATGCATACTTCAGGTCGCACATGCGCATTTTGCACTAATCAGTTGTTCCACAAGGTGGCAGCACTGGCTAGAGTACAAAGATATTTTTATCGGTCATGACTTCTGGAGAAAAATAGAGCTGGACAAAGATGAAGCTTTCTAGAGCGCATGTTGCATTCGCACACAAGATCAAATGGACTTTTGAAAGGCTACACATTCGACTGTACACATAGCGTTTCAAAGTATACTCCATTTGATAGCATGCATAAACAAAGGTGGTCAAAATACATGCTCTAGAAAGCTTAATCTTTGTCCAGTGTCTGCTCTATAGTCTCCAGAAGTCATGACTGATAAAAATATCTTTGTACTTTTTTAATCAACGTCTCGGGCCAGTGCTGCCACCTTGTGGAACAACTGATTAGTGCAAAACAAATTAATTGCACATGTGCAAAATCAGGTGGTGCCCATACAGTTCACATGTACTGTTCTGGAGACGAAATTTGCGTCACGCACACTGCATGCGGACCCTGCATGCGGACCTGCTGCTACTTTTATACCAGCATTACATTTTCTGGCATTCTGGCTCTGGCTTGTGTTCACACAGAAGGCTCTGAAGCATCTTCCAGAATGTAAATGCTCTATCTCTGTGTAGTTGAAAATAGCATAGCTACCACGTTGAGCAAACTAAACTAAGCATCCCTCCTGGTACCCTCTGGAGAAACGTTATGGCTTGTGTAAAGGTGTCAGAAACGACAAATCATGCTTTCACATCATTCCTCACCTCTTGGGGGGAAACCTCTCACCTTGTGTGTGAAAAAAGGGCTGACCCCAAACTGCTGGAGACAACGACGGAATGGACACACTTTCAACACGAGTGACCTCACGTCTGCTTGATTACAGGCATTGAAGAGGGCTTAAACTACAATATTTAGTGAGCTGGAGGGCAACAATTGTGATGCTTCGACTCCAATTAAAAACTCGAGAGATGCCAGCCGCATGACACCTGACATTTGATGTAGGCTTGAATAACAACATGCACTATTAACGTTAGGATTGTGGCACTAACTTAAATTGGTGTCTGCAATAAATCAACAATAGAGACAATAGAGGCCTCCTCTAACATGAAGCCACTCCTGCACTTATCTTGCAAGACTCGTTAGTGTAAGTCCTTCATTTCCTAATTACGACAAACCCAGCAGGAGGGCGAGAGATCCAAAGTTGGGAGTTCAGAAGGCTACAGAGAGGACAGCAAGTTACAGCAGTAGCAAAACAACATTACACGGACAGAACTAACTCAGAATCTGAACAGGTAGTGAAAATCTTCACAATTTGCTTTGTGTTCCTGTAGGTCGTGCAACTGCATTTCCATTTGTGTCTTATTCTGTAATTAACCATTTTCAATTATCCCAGGCTAAGCAGTTGCTTCAAGTGAAAAGGTCTGAAGCTCTTTTCATGCATTGGTGCCTGGTTTTCTCTTACTCTGTAGGGATGCAGGATTTTACGAGGCTCTCTTCACAAAGGCTTATTATTCTGGTAGCACAGACACAGGCCACAGAGGCCTTGAGGGGATGAGACCGTATTGTGGCCACTGCTGGCCCTGTCGGTTCCCGTGAGCTTCAACGCCACTTCTGCTTTCCAAGCCAAATTATCATTCAATTCACATATTAACATGGTGTGGATTAGGTGTTAGTTGATATTTGATTGATGCTGATACATCTTTACAGGCGCACTAAAGCTACAGATTAGCATCTTAAAACACTTTACGGTTACACTTTATTTTAAGGTGTCCTTGTTACAGTGTAATTATACGTAAGTGCTGAGTAATATTAATTAACTACATGTACTTACTATATGGTTATGGTTGGGATTTGGGTTTGGTTAGGGTTACTTGCATGTAATTATGCATAATTAATTGTTATTGTAATAGTAAGTACATGTTACATGTGTAACAAGGACACCTTAAAATAAAGTGTTACCCACTTTACATTAAGGTCTTATTACTTAACATTAGTTAATGCATTAACTAACATTAAAGAACAATGAGCAATGAACTTCCTAAGCATTAAAACTCAAAAGTTATTTTGTGATGTCACATAATCTGATATGTGAAAATATTTTTAAATAAAATAAGTAAACTTACACTATTATCTTGTTAATGCAGGTAACAAATCTTCACATTTAACAACAATGACCGATTTAAATGCATGCAAGTATGCACAGTGCTTAGTTCTTAGTTGCTGTTGATTTCTTCATATATTTATTTATTTTTGTTTACTCAGATTGTCCTTTACCATTCCGTGAAATTTACTGTAACTGGCTGTAACTAGAGTAACTTCATTTTAATGTAGTTGTGAGTGTGTGTGTATGAGAGTGTGTGTGTGTGTGTGTGTGTGTGTGTGTGTATGAG
>NW_015546098.1:1495073-1513910 GCF_001515605.1 Sinocyclocheilus anshuiensis | reverse complement strand
TGAGTGAGTGTGTGTGTGTTTGTGTGTGTGTGTGTGTGTGTGTGTGTGTGTGTGAGTGAGTGAGTGAGTTAGTGAGTGAGTGAGTGAGTGAGTGAGTGAGTGAGTGTGTGTGTGTGTGTGCATGTGAAATGACTTGTAAATTGTAATTGTGAAAATAAATTTAATTCGGTATGAAAATTCAGTGTGAACACTTGCAATGTGCTATCTATAACATCTAAAACTGCAGTGCCCATATATGAAAAACTATAATGTATTACACATTAAATTTTTGTTTAATTGTATTGCAGTAAAACACAATGTAGCAAATATTAAATTTTCTTAAAAAGAACTATCCATTAATTTCATTAACTTGATTTGACTGTGTTTGAATATCTGGATGAAGAGTTTACTGTTTTTATTTCATCTGTCATGAAGGACGGTCCACCATCATCCTGTACATATACAGCCAGATGAACAGCTGTTTCAGAGAGCAGGGATTGTCTTCCATAAACTTTGCTTTAGTTTAAGGTATGGCATTTTAAAATAGACAGAAGTAAAGTGTCCCCATCTGTTGGCTAACTATGGTCACTGCAACAATCAGAGCTATCTGAACACAGTCACGATTAGGACTCATGAAATTTTAATGTTTACATTTGTCAAAATATTTATACAAATAAACTTATCATCATTGTTTTTGACCCATGTTATATTGTATTCTAGTAAATACGCGTATATGACACCAACATTTTAGATACCAGTTAAATTATTTCAATACCTAACCTAAGCCTATCAAAGCCTATAACTAAACCTAAGCCTAACAAAGTTCAAACATTATTAAAGACAAGCGAACTGTCAGTAAATAAGAACAAATGAAGAAATTACAAGCAATAGCACAAATAAATAAATAGAACGAAGATACAAAATAAAGAAGCTTTGGGTTTTTAGATTTGTAGTTGTTCAAGTACAGAAATGGAATAATCAAATGTAAAATAACATTGCATATTCTTCTTCACTGTATAAATTAAACGTAGATTAATCATTGTTAAAGCTAAGTTATTCAGTTAAGAACAGTAAGTGATTTTCTTATTAATTAATTTTTAAAATTTATTTATTAACATTAACGACACTGACAGCAGCTGATAAATTAGGCGCGGTCACTTTAAACACAATTCATGGGTCTAATTTATTGATACACATCTGATTTCTTTCTCAACTGTTTAAGTTCACTTAAGATATAACTGGCTGTTTTCGAGGATACTTGCCAAGACGTGTATTTTGACATACTTTTGCATGTATTTGTCTGTAGAAACTCCATTCGTGGCTTGCACGCTGTGCACACAACACACTGAATGGAGTTGTTACTCGCGTCTTCTTGCGCTTGAATGCGTTAAAATCGCTTGAATGTTCAAATTGGCACGTTGTATTTGACCGTTAAAGCACAAGACAACACGCTTTTTAAAAAAATCCAAAGTCATGATTTGGGGCCCCTAGTTTGCTGGGCCCATATTTTGCATAACGGCACACTTGAGCATGTGTAATTTAGCCCGTTTAACTGCCTGCACTTTAATATTTAAAAAAATGCTTTGCTTCAGGCTCATCTTTTTTTTGAGGAAGCAAGGGAAATCGGCTATATGCATTCGCTCTAATTCTACAGTTGCTGAGCCAGAGTTTTTGGAATTCAGTGTTGAGCTGAAGCATGCAGTGTATTCTCCGATGAGTTTGCACGAGTCATGTCCAAGTCTTGAAGCTGGCAATGCAATCTCTTTCAACTTGAATATGTCTCCGTTTACTATGTCTTTGTAACTTCGGGCTACCGAACATCTGGCTCATGCAATCAGTCGCTCCTGACTCGCATGTCCACAGTGACAAGCAGAGCCCCTTTCGTGCACCTCATGTTGAATACTGCTTCCAGCATTGTGGGTCAGGATGGCCACTCGACAACCTATCAAGACCGTCTTACAGCAGACCGTCTCCATACGGCTATCCAGAGGTGCTGAAAAACAAGGCATCCAGGTTTTACAATCAGTATTTTCCGGTGCCGAAAAAGGACAGCAGTTCCTCAGGTTTGCTTTTGTCAGAGCTTACCAGTTCAAGGTTCTTCCTATCAGCCTAGCCCTGCCTTGTATGTTCATGAAACTTATGGATGCCGCTCTGATTCCATTGAGCCTATATAGGGGTGATTCATCACACGTTGGCACATACTGTAAATTGCCTGGAGATGATGGCAGTTTTCCTGGCTTAACCCATGTCCTTCCAGACCTTTGAGACTGCAATGTGGTCTTAAGAATGGACAACATATCATTGGCTCCATTTTGGCCACGCCATGAAGCTCAACTCAACTTAAAGGCACAATATGTAAGATTTTTTTATTAAAATATCCAAAAACCACTAGAACAGTGTTATATATTTTGCTGACTTGTGTACTTACATTATCCCAAATGTTTCAAAGAATGTTTAAATCCAGAGAAATAAGCAATTTTAACTAGTGACACGCACCGTGTCTATTTTGAATACACGCCCTCCAGCGGAGAAAATTACATATTGTGCCTTTAACTCAACTCAACCGCTCTCAACAATCACAGCCGATCAGATCTTTGAATGGTAGAGCCCCCTCTACTAGGCGACTGTATGTGTTTTAAGTGACGGCTATTTGCTTCTTGTTGCAGAGAGCACAAGCACAGTTGGTTCAATGCTGGGATTCCTTCAGGGCATAGCCTCAGCATTTGAGCGTACAACCACTGCGGTCTGTATATAACTGTATTTTTGACTGAACTCTCTAAGAATCTCTTACAATTACATTATACAGTCACCATATGAACGGACAGGCTACCAGTGAAGAGAAACCTTTGTTATTTGCAGATTATCTCACAGACAGTGATTAATTTTAAAAGGCCTGAAAATGGGTTTAAATCCCTTTTCAGACTAATAAGCATCTACAACATTTCTGCTAAATCCTTCAGGCAGCTCTTTTGATCTTGGTATCATGTACTTCAATGACTATGACCAAGCCAAACCAGCCTTTTGAAGTTTCCAGAAGATGTGGCCTTCCCCTTTAATGATGTTCCACTAATTTGCAAACACGATTCTAAATTTAAGTCAATTGGCTTTTCTTTGTATTTAAATGACAAACGGTTACAAAATGTATATTGCATACATGGTGCACAATGGCTTTTACAGCTCTGTTCCCTTTTGCAAGAAAGTAAGTTAAAAAATAACCTTAGTTATAAATGCAAGGGCATTGTCACAAAGAGTGTTCTTAACTTTTTTTCTGCACACAAAAACATAGCACTTGCAATTATTAAGGAATGTTTTCTTGCAAATGCAAAATGCAAATCTTGTTTGGTAAATGCCAAATGGATTAATTGTATTTTATTAATTCCCTTATCTCAGGGAACCGAGGTTACCTTAGTAACCGTAGTGTTATCCTGTTTTTAAAAATTGTAAAACTCAAAATATTCAATGCATGTATAGGTACATTAAGTCCTGCAGAGGGCAGTATCGAGTCGAGTTAAGGGAAGTGCATGAGCAGTGAGTGAATGAGGCAGTCAGCATCCCTGTCCCCTGCTCACTATGAAGGGCACAAGCTCTTAAAGTGCCACTCTGAAGGAAGCATTCGCTGCTGCAAACAAAAATACATTTATATTTACATATATTTTAATTATACATTTTATATTTTAATTATATTGCCTCTCCGTCTTATTTGAAATTACTAACTCTTTTTAAATATTATATTTGTGAGGTGGCCTATTCCAGCAAATTCCCACAGAGAGAGGAGGGTGTGCAAATAAAGATTTTTTTTTTATGATTAAATAATATAATATAATAAGCAATATAATACTTAGCATCTCAACTAGTCATGAACTTGTATTAGGGTACTTCAATTACACATAGCTGGGTCCCAGTTGAAATTTAAATGAATGAAGTCAATAAAGTAAATTTCTCCTGCTGTCTCACAGAAAATTCAGTTCTGTCCAGTTCATGAGGTCCTCAGATTTGGGTTCATATATATATATATATATATATAAAGCTTGCAAATGACCAGTTTGTTCTTACACGAAGGTAACCAACATCTAAAAGGTTTTTATGGTGTTGCTTTCAACTTTTTGTGTGTCGTTGTTATAATTTCTCATGATGTAAATGTCATGTTTGAAATAATATAAATAGCTGCAGGTTTTATGATAAATTCCATTGCAGTCGACAGTTTTTTTTTCCCCTTGTAAACAAAACATTATGCAAACATTGTATTAAAGCATTGTGGTCTGGTTGTAAAACAAGGATTAATATTAAAATAAGTATATATATATATATATAAACATTTGCATTAGAATTTACAGATTATATTGTTTTACACACATGTTGAACTTAGGTTTGGCTTTGTTTTTGAGATAAAAAGGATGTTTTTGGGGCATTCTTAAAGAAAATTGACCAAGTACATAATTCTACAACGTTGCCAAAATGTTTTATTTTAGCAGTGTAAAATTAAATAAAAAGATTGATTTGTGACCAAAATCTCAAAATGATTTGATTACATTATTTTTAAAGTGATTTCTAGAAAGTTTGTGCCGCAACGTGACCCAGCTGCAAACAAAATACAACCTTTTTGTAAAATGTAATTATTGAATGGTGGAAGAGACCAACACTGTGACTAAAAAGCTCAATCGTTTTTCTTTTTTTTTTTTATGGTGATCTTGAAAAATGGTGTGGAAAATGAAAATCTTTTGATGAATTCAGAGAATTCAAGAGATATAAGTTTTGATACAATGGTGGGAAAGAGCTTATATAAAGTTTGTGTGAAGGTGATAAATAAAGAATAATTAAAGTGTGTGGATACACCTTGGAGAGATCATTTAAGTGTTGATACTGAACTCAAACCTTGTTGGGGCTATTGTTATAAACCACCACTGACTAAAAATGTGGGTGATCTCCAATGCTGAATTTTAGGGATCATTGTTGTAAATGCTTTTATCTGAACACAAATGTGCAAGATAAATGTCCTTTTTGTGGTGCAAGAGAAACCATATTTCATTGTTTTATCTCACTCTCTCTCACTCTCTCTCTCACTTTCTCTCTCTCTCTCTCTCTCTCTCTCACTCACTCACACACCTGTAAAGAGAGACGGACACAGAGCCAGTCATGTGGATGCCATGTTTGGTCCATTCCATTCCCAAGCAACAAACACTCTGATTTCTCGTCTCTGTCTGCTGACAGTTAGGACCATCTCTGCAGATTTCCCAGGAGGATTAAGGGGACGCTCATAAGATAAAATGTGTCTGCGGTGAGGGAGGCTTGGACTGACACAGATGTGTCCATGCATAATGGTCTGAAACTGCAAAGTGGCAGTGAAAGCATTTATCTAAAAGAGCTCACCTCACCAGCACTATAAAAACAGATACTGTGCAATTGCTATCTTAAGGAGCTATTTCGTCTATTTCTATGCATCTGATCTGACTCTTTAAAAATATTTTTGTTGGTATAGCCTAATGTAGTTATTCAGTAATAAAAAAAAATGACATTTAGCCTTGAGATAATGGCTTAGAACAATTTACATGATATTAAATAAACACTTTTAGGTCACCCTATTTTTAGAGGCTGTCTTCATACTAAGCCAGTGGAAAAGATTGCTTAGGTTGTGCATAAAGAGCTAAAAGAATGTCATTCAAAACAGATACATCCTAATGATAGAAAAATAAAAAAATATGGTCTTTAAAAATATGACGTAGGACATTTCAATAGAAAAAAACATATACAACAACGTTTGGGAGGTTGGTCAGATATGTTTTTGGAAGAAGTATTTTATGCTCAATAAGGATGCATTTATTTGATCTGAAATACAATAATACTCTAAAATATCACTACAATTTAAAATAACTTAAGTTAAATATATATATATGTGACCCTGGAGCACAAAACCAGTCATAAGGGTCCATTTTTCAAAATTGAGATTTATACATCATCTGAAAGCTGAATAAATAATGTTTGTTTGTTATGATAGGACAATATTTGGTTGAGATACAACTATTTGAAAATCTGGAATCTGAGGGTGCAAAAAAATCTAAATATTGAGAAAATCATCTTTAAAGTTGTTCAAATGAAGTTCTTAGCAATGCATATTACTAATCAAAAATTAAGTTTTGATATATTTACGGTAGGACATTTACAAAATATCTTCATGGAACATGATCTTTACTTAATATCCTAATAATTTTTGGCATGAAATAAAAATGTATAATTTTGACCCATACAATGTATTGTTGGCTATTGCTACAAATATACCCCAGCGACTTAAGACTGCTTTTGTGCTGCAGGGTCACATATCTGCTGAATGAAACACTTGTTTCTTACTAATTTTGTGATGCTGATTCCAAAAAAATAGTGGTCTTGCATGTCACATTTTCTCACTAAATATGTGACCCGTGCTGGCAAAATGAGTGTGAATGCGCACGGGCTGAAAGTGAAAAATGTCGAATTTGAGGTTTTCACAAAAATGAGTTCATTAAGCCCTCTTCTAGCGATCCCTATGCTCTAAATTGATTTGCTGCTCAAGAAACATTTCTGATTATTATCAATGTTGAAAACAGTTGTGCTGCACAATATTTGAGGAAAATTGAGTCTATTTTTTTTTTTTTAATAAAACATTTCAATATCTTTAAAGTTTTCTTTTAAGATTTAAGATTCATTTCATGGCTGCTTTGAATATCTGGAATTTAAGAAAATGAATGGAAGTGAATGGATGTTATGGAATGCAGACTCAGAAACAGTGAAATGCAGTAACTGTTCTTTATTTTGAAGCTCAGAGCGCAGGTGAGGAAACGGGACAATGATAGCTTTAGTTGAGATGGATGATAATAAAACGTCTTTTTCTTACAGTTGTTGGAGATCGTGGATGACTGAAGCAGGCAGATGGTGGAAGCACACACACACACACACACACACACACACACACGAAGGACGTTGGTGTGTGTGATTAGCTTTCTGGTGAGAGTGAGCGCTGTGATTGTCTGGCTGGTCTGTGACAATAGCACACCCAGACCACTGGGGGAGCACTGTTTCTGTAAAGCACATATCTAACAGGACTTTTCTAATTGGTGGATTGTTCTTTAGGATTCTGGGAAGTGTAGTTTGTGACCAGGAGATTTTGAAAGGCATTCTTTCTACTGGACCGTGCTGTTGGGCTTTTAGTAATATGGTTGCAGGCATGTTGATACACATTTAGTAATGCGAGTACAGGTATGTACAATATATGCATATAATGTCCACAATGTAATGTAGCACAAATATTAAATTAAATTAGCATTTGTTTTGGTTAACATTGCACATTAAAGATGTGCAAATCCTAAATGTAAGAGGTGAACATGTGTGTGTCTACACAGTGATTAAAGTTGGACAAAACATTATGAGAACTGTCAGTGCAAAATAGAGTATTGCTTTTTTATGAACAATAACAACAATAATATTAATATTTGACAAAAGCCATATTTTTTCTCAATGCACAGTTAAAACATTTTTTGCTGTTTCAATTAATGAGCAGTGCATTTTTTTACAGTATTTATTAATCTTTGTTAATGTTAGTTAATGAAAATACAGTTATTCATTGTTTGTTCATGTTAATGCACAGTGCATTAACTAATGTTAACAAGCACATGTATTAGTAAATGCTGAAATTAACATTAACTAAGATCAATAAATGCTATAGAAGTATTGTTCATGCTTAGTTCATGTTAAAGCTAATACAGTTAATTACTGTTAACTAATGAACCTTATTGTAAAGTGTTACCAAGATATTCTCAAAAATGTCGGTTTTGTTTGTTTGTTTGTTTTTTACATACAATGAAAGTCAATGGGTTTGATGTTTTCAGGACCCGAATGTTCTTAAAAATGTCTTATTTTGTATTTCACAGCTTTAAATTATTATTATTTTTTTTTTGGTCACGCTTTAGTTTGCCCAATTCTCACTATTAACTAACTATTAACTATGACTTTCCCCTCAATAACTCCTAATTAGCTGCTTACTAACAGTTAGTAAGCTAGTTGTTAAGTTTAGGTATGGGGTTTAGGACTAAGGGATCTAAAATATGCTCATGCAGAATAAGACATTAATATGTGCTTTATAAGTGATAATAAACAGCCAGTAATATGCATGATAATAAGCAACTACTTAATATATAGAAGTGGTCCTTAAAATAAAGTGTTACTTTTATTGCTACTTTTTAGCCACATGAAGCACATTTGGTTAGCAGACAAACATTTAGTTTTTCCCTGCGTATTCAGGCTAATTGTTGTGTCTTTCTGAAAGCGCTTATGAGCCAAGGTGTCTAGGTTTTGAGACAAAGCTAATATGAACACATTTTTAATGCACTTAGTATTGCAATTAATTAAAGCCTACTTGCACGTGATCTGTGCGACTGTAACAGATTCCCGGCGGAGATTGATGAGCATCCCCCTCCCCAGAGCTCCTGGTGTTTCTATAGTAAGTCCAGCCAATGATCAGCTGGTGTCCGCATCCCCATCCTCCTCCTCCTCACCTCAGCACCACACACAGCGACAGGAGACACCTCACGTCCACGGACAACACACTCAACCCGGACTCCATCACCAACATAAAGCTTTCCTTCTACTTTTCCTCGCGTGAAGAATGGCGTTTCGTGCGTGCTGGATGGAGTTTTTGTAGTGATCCCTCGGAGTGTGTTTATTGTGTGTTCATCGCAGTAATGTGCTGCACTAGTGTCTGGATTGTCTGGTAGGTGATGCTCTTTCATTTTTTCCTCTCGCTTAGCGATAGTGGCGCGTGCTTTCTGAATGTCCAGTGTTTTATTATTTATTTCGGGTGGTTTCGAAGGCGCCAGAGTGATTAAATCTCATTATGCAATTTGATATGAATGAAGCGACGGCATTGCACTCAACCTCTTTCTGTCTCCTCTGACTAACGGATATTTCTTATTTTTCAAACTTTGTTTACAGCTTGAAAATCAACGGTTTAAAGCACCTCGTGCACAGAAAGATTAAAATTAAACAGCGAATTTGATATGAATGAAGCGACGGCATTGCACTCAACCTCTTTCTGTCTCCTCTGACTAACGGATATTTCTTATTTTTTAAACTTTGTTTACAGCTTGAAAATCAACGGTTTAAAGCACCTCGTGCACAGAAAGATTAGAATTAAACAGCCATGATAATAATAGTAAATTAGTAATTTGCATCATCAATACATTGCACGTTGTTTCTCAGAACAGAAAACTTCTTATGCTTGTTAGTGTAAAGTGATATTTGATAGCCAGTTTTGTTCTGC
The DNA here is from genome assembly GCF_001515605.1 of Sinocyclocheilus anshuiensis. NCBI lineage: Eukaryota > Metazoa > Chordata > Actinopteri > Cypriniformes > Cyprinidae > Sinocyclocheilus > Sinocyclocheilus anshuiensis. The sequence goes on along the minus strand of NW_015546098.1, from coordinate 1,504,645 downwards.
TAGCCTTTAATTAGGAAGTTATAAAGCAGCAGGAGCCTCTTTAACAAACTTAGTAAAGAACATTACTGGCTTCATGTGAGGTCTCAGAGGGGTCTCAGTTATGAATGCTTATCAAGTATTGTCTCAGGTGGAAATGCACCATTCATTTCAGAACCAGACGTTCACAGAGCTTTGAATGGTTGTAGTCGTCTTGCAATGTAGCACATGCAGTCAGCGAGAGAGGCTAGTGAAAGGTAATGCAAGTAGAGGAAGATGTGTCTAATAGGCTTTTATCTGTGGCAACAAAACCCAGCCAGACTGGGAGATTGGAAATGGTTCTCCCACAAGGTCTGAGACTTGGCTGGAGCGAGCCTCACAAAGTATCGTTGTATCAGTGTGGTTTATTTTCCAACATATTTTCTATAAGAGCTTTGTGCTTGATGCAGGACTTCTCAAGTTTGATAGAAAATCCAAAAGTGTGTGAATGTTTTGCTTCCGTTATGATGCTGCTTTAATTTTTTAAGCTTTGGTCCTATACGATAATTAATATAGTAAATACTCTAATTTCACCTTTTGTTTATGGGAAGTCAATGTACTGATTTTTGTTCACTCTTGGCGGTGCAATCATATGACTTTCAGGTATGATTATGTCTGTTTCCTATTGTTATGCAACATTAAAGTGTAATAGCTACAACAATAAGTCACGAGATAAGAATCCAAAAGCGACAGGGAGAAAGTAACGAAATTGACCATTTTAACTTCGGATGATGCGCAGGAAATGTTTGTCACTTGTATCCGTAATTGTTGTTCTCTTGTTTTAGCGGAGAGGATAAACCGGGATGGTAACGTGTTGTGTCTAACGAGCTTCGCCTTGACAAAAAGCACCCGCCACCCTCCCTCGAATATTTCTTGTGAGCGCTCGAAACTTAGCAGTCATGTCTAATCTTAACAATGCACTTTGCATCGAAAGCGGCCAGAGCCCCGACGTGTCACTCCTGCAAAAGGATACTCTTCAGGACGTTGGATTAAGCCAGCTGTTGGATTACAATGCAGAAATGGAAAGGTACAGGTCGTTTGCAAACTTTTACAAAAGCAATGGGGCATTTCCACAGACTGCTAAGATCGCCCGCATAACGACACCAATTTTTCCCAGCGCCAGAATTGGCATGTCCCCTTGGAACTGTGATAACGCCATGCTCTGGGGAAGGAAATCAGCAGCAATAAACCCTAATAGGACCGGCATGCATAGAAACGACTCCCAAAGGCCGGGGAAACCTGGCGTGCCGCCAGAGACGCTGCAAATGGCAAATAATAATTTCCTCTCTAGCTTATCCCCCGAGCACTGCAGACCTTTAGCAGGAGAATGCATGAACAAGCTGAAATGCGGTGCTGCTGAAGCAGAGATAATGAATCTCTCGGAACGTGTTGGAACTTTTTCCGCTATTCCGGCTTTAGGGGGCATCTCATTACCTCCCGGGGTCATCGTCATGACAGCCCTTCACTCCCCCGCAGCCTCAGCAGCCGTTACAGACAGTGCGTTTCAAATTGCCAATCTGGCAGACTGCCCACAGAATAATTCCTCCGGAAACCCGGCGAAAAAGAAAAGGAAACGGTGTGGGGTCTGCGCGCCCTGCAGGAGGCTAATCAACTGTGGAGTGTGCAGCAGTTGTCGGAACCGTAAGACGGGCCACCAGATCTGCAAGTTTCGGAAATGCGAGGAGCTAAAAAAGAAGCCTGGCTCATCGCTAGAGGTGAGTCACCACACTCTCCCTCCGTGCACTCAGAAGCATTAACCTTTCCTTCTAGTCACGTTTCTAAGCCCTTGAAAATTGTTTCCATGCCCACCCATGCCTGAACATCCCCCCGGCTTCTCAAATCTGCCTACCCGCCTAGCCTAATTGGCAGTAATTAGGGGTGTTTGTGCGGAGCGCAAGCTGAGCTTGGCTCAGACACCCCTAATTGCTGCCAGTCAGGCTGGGGCTGGAACGCATCCGAACAACCCAGGGCTTGGCTCTGCTCCAAGCTGAGCTGGGAAATGGTTTTCAGCAGAGAGCCATCCTTCTCTGCACTTGGTCATTTTATCGAGAGCCATAGGAAAATTCCTGCTGCCGTTCTTCTATCGCGCTTGGGATGCGGAAATCCTGGAATCTCATCCTAATAATGTCCTTAAATGACGAAAACAAAATGGTAAAAACAATCCAAAAAAAAAAAAAAAAAACAGTAATCAATTCTGTTTATTATTTTAAAATATATGTGACCCTGGACTGCAAAACCAGTCTTAAGTGTCAATTTTACAAAATTGAGATTTATGCATCATCTGAAAGCTTTGTTAGGATCGGACAATATTTGGCCGAGATACAACTATTTGAAAATCTGGAATCTGAGGGTGCAAAAAAATCTAAATATTGAGAAAATCGCCTTTAAAGTTGATCAAATGAAGTTCTTAGCAATGCATAAAGTTTGGGGGTCAGTGACATTTTTTTTTTTAAAGAAATTAATTTGATCCTTAAAGTGACAGTAAAGACGTATTCATTAAAACAGTACAGTTAAAGATCTATTCAAGAAAATGCTGCTCTTTTGAACTGTTTGAAACATTTATAAGAATGAAAGAAAATTTACTTGAACACCAAATCAGCATAATAGAATGATTTCTGAAGAATTATGAGCCACACTTTATTTTTATGGTCCAATTCTCATTATTGACTAACTATTAACTCTGACTTTAGCCTCAATAAACTACTAATGTTCTGCTTATTAATAGTTAGTACGGTAGTTGTTAAGTTTAGGTATGGGGTTTAGGATTACGGGATCTAGAATATGCTCATGCAGAATAAGCCATTAATATGTGCTTTATAAGCACTGATAAACAGACAATATACTAGTAATAGGCATGATAATAAACAACTAGTTAATATATAGAATTGGTCCCTAAACTAAAGTGTTACCGGATCATGTGACACTGAAGACTGGAGTAATGATGCTGAAAATACAGCTTTGCATCACAGGAATAAATTGCTTTTTAGAATATATTGAAATAGAAAACAGCTATTATGCGTTTAAATACTATGTAACAATATTCTCTTTGTTTCTCCACTTAGCATGTGAGGAAATGTGGAGTGATCTGAGTTTGCTGTGAGACTGATTAGCATCCTTAGCCCACACACAGCCTTCATTAATTTATACTGAGCCAACATGTGTAATGACCGGCAGAAGAACCATGTGCCTTTACACAAGACACATACAGACTAAAATATACTATTTTTTTTTTCAATTTATAATTGACTTGCTCCCAACTATTAACAACACACAAACACGCAGTGACACACACACACACACACACACACATGTATGTAGACCCAGCTGATTGCACCTTTACCTGCTAACAAATGATAAACTCCCAGCAAGCAGCTGGATGTTGCTGTCAGTGTTTTGCACCTGGGAATCACCCTGAACTAATTATATCTTAAGCGGCAGTGGGAAATGCAAATTAGAATTTTACTTACACCCCTGAAATCGGAGAGCCAATTTAATCTAATACCGCCTTTAATTTAGCGCGCTAATGCAAGACCCCGGAGGATTACCCTGTGACACTGCTTTGCTCTCTCTCTCTCTCTCACACCCCAGAATGGATTAGTCTAGCAGAGTCATCTTATCTTTCCTAACATTTCCTGAGCTTGCTTTGGGTACAGTAATGCTCCAGGTTAGTCAGATAGTCTGAGCGTCGATTCTGATGCTTTTTAAAGATGTTGATCAAATGCTGTGTGCATACATAAGCCAGGATCTATAATGGAAAGTGATTGGTGTCCCTGATGATAATGCATGCTGCATAAAGGGCGTGAAGCAACTGATAATTCTCTTTTGCCATAAAAACATGAACAATGCTGTATAGTGTGAAATGCAAACAAAAAATGCAATGTTTTTTATGATAATGCACGAGGAAATATTTAGTGATTCTTAGTGAATTAGTGATTCCTTAGTGATCATGAGAGATACAGCAGCTTAAATGCTACATAAATTATTGAAATTTTGCTGGAGGAAATTAAGTGGAAGACAAAGTATTTTGTTTGTTCCATGAATAGGGCTGTTTTTGCCTGTAAAAGTCTTTAGGCTGATTAGCTGACATACAGCCTGCTGGGATAAATGAAAGTAATAGTGCACTTACAAATTACTATTATGTTTGAATTTATTCACACACATCATTCAAAACCATATATACAGTATGTACAGTAAATGACAAGCTCCAAATATTACAAAAAAAGCACTGTGACTTCTGTGCTTCTGTGACAGAATGACTTCTATTATAGGGCACTATATTCTCACTATTTATGTCTTCTGAATCTGAATCATACTGTAGCTTTGTGTGAGGAGTTCACCATATATATATATATATATATATATATACAGTATGGGTTAGGTTGTATATACACACACATATATATATTCATTGAATAATAGTTTAAAGAGATTCACCCAAAAATGATAATCCAGTCATCATTTACTCACCCTCATGTTGTTCCAAACCTGTATGACTTTCTTTCTTCTGTGGAACATAATAGAAGATATTTTGAGAAATGATGGCAACCAAACAGTTTTGGTTCCATACATTGTATTGTTTATCCTGTGTGTGTGTGTGAGTGTGTGAGTGAGTGAGTGAGTGAGTGTGTTTTGTCCATTTAAGTCAATGGTCACTAAAACTGGTTACCAACATTCTTCAAAATATCCACAGGTTTGGACTGATGAAATGACATTAGGGCTAGTAAATGATACAGTGATATGACAGAATGATATGACAGAATTTTCTTTATACTTTATACTATTATTAGTATTACACTATATATGTATCTTTCCCAGATCCACAGTTTTCTAATCTTATGTATGCTTAAAACTTTAATTTAAAGAGATGTTTTTTGTTGGATGTACTGATTTATTTATTTATTTATTTTTGCATAAATCGCAGTACTCTAGTCTACACATTGTGCTAAAACTTTGTTGCTGAATTTATTGTTTTTTCTTGTGCTACCAATTAAGAGCGAAACACAATCAGCCATGCTCTCCTCTGACCTGGCCTGATTTAACATCTCCAGTTCAGTGGCGAAAGCAACTCATTGTCAGTGGCCGTTTCCTGGGCTGGCGGACCAGTGGAGGATGGTCAGGTGAAAGTGTAGCTGCTGGGAACGTTAATGTGTGGCACTTTAAATTTTAAACAGGTGACTGTAAATAATTAATGGCTAGCTCTGGCTGAGAAGTTAAATGGTTTCTCATCATTGCAGTGACCTGTTTGAAAATGCTTCAAGGGGTCTTAGAATTTACATTGAGGCCATAGATAATTTGACAACATTTCAGACCGTATTTCAGTAACTTTACAGATTTAGTTAAAGGTACATTAAGAAAAAAAAAAAAAAAAAAAACCTAAAGAAATTAAAAGTACTTTAGACACATGTTAAAAATGGTCACATGAGATCAAGGCCATAAAAAAAAAACTTTATCATACTTTTTAAAAAGAGTACTTATGATGGAAATAAAAGAATGTGCAAACTGAATTTAATGTTTTTGGACACTCAAATGCATCTTAATTGCAATTAAATGAAAATGTATTAAAATTTAGATGCATGTTAAATGCAATTAGCTTTTAAGAACGTTAGAGTGTCTTTGGCCACTTAAATAGGACTTAAGTACATTTTCATATATATATATATATATATAATTTCATAATTACTTCTATTGTCTTTGAAATAAAAAATATACCACCAAATGTACTTATATGCGTATATGGTCATCAGAATATGCTTTAATGTAATTTCTGTTGAAACTTGTATGTCATGTAGTTACAAATATCTTTAATAATGCATTTGTAATGATGAAGTTGAATTTGAGTACATTTCAAATATAACATTTAAATGTAATAGCAAATAACACATTACAGTTAAAATTATAATCAACATGTGCTTTAGTATGTTAGTAAAAACATTAAAATAAATGCACTTTAAAACATGTCTAAAGATTACTAAAACGGTGCTTTAAAATTAACTTTAAACTAAATTAATTAATTAATTCATGTCTTTTTTAAGCACCGATAAACACAACAGCAGTTGACCACAGTGCTGTACAAATAAGATAAAAACAATGAGAAAAAATAATATCAATACAATCTATAAATAATTTCACTTTTAAACTCATTTAAACAGAATTTTCATATTATTACAAAGTGCACTTTTTTTTTAAAAGGAAAGAGTACTCTATAAATACACTTAAGTGGCCTTTTATTTCATTATTAATGTATTTTCTGCTGGTACAGTTTTTTAAATACACGTTTAAGTTTTGAAGTGCACACTGAATACTATTAAGTGCACTGGGTAGTAATCATATCAGTGGCATAAAAAAACTATTATTCTCTGTAAGTGTGATTATGCTTCATTGTTGCTTCCAAGCTGGTTTGACCACAGAAATACTACTTACTTTATTTACATCGCCCATGTATTATCTGGTAATGTTTTTGCAGGATAAATTAATTGAGTTACAAATACTCATGTGAATATGGGGTTTTGTCTTATTTTGAAAACTTTTGCCTTTGCTTGACGTTTTGTTTGCGTCAACCTGCAAAGCCGCATTTGACAGATTGTGACAGCCAGAGTTGTATTAAAAATTAAGCCTTTTTATATTTACTATGAAAAAGTGAGGTTTTAATTTAGGCTGATGCATGGCAGCAGTGTTGTTTCTGCTCTGCGGTGTTGTCTTCATGCTCTGCACTTGAGGTCCTGCTGTTTTTCCACAGGGAAAAGTACTGCTACATGCACGCCTGTTCAACTGCTCGTTAACGCAGATATCTAATCAGCCAATCACCTGTACCTTCAGGTCAATACAGTCTGCTGAGGTTCGAACTGAGCGTCAGAATGAGGAAGAAAGGTGATTTAAGTGACTTGGTTGATGGTGCCAAATGGGCTGGACTGAGTATTTCAGAAACTGCTGATCTGGGATTTTCACACACAATCATGTCTAGGGTTTAGAAGGAACTGAGGCGTGCAGAAGAGCATCTCTGAACGCATAATATGTCGAATCTTGAAGCAGATGGGCTTCAGCAGCAGAAGAGCACACTCCTGTCAGCTAATGAACATTCATTTTTATTTGAATGATCACTCAGTGGTTTTTTAACCATGCGTTACTATGTCTTTGGAAGGCTCAAACACATTAAAATGCACAAATTCACGTTATTTCTTATTTACATGCAATGCAGGGATTCCCAAACTTTTTTGTCAGCCGAACCTCTTTCGCCTAATAGATTTACTTGAAGTTCCCCTGAGATTTTAAGGTGAAAAGATAATTAAGTAACACATTTGCATGTTCTCTGACACTGGTTAATGGTCACATGACATGCAAACAAATAAAACATTTACTATTTTTTAGTAATGTTTAATGCATGTTGTTAATAACAATGAATTAATTGTAGTTTCTTTCTCTTTGTATTTTTATATCATATATGGAACAAGATTATCTTTTTTAAATCAATGTGATAAACGAGTTGTAACAAAAAGTAGTCTATGAGTATAATTACCTAAAATGTGTAATGTAATGGATTACGTAACTAACTACAATTTTTGTCATGTAATTTGCAATCGACCCAGCACTGCTTACAGGTTGTGATTCAGAGGAGCAAGTTGGTCCAAATAAAGTGGGTACTGTCCCGTCTTTAATGAATAAGCCTCGCTGAGATTTGAGTCACTGTTTCATCTTTCAGCAGTTGAGAGTTACACGCTAACCACAGGATCTTAAGTACGACTGGAAGAGCACCAACATGTAATTTGTCTGAGCTTGAATACCTGTGTTAGGAGAAGTGATTGCTCCATCTAGATGAGGACATGTGGTTGGAGATATATCGAAGCCTGTCACTTAACAAATATAACAGGATTAGATCAATTCTGTGATCGTTTGCATCCTATATCCTCCTGGCGTTGCCAACATGTGCAACATTTTCCCTGGAATAGATGTTTAGAAGATGTCCTCACTGCTCCATTCACTCTAAAAAATGCTTTTTTGGGTCAAATATGGACTAACCCAACTTTTGGGTTAAAAATGTAATTTGTAATTTTAGGTGGGTTAGGATGGGTTAGTCCATATTTGACCCAAAGTTGGGTTGAAACAACATTTTTTAGAGTGTTCCTTGATCAGAATTAACTCCAAAAAGGATTTTCATGTTCAAATAAAGACCGGAACTATCTGTTTTATAACTTGGCTTTTACCCAGGATCTCACCGAGGTCATTTTTTTCCAATCGTAAAGAACAGAAGAAAATCACAGCGCACACCTGGTGTTACAGATGTTACAGTGTTCATTTCTAAATGCCTAGCTATTTCTGTTTAAAATGATGGATGATGTCTACCGACCAAATTTGATATCTAAGAATGTATATCTTAGAATTATGATTGATGAGTAAGTAGGTGAAGAACTGAAATACAGAACTGGTCTATCTTTGAGAGAATTTGAGAAAATACGTAGTACAGAGCTTCTCTTCAGTCCTGAAGGTGGCTAAAATGACAGACAGACCGAGGCCTTCACAGGCAGTGGGAGGTTCAGTTTAATTACCTTAAAATATTAGTGCTCCCCGAGAAGCTGTCCACGCTCCCACACATATGCTAGTGAAGAGAGGAAGGCCGGTCAACTCCTGTTTTGCATTTTGATTTAACATTTCAGAGAACAAGCAATCTGTTGAGATCGCTTAGCCCTCGCACCGATACACCCACATGTCTCATCTCTGTGCTGTGCTCACTCGCTCTCCAGTGACTGACGTCCCGCTGCCATTCTTTAAAGGCCTGCGGGCCGCCACAGGGAGGGAAGCATTCCACCAAATGTCCCCTGAGAGCCCTTAGAAAGCACCCTGCTGCCTCTGTCTTCCTCTCACACTTTCACCATCCTCTCCGATACCTTCTGTACTCGTGTCTCTCCACCTTCACTTTTTCTACCCCTCTTCATTTTCTGTAGACATTCATTTTGTGTAGATCAACAGCCAACAGTGATGTGAAGCCCATTTCTCGTTCGCCTGTCCCTGTTGGGCCACTGTTTATGGGGTTGTGGTCTGTGAGCAGTGATATCTCAGAAGTGCTCTTACAGAAAGCTGACATGGAGGATAGCCTTCTCTAGACTGGGTTTACAGACACTGAATACTAAGCAGCATAAAATTAGAATAGAGATGTATTCACCATTCACCAACTTTGAAAATTTGGTTGAAAGATATTGAAAATATAAGTGTTTTTATTTAATCCTTTAATATGCTGTGCTATATTTGTCATGCAAAAGGGTTTTAATTTAATTAAATTTTTCATTTATTTATTATATATTTTTTTTTTATTTATTTATTTATTTATTTTATTTTTTTATTTATTTTTTTCGACATTTCTTCAAGTTAAACCGGACCTTTATTTTGAAGGGTTTTCGTAAAAACCATTGAGTTTCTGTTTGATGATAGTTTTTCTCAAATGAAGTGACTCTCAGAGCAGCTCTAAAGATGAAGTTGATGTATTGCTGTACTTTTGTATGGAGGACGAAACCTGCAAAAACAATAAATAAATAAATACACAAATAAATAAATAAATGTGTGCATAA
>NW_015546098.1:1486847-1495015 GCF_001515605.1 Sinocyclocheilus anshuiensis | reverse complement strand
TTTTTTATTTTATTTGATTTTATTAATTTAATTTAATTTAATTTTTTATTTATTTAATTTAATTTTTTATTTCAATCATTTTATTTTAGTTTTTATTTTATTTTATTTCACAAACCACTTGTCTTATGTGGGGTCACAGAAATGCTAGTGCCTATCCAAGTGTCTCATGTCATCATAAGTCTTGTATTTTATTTTATTGACACTTAATAAGAGGAACACTGAGACAATGATGATAAAGAGAGGATGACACAAGGCAGATCTGAATCTGTGTCAGCAGCATAAGCACCACAGCTCAACATGCAGAACGTGCACTAAACACTAGACCAACACTTATTAATCTGGAAGCGTTTATAGTAATAATCAATCAGAATGTGTCCCTTTTTCACACTTGTGCAGTGACATTCAGTGGAAATCTATAAATAAATGCATTCAAACTAAAACAAATAGTGGCATTTAATGAGGCATTGAAAGAAGTCTGCAGCTTGATTGTAACATCTCTCCTGGCTGCTATCTCTGTGTTATTTGTGTTCAGTATTATGTGAGGGATACGTAACCCATGACCTCTAGATGTACTTTATGGTATTCTGGATCTTTATGTTTCTTACAAGGTCAAATATATATTCAGAGGATGGCATGGATATTGCATGTGCTAACTGCTCTCTTCACACATTTCTTCTCAATATTTCTTTCTCTTTCTCTGTCCTCGCCTGAAAGCATGCTTTATAATAAACAGGTAATACCTAATTTTCTATCATTGCTCTGTGGTCTGAGCACTGTGATAAACTCAGATACCAAACATTATGTATCATATGTAAATAAGACACTGTTGTTCAAGTTACAAATTTCCTTTTTGGAATTCCACAAAATATTTCTATACAATTTTCCTACTGCTTGACAGATATCACTGGCATACTGTAGGCATGCTGTCTCTGTGTCAAGCTCTGGGCTCTGTAAAAAACAAAAACATAAATAAATAATGAAAATTAAAAATAAAATGAATGGGGCCAATTTTTGGAGCATTTAAAAGTAGAAATTAATAAAAAGCTCTTGCATACATTTTTCTGTCAAAATATGCATACTTTTTGAAAATCATTTCAGGATTTTAGACATGGCAACGACGTATAACTTTACACAGAAAACTACAATAAAAACATGCTTTTTATCTAGTCAGAAATGTGCAAATATTAGTCCACTATAACCATTGCAGATATTGTCTTTTAACACATCATAGCTGCTGTGTTGGAGTTAATTTCATCTCTAAAGTTTCATACAGAATTTCTCAAAAAAGCCAGGAAATAGCTGCTGTAAAAATACATGTTTCATACTTTAAACTCTGATATGATTAGCTAATTCACATGAGCAACATCAAACTGTGAGATCCTTAAAAAATGTATTTATTTTTTATTTTTTTGCAATGAAAGCAATGTTTTTGAATACGACTGCCTGTAGTTTTAATCACGCATGCTGTTTGTGTGAAGGTGTTGTGATGTAAGGCTAAAGCAATCAGCTGCAGACCGTATGGATGAGCAGTGTGTTTGTAACAGCCTTGAACTGGGTCCCTGTTAAATGCAGCTCAAGCGGCTGGGATATGAGATGAGATCTGCTTCTGTGGATGCTGGTGATGGATTGCTGTACCTTCCAGGTCTGAGCTCGGCAACGCCCCTATATTCCCACAGAATGGAGTGACAGGCAATATACTATAACACATCAGTTTGGGCTGACTGCACTAGAGAAACTTAATTTTTTTTTTCTGTCTGGAGAGCAGCCCTACATTTTTGGCTAGCCCTCACAATCCTTGCTTAAATCTGTCATACTTTTCCTCTCTTTCTGTGATTCTGTCATCCTCTGTTCTTCAGATTTACTTGCTTGGACTAATTTGAAAACGATTTTATAGCTTTTTGTCATTGCAAAAAAAATGTATGAACATTTGTGCTGTTTTTTGTTTTGTTTTTTAATATGATGACCAGCAGTAAGACAACCAGAGTTTCTAGACTATTTTAAGTCGTAAGGTAAAATGGATATATTTGGTTATTATTAGATTGGCTGTGTAATGATCACACTAAGAGGAGCAGGCAGGACAGGGCTCAACAGCTCCCCACATTTTTCCAATGTAACACTGTGGTGAAAATATCATATCAAATATGAAACATTTTGTTTACACATGGAATAATACAAAAATACAGTGCGAGATTTAATTAAACACATGCAACTTGTTTTTAAATGTGTAATGCAAAGCGGAGTTTAGATATTTACAGCTGCAGTTTGATGCACTAAAATATAACTAAATTAGAATTAATAGAATAAAATAATTCTATTTTATGCATTAAAATAGAATTAACATCATGTGGTCACGTGTATTATGTGGCTGCATTACAATGCCGTCAAATGCAGCTCATGAAATTATAGTTAGAAACATCCATTTATAATATTAGTTTTAGTGTTTGAGTCTGTTTTGAACTCGTGTGTTACAGAGTCTCTTATCATTGATTATCAGCAGTCTTCTCTTCTGGATTGCATCCATCAAATTCAAGCAGTAAGACAAAATTTTGTAAAAAAATAAGCATTATTTATTAGCAAAATATTTTGAGTTTGAATGCGTGCAAGGGTGCTTTGAAGCTGATAGTCCTTTAAAAGTTGATAATCAGATTTATTTTGTAATGGTAGCTATGCACAAATCACCATTTTTCATTTCGCATAGCTTTTTATCCTGCTGTCTGTGGCCCCAACTGACTGTATAATTTTATAATAAAAAATGACTCATAAGGTTTAGGTCATACTGCACCCATACGAGATGTGCACAGGTTTCCTGAAATTAAATGAACATTTATTATGCATGATGTTTAATTTGAATTATGAGACGGTCTGTCACGGCTCTTGTGTTTTTAGGTTGAGCAGCGAACGCATGAGAAACATGTTTACAGGTTCAGCGGTAGAAGCAGTCTGAGGATATGAGCTATTCTTGTGTTGGGAGCGTAAGCCACGAAGGAAGAGAGAAGTGAAGGATTATTTATTTATTTCCGAAAGAACCTGTCAGAATTGCCTCCAAAGGATTGCAGTCATGAATGGTGGCCTGGTTCCCAGTCTATATACGTTAATAAATAATGGATATGTCAGGGCAGCGTATGGGCTGTGCGTTATAATGAGCACATCAGCACACTGCCTGGACTGTTCTTCATCTGCTGAAGAGACGAGGGTCTCAGCCACTGTCACTGAACACAACCCTATCAGCCTTCTGTTTCTTAAACTTTACCCTCTTTTTTTTATTAAAAACTTTCTAGCAATGAAGAGGACGTCTCAACATATTTCTACATATTACATGCTGGGTAGTAACTGATTACATGTAATCTGAATGATGTGACCAGATTTTAAAAATAAATGTGATTATGTTCATAATCAGATGGATTATATGATTACATATGTGACGCTGGAGCACAAAACCAGCCATAAGGGTAAATTTCTCGAAATTGAGATTTATACATCATCTGAAAGCTGAATAAATAAGCTTTCCATTGATGTATGGTTTGTTAGGATAGGACAATATTTGAAAATCTGGAATCTGAGGGTGAAAAAAAATCTAAATATTGAGAAAATCATCTTTAAAGTTGTTCAAATGAAGTTCTTAGCAATGCATATTACTAATCAAAAATTAAGTTTTGATATATTTACGGTAGGAAATTTACAAAATATCTTCATGGAACATGATCTTTACTTAATATCCTAATGATTTTTGGCATAAAAGAAAAATCTATAATTTTGACCCATACAATGTATTGTTGGCTATTGCTACAAATATACCCCAGCGACTTAACACTGCTTTTGTGCTGCAGGCTCACATAATGTTCACACAATGGCAGTGATCTATTCATAATTTTTGATTCTTCCTCATTATTATTTTCTTTTACATTTTTCTTTCTGAAAACTTCCACTGTGTGTAATACTGCCAGTTCACATTATAAAAGCGCCTCTCAATCCGTGTATGAGACAAATAATTATGCAAGCTACTTAACACTGTCGATGTACAGCTGTGAAATATTATCTTTTTTATCATATCAGTGACCTTCACTAATTATTGATTCTGGAGGTCTGGACAAAAATATTTCAAACCTGAAAGACTCTGGATGTGCAATGTCATTTCTGATTTTGTGTTTATCAATATTTCTTCATGTAATGCAGGGATTCCCAAATGTTTTTGTCAGCAAAATATATTTACTCAAAGTCCCGCTCAGATTTATAATACTTTTTATAATAATAAGTTATAAACATATTTGCATGTTCACAGTTCTCTGATGTTGTTTAATGATCATATTGGAGTAAACAAATAAAATATTTATACCCCCTGCAGTTCTTTCATTAACCCCGGTGTATATATATATATATATATCAATATGGTACACAATAATACCATTCAAATCTGTTATAAACGAGTTAGGTGAAAAGTAATCAGAATACATTACCTAAAGTGAGTAATCTAATAGATTACATTACTAACTGCAATTTTCATCATGCAATTTGTAATCATAATGAACTATAATTTGTATGTTATCTACCCAGCACATATGATTCTAAAAGTACATTTCTGTGAGGGAACCTTAAAAGGATAGTTCACCAAAAATAAATAAATTAAAATAAAATTATGTCATCAATTAAACGTATCTTTTGTGGAACACGAAATAAGATATTATTTATCCATATGTGACCCTGCAGTGTTAAGTCGCTGGGGTATATTTGTAGCAATAGCCAACAATACATTGTATGGGTCAAAATTATAGATTTTTCTTTTATGCCAAAAATCATTAGGATATTAAGTAAAGATCATGTTCCATAAAGATAGTTTGTAAATTTCCTACCGTAAATATATCAAAACTTAATTTTTGATTAGTAATATGCATTGCTAAGAACTTCATTTGAACAACTTTAAAGATGATTTTCTCAATATTTAGATTTTTTTGCACCCTCAGATTCCAGATTTTCAAATATTGTCCTATCATAACAAACCATACATCAATGGAAAGATTATTTTTGAACAAATCTCAATAAAAAAAAAAAGACACTTAAGACTGGTTTTGTGGTCCAGGGTCACATACATAAAACAAAACTGAGACATTGAAAAAAATTCTTCTTTTGTGTTAAAGTCATACAGGTATGAAACAAAATGAGGGTGAGTAAATGATCATTTTCATTTTTGGGTAAACCGTTGCTTTAGTTTAGGGCTGTATTTGGCTTACTTCAGCTAGTGTGTCTTTACTGTATGTCAGCGAGTGTGTTTCGCTCTTAAACTCATCCACGCTGACAGCCCAGTACTGATTGAATTTGAGTCTCTGCAGCATCTGCCATCATCATCCTCATGGTCTTGAGTGGTTTATCTGTGACCTCCACCAATCACCATATCAGGGCTGCTGGGGGTGGAGGAGAAGACATGGGATTGGATAGGATGTGTGTGTGTGTGTGTGTGTGTGTGTGCATGTGTGTGTGTGTGTTCGTGCGTGCGTGCGTGTGTGTATGTGTGTGTGTGAGAGAGAGAGACAGAGAAAGAGTCTGCGTGCTTGTTTTTGCATCAAACAGTAGGTGCGTGTCTTCGAGTGCATGCATGTATATGTCTATGTGTTTTTTGGCGTTTGATTCAGGTTTGATTATGAGTCAGCACTCTCCCACTCCGCAATCAGAGCAGGACATGCACGGTCCCTGTCATTAACTGCACCTGCCATCCGCAGTCAGTGTCAATGGCTGTCAGGACCCCCACCGCAGCCAGAATCCTCTCTCATTCAGTCTGCCTGATTCTGGCTTTGACGTGCCTTCCTTTGTGAGCAGGACACAGGACTGTATTCTTCATCTCAATCACATAAATGCATCCATGCTGATTATCTGAAGGCATTAGGTGGGGGGTGCACTGATTTTAGATTTATGTTATAAATAATATGACAGCCTAGTCTTATTATTTATAACATGAAAATAGTTATCAATAGGTATTCCTATTCCTATTTTTTGTGGTCTGTTACTGACTCCAAATTGCATGACAAAAACTGTAATCCATTACATTAAACATTTTAGGTTCTACTTCTTGATTACTTTTGACCTAACTTGTTTATCATATTGATTTAAATAAGATAATCTTGTACCATATTGATATAAAATACTAAGAGAAAGAAAATATATGAAGTGCATTAAACGTTACATTACGTCAAGGTTTCCCAAACTGGGGTTTGTGAAGGAGCTGCAGGGTAAATAAAGATTAATTTGTTCATCAGCTGTTGATGCAATGTTGAGAAAACGTGACTTCAGATTGATAATATATTATTTTTCCCAAACGTCTCATTCAAAAGCAAACATCACCTGAAACACAGCGACGAGGCACGAGAGAGAGCCAATGAGCATTTGATATCACTGACATAAAACCTTTGTCGTAATGCTCCTTGAGGTGGCAAATTTAGAGTTTTTAATGAGTGCAGGATTTTTGCAGCTACTGGGGTCCTCACACAACACAACAAATTATATGGTGCATTTGTGGTCATTTTTTATTCACAGCATATTCAGAAAACGGCTGTGTCCTACGGCAAACAAAATACATGTTACATTAAGCAATGGTTTAACTATTACAGAAATTGAATTGATTTTAGAATATTAAAGTGTAGTCTTGTTTGAATTATGTAGTCCCTTGAAACAAGTCATCAGCAGAAGTGACACAGAACAGTGTGAAATTCTATAATTTCAATGCATTTGAAAACATAATCTCCTTAATCATGAATACAATATTAATGTATTAAACACGGATTCGTGAACATTTCTACATCTGTAAAATTGTTCATACAGAAATGTTAGATATTTTCACTACTGTATGTCAGTATGCATGGTAGAACCAAATAGTTCTGAGATAGCATTGAATATGAAGGCCAACAATAAAATCAATTGTTTTAATATTTGACCGTTTTCTTTTTTATTTTATTTTCAACTGAAGCCCCAATGCAGAATCAGACTTCTGAAAAATGAAATATATGAGCTCTGACATTATCTGATTCTGGGCCAGTGTGTCGGCAACAGATGTTTATTTTTTTTCATGCATTGAAAATGCTGAGCATCGAATACAGTATGTATACATACGCTTATATGTATGTATGTACGCTGAACATTTGTTCTAGCATCTTTTGATTGCAAATAAAGCCTCCAAGTTGCCTGCGTGTCCCTGTCGTATCACTCCCCCTCTCTCTGGGTGGTTTGATGGAGTGATTCTGATGGAGTGCGCAGGCGGGAGAGAGCCGTGCTAATTGAGCTCTCTTTGTGCCTGGTCACAGCAGTGAGGCGAGGAGATGGCTGGAAGACGGCTGGAAGTGAATTTGAGCAGCACTCAGGAAGCCTCGACCAGATCGATAGTGTGAGATTTAACAAACACAGACATGCCAGCCACGCACATCAGGGTCGTTACTGTCTATAGCGAGACACATTTCCACCAGGGACTGATCAATGGGGGAATATATGGATTTAGAGAAACATTGTTTTCTCTCTCTCTCTAAGCCACAACTTATTTAGTATTTTTCTCGAGACCGTTTCTCATTCAAAGGAAAAGGCTTTTTCCTACTTCTAGAAAAATCTCGACACTGGGATTAATTTTCAGTGGTTGGCAGTTATAGAAAATATATGTGAGAAGAGAGTCAGTCTGTGCAAACCGATCCCTTTGTCCCGGTCTCTTTCTGTTCCTCTGCTGCTCTTTACATTCAGTCATTCAGATTCATTTCAGATGCATTTTTGCTTTACCTTTCATGATTCTGGATATTCATGAAAATAATTGTTGTTATTTCTCCTTATTTTCTAAGTGGTCCTTTGAGGTTACATTAAAATATATATATATATATATTCATGCATAAATGAAAGGATTTCTGCATTCAAATTTTTTTTAATAAAAATCATGGCATAATTTAAAAAAAAAAAAAGGATTTAATAAAATATATGGTAACACTTCAGTTTCAGGATCAATACTTGCTATTAACTAGTTGCTTCTTATCATGCATATTACTAGTATATTGACTGTTTATTAGTACTTATAAAGCATGTATTACCTAAACTTAAAAGGGTGGTTCACTGGGTTTTTTCTAGGCTTGATTGTGTTTATGGGGTGCAGTCTAACACGTGTTAATGCTTCGTTTAAAAAAAAAAACGCATTATTTTTCTTTATTCTT
>NW_015546098.1:1474717-1486832 GCF_001515605.1 Sinocyclocheilus anshuiensis | reverse complement strand
GGAGCTGAGCTGAATGAGAGAGAGAGAGAGATGCAGAGCAGGGGACGTGAGGAACAGGATTAAGAACCGCTGCTTCAGAACACTGATTTTGAATCTTGTGAATCATTATAACCGTTAGAAGACAGAATCGCGATTCATATATGAATTTACCTTTATTCCACACCTCTCTGTCCCTTCTCTGAGAAACGTGCTGATCATTTCCTTCTTTTATGAAGCCCCTCCCTCAGAAATAGGTGATGGGCTCTGATTGGTTAGCTAGCCCAGAGTGTTATGAGTGGCTAAACCGCCTCTAAGCGTCCCGCCCCTCAGCTCAGCGGCATGTGCTCCGGTTGTATTGTAAACAACGGCGTCGTTAATATCGCTTATCACTTTGAGACTGATTGAGAAGCAGAGGATATTATTGAAGAGGATCGTGCAGAACCTGTACAAGCAATGTTTTTTGTTTGTTGTTGTCTCATACTTTTAGATACGCTGTTATTGGAACAGTTCATTGTTGGAGCTGAGCTGAATGAGAGAGAGAGAGAGATGCAGAGCAGGGGACGTGAGGAACAGGATTAAGAACCGCTGCTTCAGAACACTGATTTTGAATCTTGTGAATCATTATAACCGTTAGAAGACAGAATCGCGATTCATATATGAATAGATTTTTACGGACACCTCTAGTTTTTTCTTCCTCTTCTCTAAAGCAGCGCAGCATGGCCACGCCCCCTTTGCTGCCTTTTCCCGGGGGCGGGGTTTATCTGGGTTTGTGATGTCACGAACCCAGGAAGTAACTTGTTGTAGTCCCTACCAGCCGTTTTTGTAGGCATTAAACTGCCAGAATTTTAAAAGACGATATCACCGTTTGCATTGAACTTTCAGCTTCGTAACTTTGCAGATATTGTTTATGCTCAAACAGCAACATTACACACTAACTAATGTTAATAAAGTGAAATCGCAATCAACCACCCCTTTAACAACTACCTTACTAACTATTAATAAGCAACACATTAGGAGTTTATTGAAGCAAAAGTCGTAGTTAATAGTAAGAACTGGTCCCCAAACTAAAGTGTGACCAAATATATAAACCTGGTTATTTAAAACAGATTCAGTTTATTAGTTCAATTACAGAAATCTGACAAATATGCATCGCATTACATTTATTACTGTGTAATCCAAATGGATGGAAATTTTATATGAAATTCAAATAAATAAATTTAGCCCTAGATTGTTTTTTTTCCCAGTCTGTGTTGGTCTTTATTGCAGTTAAAGTAATAGGTCACAAGTTCAAATGTCATTTGCAATTAAGTAAGAAAAACAAAGACTCGATTAAGTGATTTTTTATTTTTATTTATTTTTTATTTTTTTGCATTGAGTGCGAACAGGAACGTTGAGTGTGAATGTAAGCATTTTTGAGGAGACTGTGAAGTCTATGCATAACAATTCTGTAAAGTTACAGTGATGGATGCCATACTTGATTTTCCAGCCGTGCAGCGTGGCATAAATAAAATGTGCATATTATTATTTTACGGTTTATTGATTTTATTTCTATCTTTGCTCATATTGTTTGTCATTTTCATTTATTTGTCATGTGGTGATTATTCATATCTCATCTGATGATGTTTTTAGTTTATGGTGTTAGAATGTTGCAGTAAATCTTGAGGTCCGTGCACATCTGAATGGAAAGAATGACATGCTCACAAACTCTTCAAACAACAATACGTTGTGATGAGGTGAAACCAATCATTTGTTCCATGAAAAAGCTCCTACCTTCTGTCGTCACATTTGGTCATGTCTAACCGCTTGCTTGCTGGATAATAAGTGTCCTTGCACTGAATGATCTTATGATCTGCTCATTTATTATGAACCGCCATAAAAAGCGGCCACCAATAAAGCCTATACCATCTTTGGTCTTGAACACCTTTTAAATAACTTACATAGATGAATAGATATGCCGTTTGAAAAATAAAAAGTTCTTCTGACACTTACGTTATACCTGTTGTTTGATTTATGCTACATTCTTTTGCCTATTTAAATCTAGAATTCTCCATTGCTTTAAGCTTTAGGCTTATGTATCCATTATTCTAGACCACTTTTTTTTATCATTTTTTCTTCACATGTTTCACACACACGCACTCTCAAACACACACACACACACACACACACACACACACACACACACACACAGACACACTGGTTTCCATGTTTGATGGGTTCATTCCAAAGACATAATGGTTTTTCTACTGTACAAACTGTATTTTCTATCCCCTTACCCTAAACCTACCCCTCACACAAAACTACAGGCATTTTTACATTCTCAAAAAACTTCATTCTGTATGATTTATAAGCTTGTTTTGCTGATGGGGTCCAAAACAATGTCCCCACAAGGTCAACATTTACTGCTATTACTATCCTCGTGGAGACATTTGGTCCCCATAGTGTAAGGAATACAAACACACACACACATAAAAATGTTACACGTTACAAATACTGTAAAGTTTCGAAATGTATTTAATTATTTAGTTAGTTATCTTGTCACAGAAAGAAGAAAACTGTAATGTCTGAGCATGAACTGAATTCACTTGAAAAGGAAACAATTGTTAGTAACGTGTGACATAAATGACATAAATTGCTACACTGACCGTGTGCTTTTCCTTTACAGATCGAATGAAATGATTGCTTCTTTTACTTATTTTCTGTATGGTTCACCAAGAAACAAGGCTCATCTTCACCCTTTACTCTTTCTAGTCTCTAGTATAACTGGGAAGTGTGGTTAATTGTGCAGGACAAAAACATTATGAGACATGGTGTTCTTTTACTTTTCTTGCAAACTGAATTCAATTAGCAGAGAAAGTTCTTTGAAAATTGGCTTTCTGGTGATCATTTGAATCAATGTAGCAATAGGTTGAACTGTGCCAACTTGCATTGATAATGCATTAATTAATAACATTACTGTAAAATGTAATAATGCTGATTCTTTGTACTTTCCTTTTGTGTTTTCTCCAGAGAACGCCAGTAAACAACGGGGAAGCGTTTCGATGGTTCTTTTAGGACTCTGAAACAAGTGACATCAAATGCAGTAATGCCACAGACTGACCACAAAAAAACTCACAGGGACCCAAAAAGCGCAGACTGTGGACGACAGAGACTCATGAGAGACGGCGGGACAAAAAAACAAAAACAAACTTTGCAATTTTATTTCCTGTGTAATTATTATTGTACTATTGGCAGCATCATAATGTATATTTTTCAGTGTCTGTCAATGTGTTTTAGTGTCTCGGCTGTGCAAGTTGCAGCCATTCTTGTAAAGAACCGAGTAGACAATCTCAGCCAGTGGACTAATGGCCAATGCAATCACAAACCTCTTTAAAACACAACACATATTTTTAGATCTGGAGCAATAATCATAAAAGTAATTGTTCTCTGCCATCATATTCCAAGCGTTCTATGGAATGATCGTAAGAATACCTCTTGACCTCCATTATTAATGTGATGTTTAGTAAACAAAAGCCAGTACGTTTCTTTCTTTTCAGCTGTGTTGATTTAGTTTGGCATATTGCAGTTGCGCATTAGCTTGTTGCCATTGTGCACTTTTAAAAGTACAGTAACACTGAGAGGTGATTTAAGGTTGTTTGTATAGTCTCGCAAAGTTTGATTGGATTCCATTTAGTTTCGGTTGAAACTGTTTTAAAAGCTGCCCAAAGGTAGGTAGAGAACATCACCGTAAGATTCCTGACTTGCATTTTTAATTCTCACAACACCGTAAAATACTCATTCCGAAATTAATTATCCAATAAGTTGCTCACTGTCTTTACCGTAATGTTGCATGTGTAAATGTGTTTTTGTTTTGAAGATAACTAAAAATGTGTATATTGTTGTTGTGATGCTTTTACGTGTTAAAATAATAAAAGAAACAAAAAAATTAAATGTCATGTGACGCCAGGTGACATTTTTAATCACACATATACAGTTAAATGTCATAGTATATATTTCTCGTCTTTTTCTTATCCTAATGCAGGCATATGAGTTTCCTGTCTCTGTGTAATTGTAATGCAAGCCATCTCAAAGGATAAAAAAGCGGGAAGAAAATACAGGGGGAAAAAATGCATTGTCAGTCCCATCTTCGCCTAGAATGCAAAAAATGTCAGATGGAAAAGAGAGTGGCTCCCAGAGGCGTTAAGCTTTAAAGAAATCCCATGCGGTTCGCAATGCGTGGAAAGGGTGAGTTTTGGGGGGATGGATGGGATACTGAAGGCTGATGAGGAGACGGTGTTTGTGTATATCAGGCTTTGGATATTGTGAGTTCGAAATCATTTCTGAAGATGCGAAAAAGGGAACACATGGATTTTTTTTTGGAAACAATTGATGGGAAACAACATTATTGATAACTAAACACTAACACCTAGTTCCAAACTAGCTAGCTTCGTCTCGGTGATTACATTAGGCTAAACTGCAAACTGCAACCCTGTTATGTATCCAGGTACAAAATTAATGTTACTTGTTAATTTTGAAATTTTGTCAGCCATTTTTATTGTTCCAAATGAAATACACATGCTGCGTCCCAATTCGCCTACTTATACTATGCCCTAAAAGTATGTACTCTTTTTGTGAAGAAAAAGTACATACTTTTGAGTATGTAGAAGAATAGTAGGCAAGCTTTGGGACATACTATTTCGTCATAGCTGCTTCTTTAAGGGATGCTCTGTTGCTTAGTTACGCGCATTCTGTCAGTTTAAACTGCCCTGTCAATCATCTTGTCACAGTTAACATCATCCACATTTAGTTTAATTTGATTTCCTACCGTATTGGAGAGAAATGAAGAGGTACGTGCCAGTCGCGGGGTCTATCATGCCGAGAACTCTGCTCATGTGTTTGCATAATGATGCATTTAAAAGTTAATGACCTATCGTATCATTATAAAAGTTCACAGTGTTGCTGCAGATGAAATATAACGTGGATAACATTAAATTTATATTTTTTCATCAGGTTAGACATTGATAATTTATCACTCAAATCCGTTTGATCGCGTATATCCGCCATGTTTGGCACTTTTAATGCATGTTTGTAGTTCTGATTGAATCCTCATCAACCGTGCAATGTGTTGTGGGCAATATTAGCCGTTAGAGCGTGCATCGATCTGCACTTCGAATTCTAACCGGAAGTAGTAGACCATCCGGGAATCTTTGGCATACTTTTTTAAACATACTATGATTTGGGACATACTAATTCTATTTTCTAATACTATTTAGGACGGATAGTATGCGAATTGGGACGCAGCTACAGTGTACAACAACTCCGTATATACAAACTGAACAAACCTGAAAAAAATGTAAAATACGTGCTTGTGGCAGCGTTTCTGCAGCACAGATATTACGTGTTTCGCAGCAGTTTCAAAGTGAAATAGGCTATCACGTGTCAAATGTTCCAACCCTAAGCCTACCCGATAGTGTTAACAAACACAAAAGTGATAGAAAACTGCATTTTTGGGACATACTAATTCTATTTTCGAATACTATTTAGGACGGATAGTATGCGAATTGGGACGCAGCTACAGGTACAACAACTCCGTATATACAAACTGAACAAACCTGAAAAAAATGTAAAATACGTGCTTGTGGCAGCGTTTCTGCAACACAGATATTACGTGTTTCGCAGCAGTTTCAAAGTGAAATAGGCTATCACGTGTCAAATGTTCCAACCCTAAGCCTACCCGATAGTGTTAACAAACACAAAAGTGATAGAAAACTGCATTCACTGATGCAGCTGTGCTGTTTTAACTTCCTTTTACGTGGATTTGAGCTGTTTTGTTGAACTGTAGTTTCACGGGATTCGTACCGGAGAGCTTGTGCAACAAACCTACTGTGCTCGAAAATTATATATATGAAACTGAATATGTAACGCTAACATTGAAAAGTATCAGTTTTCAGATCTGGCAGCATGTTAAAATCATTTTGAGGTCATAACATGATATTGTGTATTGTTATACAGCCTCTGCAGCGATTCGTTGCATTTACTACCTAAATGGTACATATTAGAATCATTTTTTTTTTCTGAGTGTGTAAGATTAAAATGCATTTGCTGAAGTGACCATGCATTTTAACATTGAACTCTTTTATCGTGACTTGTTTCACGGATGTTGTACCAGGTGCGCTACTGAGCAAGTTTACTACATCAGAAAAGTCCCACATATGGGCTGATTATGTGATGCAAATGTTAAAATGTATTTGTTTACAAATCATGCACTGTTTAAAGTATTTTGAGGTCATAGTATTAGTAAGGAATGATAAATAAAAACGTTATTAATCGAGAATCTACCCTGTAATCATAATTTTTGAGAAAAGTAATAAAAGTAATTGGTGTTTTCCTGCTACTAGCAGTCATTTTAGCTGGAAACTGCAGTTTTGTTTATTTTGATGCAGAATCTGAATTTACACATTATGATTATGTCAAAATTCTAAATTAAATTATAGATTTTTATTTTATGCCAAAAATCATTAGGATATTAAGTCTCAATTTCGAAAAATTGACCCTTATGACTGGTTTTGTGCTCCAGGGTCACATTTTGTTTTATCCCCTGAGGTTGACAATCAGCACCAAGAAAAAATGCCTTAATTTTTAAGAGTGTCTGATGAAAGTATACTTGTTACTGACTCTTCGCAGGCTTCTCTGCTGTTCAGGAAAGTATGTTGTGCAGGAATTATGAAGCGTTTGAACAGCTGGTGGTACATGAGGAATATGACTGCAGTTGGCAGCAGCCTCATCTATGCCAAATCCCCTCGGCTCGCGATCACAAGGTGATAAGGGCCATCAAGAGCATGTTGAATGCTGAGATTAAACCACATCAGAGAGGGCTCTAATCCTCCTCTGTTCTTGAACCCATTCACACACCTCGATTTCAAGTAGGTTCCCTGAAAACACACAGTCCTCCACTGCATAAAGAAATTAATACAAAAACATGTGGCCGTGGAAAGTGCTCTTTACGTAAAAATCAACTGTTCATAGATTTTATTTTTATTCCACAGGTCATATAAATAATCTTCAAAATATAGCACTCGGAAAAAAAAAATGTCTTAGTATTTTTTTTTTTTATCTTGTTTTCTGGCATAAATATCTAAACATTTACTTGAGAAGCAAAATGACTTAAAATATGAAGTTTTCTGAAAAATGTATCAAAATGTTGTTAGTTTTTGCCTGAAACGAGCAAATATCTGCCAGTGGGATAAGAAAAACAATCTTAATTAAAAGGGAAAACAAGATTATTTTTCTATACCCCACTGGCTGATATTTGCTCTTCTTAAACTAACTAAATTCTGATACATTTTTCAGAAAATAAGACTTAATAGCTTAAGTCATTTTGCTTCTCAAGTAAATACATCTTGATTCAAGAATGTTTAGATACACTGTAAAAAAAATCTGTAGTTTTTACAAAGTTTGGCAGCTGTGGTTGCTAGAAAAATGTAGTAAAAAATACAGAAAAACTGTAAAAACATTTACAGAACAAACTGTAAATTTTACAGTATACGACTAATTTACAAACAAGAAAATTTGAGTGTAAACTAATAAACTCAACAATGCACACTGCTACTAAAATCAGTTTTGTATCTTTAACATAAACTGACAAGCACCATAATAATGCAGGTGGTAAAAGAGACAGCAATATGAAGAATCAGTTCATCACAAGAAGCTTTTCCACAAGCTGAAGCATATACTAATATATAGAAGGTGCACAGAGTCATTCATGCAAACACTAAACACCATCACGGTGACACACACGACACTTAAATAATGCAATAAACATTAATTAAACAACAGAAGATGTAACATAAACCCACATGTACATAACTGATAACAAACATGACAAAGCTACAGAAACATGATTATTTAAACAAAATACTTTCAAATGTGGAGTGTCACGCAGGGAATTCTGGAAATATCAGTTAAATTTTTTTTACTGTAAAATACACTGATTTGTTCTTTTTTTACTTCTAAAAATTTTACAATTAAAAGCATTTTACTGTAAAATTACATGAAATGTCTGGTTAGATCTTTTACAGTTTTTCCCTGTATATAGTACGGGAACTTACAGTTAACCTATCAACAGTTTTTTTTTTTTTTGTAGGGTTTTTACAATCTTTTGCAGTAAAAATTACACTCATTTTTTTACAGTGTATTTGTAATGGAAATTCAAGACAAAAATACTAAGTAAGAACATTGTTTGCAGTGAGGATTAATTCAGTTACACAATTAAACTATGTGAAAACTTCTTTCAGTGAACAATGACAACATTAGAAGTGTAGAAAGATATTTCTACGGGGGGGAGGGGGGTTCATTCCTCTCAAAATGATCCAGGAGTCCAGGAAGAGAGAAAATAGAATTTTGAGACACTTTGCTCAAAAAGAAATAGAGGGAATGAGAGTGTAAAGCTGGAGCATGCCCTCCTTTTTATTATTTATTTCCCGTCTGCATTTTTTTTCACAGTTCACATGTTGATGTGGAGAGACCGGGGTGTGAGTGTGCGTCAGAATCGTTTCCTGATGAAGGTGACAAAGTGGAAGTAATCAGCAGAGCTCTGATCCAGCATGACAGCCCTAGCGCTCACGAGCAGGTAGAGCAAAGAAAAGAGAGAGTTTTTTAAAAATGCTGTTGTCTCTTCATACTTGGATGACTGGCATCATCAAAAGGTAAAAAGGTGAACGGTTCAAATATATAACGGCAGAACTGTAGTATTTGTTGCAAAAGTCTTGAACATGTTTGCAATATACGGGCAATTTTTTTGCATGTTTTTGGGGCCTTTGAATATGTGTAGATACTGGACAAAAAGTGGTCTTGGAGAGAACCTGTGTGTGTGTGTGTCTGTGTGTGTCTGTGTGTGTGAGTGTACCTGGTATTTATCACGTTATGGGGACCAAATGACCCCACAAGAATAGTAATACTAGTAAATTTTGAACCCATCAAACATGGAAACCAGCATATGTGTGTGTGTAAATATCAAAAGTGAAGAGTGTACTGTAAATGCAAGAAAGAGTGAGACCCAGCTTTCATGTGCTCACCTAAACTGAAACATTCTTATAGAACCAATGCGACGGAGGAAGGAATAATATGCTAAGAATATATACTGCCTTTGATCAAATCGTTGTAATTTGTGCTTTAGCATGAGTGATCACCACAAAACCAGGTAGAAGGCAAGTGCACTAACTCTACAAGTGTCACTGTGGCACTGTTACAGCCAGACGGAGCAGAAGTATTTCGGGCTGTCATTGCAAGCAGAGTTACAACCTTGTGCAACCTGACAAACACACCTCTGCTGCCCTTATTTTAATGTTAAGGAGCATAAATATTGTTGAGCGTTTTGCTTTTTTATTAAATAAAAAGAAAATGTATTTATTGATTTTGAAATTTTAATTTTGATTTTGAAAAGGTTAATTTTTATTTATTTTTGCTATGCTATTTCCTTTGGCACATTTTTTGTCAATTTGTTGTACAACTGAATTCTTCATGCAAAATTGAAATAAATTAGAAGAAAAACATTTTTAGACTAGGATTTAATATATATTACTTTTATTACGGACAGTAAATATAAAAATAAAAAAATATAAATGCATGCAGACACCATGCAGTCACATCCACTGCATAAACTCCTTAAAAATGTCCATGAAATAAGAGATTCTTTGTTCCTGTCTTCATGCATGGCTTCCACTCTTTCTGTGGGTTATTAATCTGCTTGCCAGTCAGCCTGCCACCCAACTGTTTGATTAAAACATGGAAGAAATATGACAGAACCGATAAAACTGTTTGTCAAAACGTCTGTGCGTGGAATGGGAAATACAGGCAGAGATATAAGAGAGAGAGAGAGAGAGAGAGAAAGAGGGAGAGATGGAGGAAAGGGTGGACCGGATCACTTTATTGTGTGCCATGTAGAACTGAACTGAAATTCATTATCTGACTTTGAGTTGAAATTTGAACAGCAAACATGCAGCAGAAATTCAAAAGTTTGACAAAAATGGAAAGACTTTGACAGACTAATTTCATTTAAATGTCAATATATCTATTACATTTATTTTTTTTTTAATTAGAATGAATTAACTTTGTGATCAATCAGTGTAAATAATTTTTAATGTGTTATTATTATTATTAAAAATGAAAGATTTAGCATTGATGATTAATTGGTTGATTTTAAAGCACTTTCCTTTACTAAAAGTAATGTAGCATTTTTCAAACACAGATAAATATTATATTTACTTATATATGTGACCCTGGAGCACAAAACTGGTCATAAGGTTCAATTTTTCTAAATTGAGATGTATACATCGTCTGAAAGCTTAATAAATAAGCGTTCCATTGATGTATGGTTTGTTAGGATTGGACAATATTTGGCTGAGATACAACTATTTGAAAATCTGGAATCTGAGGGTGCAAAAAAATCTAAATATTGAGAAAATCATCTTTAAAGTTGTTCAAATGAAGTTCTTAGCAATGCATATTACTAATCAAAAATTAAGTTTTGATATATTTACGGTAGGAAATTTACAAAATATCTTCATGGAACATGATCTTTACTTAGATAATGATTTTTGGCATAAAAGAAAAACTGATCATTTTGACCCATACAATGTATTGTTGGCTATTGCTACAAATATACCCCAGCGACTTAACACTGCTTTTGTGCTCCAGGCTCACATATGTACTTATGTACATGTTGTTTGTTTTGCAATGACTACCTCTTGAGAGTCTTTTGGTGAGTTGACACAAGATTTACAGCAACTTAAAAGCTGGTTCTGTCTTTTAAAGATATTGTTGGAATGGCCTAAAAACATGCTAAATGGATAGTTTTTGTTGCGTTGTAGAATACAAAGATAAAAATGATGATGAAAATCACCAAAGAGTAGAGAAGAGAAAAACAAACAAACTGCACGCCACAGCCCTGCACAGGACAAACTATTTGTAAATTGAAATGATAGGCGATGTTTTCATATTTAAGCAAATGATGCACAACTGTATATTTTCGCCCCTTCTGATTAAAACACTGTAATCATATCTGTTAGATATTTTAATGGATGCTGCAAATCTTCTACCTTTAGATCACAACACTGAAATATAAAGCAGAAGACTGGAATATTGATATTTGGTACTACATCTATTCCAGGCTTTGTTGGACTTCAAATTCCTTTCTTTGAACACAATCTGAAGCGGAATAACTCAGGATGCAGTGAAGGCTTTATAGGGTCAGCTGGACTTTCTTCTGAAGCACTTTGGGGAAATTTGGATTTGGCAGCAATTTTTCAAATGGATCAGCATTTATTCCTCACCCTTGGCATCCATTATAACAAATAGCATCATACAACCAACAAGCTTAAAACACAACATGATGCATAATTCAAAACATGGGTATGCACATGTTGTTTTTACTTTTGCTTGCCTTTTGTCCATCTCTGGGTGTTCTTGCTTATGAATACATTTTCACCTTTTAAATATTACTGTTGCCTTTGTTGTTACTAGTTGTTCTCCATATGTTAAAGTGATTTTCATTTCCAACTCATTTGGGGTTCATTTGAACCCAGCAGTATAGTAATGTTTAAACAATAGTTGAATTAAAAAAACAACAACATCCCAGCGTGTTGGGTCAAACATTTAATCAACCCAGCTGGGTCAAACAGGCACAATCCCATCACTGGGTTCCCAAAATGAACCAGTTTTACATAACTAGTTAAGCTGTAACTGATCGCCAAAGCTGAGAGAGAAGCCACAAGCTTGAATGTTCCTGGTTAGCTGTGAAATAATTGGAATTGCTGTCAGGGATGAGTCTCTAATTGCGTGAAGCACTGAACCCCAGGGTTTGACAATGTCTGCTCTATTTTTGATCCAAGGTATTTAGCGCTGAATGTGCTTGAGTAAATAAGGAAATAATCTTCAATTAAACTGGACCTGACCTTGCATACACTTCACCTGAACCACCACCAATTAAACACTTGGGCACAGCAACTTACCATCTCAGAGGATAAAAAAGTGTCTGCGTGTGTGTAGCTGGTATTCCCTACGTTATGGCTACAAGGATAGTAATAGCAGTAATAGCAGTCTGTGTGTGTGTTTGTGTGTGTGTGTGTGTGTGTGTGTGTGTGTGTGTGTGTGTGTGTGTGTG
>NW_015546098.1:1463549-1474072 GCF_001515605.1 Sinocyclocheilus anshuiensis | reverse complement strand
GTGACTGTGTCTGTGTCTGTGTGTGTGTGTGTGTGTGTGTGTGTGTGTGTGTGTGTGTGTGTGTGTGTGTGTGTGTGAGTGTGAGTGTGAGTGTGCTTTAGTCTCTGCAAATAAAGAGCTGTTTACCCCAAGTGTAAAAAAGTCAAGAGATGAATTGTCATTAAAGCTTTATTTTGTAGGTAGATGAACTTCTAGTTATTCATTATTGGGTAACACTTTATTTTACAGTGTCCTTGTTAGAAATTTTACATGTACTTACATAGTAAATGATGCATACATCAAATATGGACTAACCCAGCTGTTGGGTTAAATTTTTTAATTAAATTTTTAACCCAAAAGTTGGGTTAGTCCTTATTTGACCCAAAGAAAGTTGGATTGAAACAACCCAGCATTTTTTACAGTATAATTACAGGCAACTAAACCTAAACCAAATCCTAACCAGAACATTTTGTTCATCACTATAGCTTAGTACTTAAATGTATAATTACACTGTAATAACGACACCTTAAAAACACTTAATAAATAAATTAGAACAGTTGCATTAAAACCAACAAACCTGATGTCTACATGGAAAGAGAGACTCTCATTAAACATGCAAAGTGATAAACCTAGATGCCGTTATAATACTCTTTATGATGAAAGCTAGTTTTTTCGTGCTGTGCCATGTTGCTTGCTTCCAATATTGACAAGGTGTCAACATTTAATACGATTCATTCTCAAAAGTTTTGGCAGTTCTTTAAGTTATATTTCTTTTTAATAATTGTGAGGCAAAGAATCAGGATATGTAAATACTGTCATCACTAATTGGTACTCGGTGACAGATCACTTGCAGCATATTTATTTAGAAGCTAAATGTATTGATATTAGTGGCAAACGTAGACATAAAATGGGCCGATTCCTATAGGATGAGAAACAGTGATCTTGGAAAATCTGTACTTCAGATAATTACGTTTTATAGACAAGATATAGATCCCAAGTGTTTTATTGATTTTAAGACTGATTTAGCATAATGTGATTTAAATACGCTTAAAAGTGAAGAAAAAGAAAACCGGGCGAATAAGAATTATTTCTGCTTCAATTCATCTGAACTGTAGCAGAAATGATGAGAAGCAGAAAGAGCGGTGGCAGTGCTAATGACAGAGAAAAGCAGCGTCATTTGGACTTATTTCACTCCACTAAATAACCGCAGAGCATAATGTGACATTTATTACAGATTTACAGGTTTTTGGGGAGTTTTATATAGATGAGTTGATAGGTCCTTGATATGCAATCTGCCAGTGTCTAACCCTGGTTTACTTCAGTGAGTACTGTGAGTTTTCTCAGTGACAAGTACACTGTAAAAATAAAAAAATCTGTAGTTTTTGCAAGATTTTGGCAGCTGTGGTTGCCAGAATAATTCTGTAAAAAATACAGAAAAACTGTAAGAACATTTACAGAACAAACTGTAAATTGTACAGTATAAAACTGTAATTTACAAACAAGAAAATTTGAGTGTAAACTAGTAAATTCAAAAGTTTTGTATCTTTAACATAACCTGACAAGCACCATAATAATGCAGGTGCTAAAAGAGACAGCAATATGAAGAATCAGTTCATCACAAGAAGCTTTTCCACAAGCTGAAGCATATACTAATATATAGAAGGTGCACAGAGTCATTCATGCAAACACTAAACACCATCACGGTGACACACACGACACTTAAATAATGCAATAAACATTCATTAAACAACAGAAGATGTAACATAAACCCACATGTACATAACTGATAACAAACATGACAAAGCTACAGAAACATGATTATTTAAACAAAATACTTTCAAATGTGGAGTGTCACGCAGGGAATTCTGGAAATATCAGTTTACTGTAAATACAATGCAACACCTTAGCAACAGCCCCGGGTACCCTAGCAACCGCATAGCAACACCCTAGCAACCACCCCGAGTACCTTAGCAACCGCATAGCAACACCCTAACAACCATCCCGGGTACCCTAGCAACCGCTCTAGTAACCACCCCAGGTACCCTAGCAACCGCATAGCAACACCTTAGCAACCACACGGGTATTCTATCATCTATCTATCTATCTATCTATCTATCTATCTATCTATCTATCTCTGACAGACTGTATTGCCTTCAAAACATTCAAACTTTAAGCTTTTAAAACTACTTTATACTTCAAATTATTTCCGACTGAAAACCATAAAACTTAAAACTTTTCAAACTTTTCAAACTTTTCAAACTTTTTCAAACTTTCTGGTCCGGCTTTCTCAAGCCAACTTAAAGTTTGTCTTGACAAACTTTTTTTATCTAGTTTACTTCTAAAAACTGTACAGTTAACAGCGTTTTACTGTAAAATTACATGAAATGTCTGGTTAGATCCTTTACAGTTTTTCTCTGTATATAGTACAGGAACTTACAGTTAACCTATTAACAGGTTTTTTTCCATAGCGTTTTTACAATATTTTACAGTTAAAATTACACTCATTTTTTTTTTACAGTGTACTATTGCTCAGGTGGTTGCGGAGTTATTTAATTATTTATTCTCTATCAGCTTGCTATGCAGCATTCTAGCTTTAACGATTTTGGACTTTGGCTACAGCTTAAGTAATTACTTTATATAATTTTTAAGGATATACCAGCTCATGTACATGTAGAGAAGTCATTAATTAAAGATCTCCAGGTGAAGTAAAATTAACCTACATTAATAAATGCTCTAAAAGTATTTTTCATTGTTAGTTCCTGATTCTCAACGTATTAAATAATGTTAGCAACTCAAACTTTTTTTATTATTTTAATTTTATTTTTAGTGTTACCCTTAAATGGCATCAGTTAAATAGCATTACAATTGTCTTAAGACTAATCAAAATGTTGTAATTTTAGAGGTTATGGGATGTTATACTATATTCACATTTAATATTGGTATCCTAATTAACCTTTCGACAATGTTAATAGCCGTGTGACGCTTCACAGAAATGTATTTTACTGTTAACATTAAAATGATACAGTAATTTGGCCTTACACTATTCTGTTATTGCATTTGCCTTTTAAGATCAGAAGCAAGTCTGCCTGAAACGACTCAGCGCTGACGTGTTTGCATGTTTTGATGACTTTATTATCTCTGTGGAAACGGGGCAGACGTAGTCAAGTTAAAGGGCTTGTGCTAATGCGCAAACAGGAATAAATACACCATCATTAATGTAGCAAGCAAAGGATTCGAAGGTTAAAGATTCTATTTTAGCTTCAAGGTGATGTGGTCATAATTCTGGCTGATGGAGGATGGAGATATGATGAATGTGTTATGTGTTTACTGAATGGCACAGACTAAAGTTTTTCCTCTCAGTCTTTTATTCAAAAGAATCGCAAAAATCTAACCATTAATACAAATATAATTATATTAAAAACTAAAAGGGGAATAAATGAAATGCTTTTCCCTAAAATTATTAGCGCTAAAATATGTGGCACATTCATTCTGCATGTTTGAGATGTCCTCGTTATGGGAAAGACCGTGAATAAGTAACTTGTATTATAAGATTTTTTATTATTTTGAAAGGTTAGGGGTTTTTTTTCTAATATTTTTTAAAGGTCAGAAAAGTATCTGTTTAATTAAAACTTTTACATTTACAGAGTAAAATATGTCTGTGAAACTGAAGCATTTCTTCAGACAGGAATTTAACAAAAGCAACACACACATTTTTTTTTTCACTTAATCATTATTTTGTTTTTACAAATGAGGACATCCCTAAAGGTTGTGTAAGATTTTGTCAGGTTGAGCTCACTTCTGATTATGAATTTGGTTAAGTGGGTACACACACACACAAACACACACACACACACACACACACACACACACAGACTCAATATGAGTATGTATGTACAAAGTGGATGTGCAACTTGTCAAATACTGATTGCTTCAATTAAAACGTAGATGAACTGTAAAATAGCCTATGCCTGTACTAAAACTGTGGCTCAAGGATATACACTGTTCACATTATTAAAAACAGAAAAATGAAGTTGTTATCGAATTTGATTCATAATGAAATGCCAAAAGTAATGGAAAGAAATAGTCCACTATCAGCTTAAGTGGTTACTTAATTATAATAGTGATGTATTTGTAACCTTATTTATTTATTAATCAGACTAAAAATGGCACTTCTTCCTACAAAGGGGGCGATTTTAGGCTCATCGTACCTCTAATCTAATATAATTACAGGTGATGGATAGTGAGTTTCTCCGTCTGCGGCTTTGGCCGGGAGCAGACAGCACTGAGAAGATCACCTTTGTGCGAAAGACAGCAGATATATGGCTGTAGATTACATTTGTAGGTCCTGCATGTGAGATGGGAGAGAGAGAAAAAGCCCATGAAATAATTTCAGCATCTCTCTCTCTCTCCCTGGAGACCTCTCGCTGTCTGAGTCAGTCTTCCTCTCTCTTCCATTCAGATCTTCCCCTCCCCCATTCAGTCTCCTGCTGCTTGAAGCTCCATGTTTTTTTCCAGCGGAGGAGCCATGCACTGCAGCAAATCATCACATTAGCAATATGATCAATTTGCACTATGACCCATATCCATTTCTTACAACACCACAGAGAACACACATGCATACAGACATACACGTATCCGTACGCAGAAACAGCAGTATGTATGACCGCTCGCAAACAGAATCAATTATTGCACTTTAAATTGTTCAAATTATTCATGTAATTCTTCATTGTTTAGAAACAAAATCAACTTTACTCTACATTAAAAATCACCCATGAAAAATACGGCTGTTTAGTTATTTCCGTTGCAAAAAAAAAACACCAGTAAAACCTGTTAAAGCAGTTCCACCTTAAGAGCGGAACCTTAACAGATTATCTCGGTTATTTCACTGCCACTGAGCCGGCACTAATAGTTCGAGGCAGATATTGAAGAGTAGCGCAGGGCTGTGGAGATCTATTAGAAATTCCCATCTACACGGCTCATACATATTGATTTCCGACACCAAGCAGCACTGAAAGCCCCACGGGAATAATATATTTAGCAGGGTTGGCAGTTAGGAGGTCACAGAGTGCATAAAGATGAACCACACAGCCCCCTGACAGGGCTCTCACTGTGTGTGTGTGTGTTCACTGCCACTGAGCCGGCACTAATAGTCCGAGGCAGATATTGAAGAGTAGCACAGGGCCGTGGAGATCTATTAGAAATTCCCATCTACACGGCTCATACATATTGATTTCTGACACCAAGCAGCACTGAAAGCCCCACGGGAATAATATATTTAGCAGGGTTGGCAGTGAGGAGGTCACAGAGTGCATAAAGATTAACCACACAGCCCCCTGACAGGGCTGTGTGTGACTGTGTGTGTGTGTCCACACGCAAAACATGTTTGTTTCTATTCATTTGTCCTCGCCATCGAAGGTGAGCAACAGAAAAGTGCCGGTGATTTTATATGACGCAAGAAACGGAAAAATGCTAGGCGATGCTTTTTTACTCACACCTTGACTGTGTACATCAAATTAGTCATTGTATGATGATATGAATTAATGGAATACTTGGAGGAAAAATATATTACATTTGTGTACTGATATTGCTAATTTACAGTTCTGTGTGTGTGTGTGTGTGTGTATGTGTGTGTGTGTGTGTGTGTGTGTCACACACACGTCGCTCATTTTCTCACACAGAACCTGACAACACGTCTGCCCTCGCTCTGCTTCTCACTCAACCATTTTCTCTCATACGACTTCTAATCTGCATTAGGTTGCTTCAATTACAGAAAACCGTTTTATGGTTGACTAAATGGAGGCCTTGTAGTTTTGTGGTTTGATTCCTCTGAGGTGGGGATCAAATGTATAAGGGCTTTGATGAAATGATCTTTTATAATCTGATGAAATGCCTCTCTGCTGCCACAGTATGTAAAAGTCTTTACTGTCACTTTTGAAGAATTTAATGCATCTTTGAATACAAAATGTATTTTAAAAAAATCTCTCTCTCTCTCTCTCTCTCTCTCTCTCTCTCTCTCTCTCTCTCTCTATCTACACTGTGTTTGTGTGTATGTGTGTGTGTGTGTGTGTGTGTGTGTGTGTGTGTGTGTGTGTGTGTGTGTGTGTGTATAGCTATGGAAAAAATTACAAGACTACAAGAAAAGTTTCTCTTCATTCACTAGGTATGGGTTTGAGTAAAATGTTAATATTCGTTTTATTCTATAAAGGTCTGATAACATTGCTTCCAAATTTCAAATAAAAATATGGTCACTTAGAGCATTTTTTTCACCCAGAAAATGACAATTGGTCAAAATAACAAATGTGTTCACTTGTTGTGATTGAAAATCAAGGTTATTCCACCAAATATAGATTTTTTTAAAAACTCTTCTGAAGTATTGGTGTTGTGTTGTCTAAAAATGAACATAAACATGTCTGAAAACATGGCATCTTTTTTGTTATTTTGACCAAGTGTCAAAAATGCTCTAAACTTTTTTATTTAAAACTCGGAAGAAACATCATCAGTAGTTTACAGAACAAAACAAAAATTATATTTTACTCAAACACATAACTGTAAATCATAAATCAAGAGAAACTGAGAATTTTCAAGTGGTCTCGTAATTTTTTCCATAGCTGTATATATTTGGCTATCATGGTAATCCATTAATTTAAATAGAAAAATTAAGAGAAATCGAATTCAGTATGTACAGTATGTTTGAGCGGATTATTTGTTAAATATTATTACAAAAATAGTCAATTCAATCTGATGGGATTGTTTTCCCACACCAGTATGTGACTTGTTGTCGAGTGTTTTTGTCAGAGCAAATTGAAGACTGTTTCAACATCTAAAATAAGATTAATTAGGATAATAATATATAGAGGACAAAACCTGTTGAAACTTAATATGGTCAGAATACAGTGCTCCGCTGTATTTGACAAAAGTTTTAGCACAGGAGCCTATATATATATCATTATGCAATAATAACAATCCTTCGGCTTCTAGCAAGGGCTACGGGGAATTAACATGCACTCCAGAACACAGATTTAGCAGCCTGACCTCAAAGTGATTCTATTGGCTGACAGAATTTTTATGCTATTCTATGGACTACTTGCAGGTACTTTTGCATTCTTCTTAATGAAGACGTTTCCAGTAACAACGATTATTAGTGCACCAACTTACAGGGAGAATAGGAATATTATTGACAATTATTCATGTTTTCATCATTAACCTGACTTATCTTAAAATCTTATTATGAAGGTATTTTACTATTAATATAAAAAAGATTTTTGAATCGAGTGTATGCAGTTTCTAAATATATCATCAGATTTGTAGAAATGTAGCATTGCATCAGTGTCTCAGCAATGGATGCTCTGCAGTGAATGGGTGCCGTCAGAATGAGAGTCCAAACAGCTGATAA
The DNA here is from genome assembly GCF_001515605.1 of Sinocyclocheilus anshuiensis. Classification (NCBI taxonomy): domain Eukaryota; kingdom Metazoa; phylum Chordata; class Actinopteri; order Cypriniformes; family Cyprinidae; genus Sinocyclocheilus; species Sinocyclocheilus anshuiensis. Next base: position 1,466,700 of record NW_015546098.1, on the reverse strand, counting down.
AAACATCTCAATAATCCACAAGTAATCCACAGCACTGCAGTCCATCAGTTAACATCTGGAGAAGACAAAAGCTGAAACAAGTCCATCATGAAGATGTTTTTAACTAAAATACAATGAGTCCATAATAACGCTTCCTGCAGTGAAAAAGTGCATCTCCTGTCGTCTCTCACATCAAAATCCAACCACATATTTGTTTAGAGCTGTTTTCACTTGTGCTTGATCTGTGCAGATTTCTCTCCTGATTCAGACCAGACTCATTTTTTTACTGGAGGAAGGACTTGTATTTTGTCTAGAAGGGACAGTTTAAAGTTAAAAATATCTTAATGCTGGATTAGTTTCAGCTTTTGTCTTCTCCAGATGTTAACTGATGGACTGGAGTGCTGTGGATTACTTGTGGATTATTGTGATGTTTTTATCAGCTGTTTGGACGTTCGTTCTGACAGCACCCATTCACACTCCAAATCTGTTCCCATGAAGTGAATACATTTTCAGCAAATTTTCATTTTTGGGTGAGCTGTTCCTTTAAGGGAGAGGATTTTGGCTGTTTCTGGATCAGTGTCTGTTGAAGAGTTTTACATTGTATTTGCATTTCGCTAGTTTTCATTATTACATGAATAATGTAATATTCGCCACTCGCATTTCTAGTCCTGCCATTTTTGCGTGCCAGAATTTGTCTTATTTACATACCGAGTTTGTCTGTCAGCTTGTAAAATGCAAATGCTTGATTAGGATAAATGCAGTCGGTTGTGAAGTCGAGCGAACGGGAGAAATATTGCAGTTAGCATAAATGAGTGCTTTAGTTATTACAGACACACACACACACACACACACACACACACACACACACACACCAAAAGAGCCAAAGAGCTAGCAATAAACTATCCAGAAATTTGAATGAAGTAATTTATCTCACTTCAGCCCCAAACATGCAAAATACCTCCAGTTAGTGATCTGTGAAAGGAATAGTTCAGCCAGAAATGGCAATGTGCTAAAAATGTCCTCCCCCTCAGGTCATCCGAGATGTAGATGAATTTGTTTCTTCATCAGATTTGGATTTGGTCTCAGCAATGGATGCTCTGCAGTGAATGGGTGCCGTCAGAATGAGAGTCCAAACAGCTGATAAAAACATCACAATAATCCACAAGTAATCCACAGCACTGCAGTCCATCAGTTAACATCTGGAGAAGACAAAAGCTGAAACAAGTCCATCATGAAGATGTTTTTAACTAAAATACAATGAGTCCATAATAACGCTTCCTGCAGTGAAAAAGTGCATCTCCTGTCGTCTCTCACATCAAAATCCAACCACATATTTGTTTAGAGCTGTTTTGGTGCTTGATCTGTGCAGATTTCTCTCCTGATTCAGACCAGACATTTTTGTTTCACTGGAGGAAGCGTTATTATGAATTATGGACTCGCATTTTAGTTCAAAACGTCTCAGTGATGGATTGTTTCAGCTTTTGTCTTCTCCAGATGTTAACTGATGGACTGGAGTGCTGTGGATTACTTGTGGCTTATTGTGAGGTTTTTATCAGCTCTCATTCTGACGGCACCCATTCACTGCTGAGCATCCATTGCTGAGCAAGTGATGCAACGCTACATTTCTCCAAACCTGTTTCAATACTAGGCTGATACTAGTTAATAAACCTTTCCTACATCAGACTCACCTGGGATGCTGAAAGTGGCCGTCTGCTGGATTTCACCCTTCACGAGGAAAGAGCAGGTGTAGTTGTTCACGAGGTCTCGTTTGACCGTCAGCTTGCTGATGACGTGGATGTGTGTTTGTGTGTATGTGTGTGTGTGTGTGTGTGTGTGTGTGTGTGTGTGTGTGTGTGTGTGTGTGTGTGTATAGCTATGGAAAAAATTACAAGACTACAAGAAAAGTTTCTCTTCATTCACTAGGTATGGGTTTGAGTAAAATGTTAATATTCGTTTTATTCTATAAAGGTCTGATAACATTGCTTCCAAATTTCAAATAAAAATATGGTCACTTAGAGCATTTTTTTCACCCAGAAAATGACAATTGGTCAAAATAACAAATGTGTTCACTTGTTGTGATTGAAAATCAAGGTTATTCCACCAAATATAGATTTTTTTAAAAACTCTTCTGAAGTATTGGTGTTGTGTTGTCTAAAAATGAACATAAACATGTCTGAAAACATGGCATCTTTTTTGTTATTTTGACCAAGTGTCAAAAATGCTCTAAACTTTTTTATTTAAAACTCGGAAGAAACATCATCAGTAGTTTACAGAACAAAACAAAAATTATATTTTACTCAAACACATAACTGTAAATCATAAATCAAGAGAAACTGAGAATTTTCAAGTGGTCTCGTAATTTTTTCCATAGCTGTATATATTTGGCTATCATGGTAATCCATTAATTTAAATAGAAAAATTAAGAGAAATCGAATTCAGTATGTACAGTATGTTTGAGCGGATTATTTGTTAAATATTATTACAAAAATAGTCAATTCAATCTGATGGGATTGTTTTCCCACACCAGTATGTGACTTGTTGTCGAGTGTTTTTGTCAGAGCAAATTGAAGACTGTTTCAACATCTAAAATAAGATTAATTAGGATAATAATATATAGAGGACAAAACCTGTTGAAACTTAATATGGTCAGAATACAGTGCTCCGCTGTATTTGACAAAAGTTTTAGCACAGGAGCCTATATATATATCATTATGCAATAATAACAATCCTTCGGCTTCTAGCAAGGGCTACGGGGAATTAACATGCACTCCAGAACACAGATTTAGCAGCCTGACCTCAAAGTGATTCTATTGGCTGACAGAATTTTTATGCTATTCTATGGACTACTTGCAGGTACTTTTGCATTCTTCTTAATGAAGACGTTTCCAGTAACAACGATTATTAGTGCACCAACTTACAGGGAGAATAGGAATATTATTGACAATTATTCATGTTTTCATCATTAACCTGACTTATCTTAAAATCTTATTATGAAGGTATTTTACTAAAAAAAGAAAAAAGATTTTTGAATCGAGTGTATGCAGTTTCTAAATATATCATCAGATTTGTAGAAATTGCATCAGTGATCAGTGTCTCAGCAATGGATGCTCTGCAGTGAATGGGTGCCGTCAGAATGAGAGTCCAAACAGCTGATAAAAACATCTCAATAATC
>NW_015546098.1:1421064-1463482 GCF_001515605.1 Sinocyclocheilus anshuiensis | reverse complement strand
AATAACGCTTCCTGCAGTGAAAAAGTGCATCTCCTGTCGTCTCTCACATCAAAATCCAACCACATATTTGTTTAGAGCTGTTTTCACTTGTGCTTGATCTGTGCAGATTTCTCTCCTGATTCAGACCAGACTCATTTTTTTACTGGAGGAAGGACTTGTATTTTGTCTAGAAGGGACAGTTTAAAGTTAAAAATATCTTAATGCTGGATTAGTTTCAGCTTTTGTCTTCTCCAGATGTTAACTGATGGACTGGAGTGCTGTGGATTATTGTGATGTTTTTATCAGCTGTTTGGACTCTCATTCTGACGGCACCCATTCCCTGCAGAGCATCCATTGCTGAGACACTGATGCAATGCTACATTTCTCCAAATCTGATGAAGAAACAAACTCATCTACAACTCGGATGGCCTGAGGGGGAGGACATTTTCAGCATATTTTCTAGAGATGCACTGATGTATCGGCGAATAATCGGTATCGGCCAGCATAAGCAATTTTTTTCACTATTGACAACCGATTCACTGATTGACAAAAAACAGGGCAGATTATATCCTATCAATCAAAAGAAGGAGGCCAAAACCTGTCAGACTGCAGGCTGCCTTAAGAAAATCAAACTATCGGTTTCGGCAGATATAATTCTGAATAATCGGATATCGGTATCAGTGGAGAAATTCAGTATCGGTGCATCTCTAATATTTTCATTTTTGGCTGAACTGTTCCTTTAATGGTGTGTTTCAATCATTGATACCTGTTGAGCTTTGATTTATAAATACATTAGCCTTCCTCATTATTTACTGATACAGTATACATAAATACATTTATAAATAAATTAGTTTTCTTCATTATTTACTGATACAGGATTTGAGTATGTGCATGGACTGGTGCTATTATTCAAAATTGTAATCATTTTTTTAATAAAAATATTTTATGCAGATAAATTGCAGTTTTTTTTCAACAACTTTTCATGACTTTACATAACTCTGACTGTTTAAATAATTCAGGAACCATTCGGGTGTTGCACATCAGCAGCATACAGTGGGATCGTTCCAAAACACGTGTCATAAATGACTGGAGGTTTTTCCCATTTTCCCACATCACAGTCAGTAGAATGAATCCCAGTTATTTTAATGCATGTCATTTAATTTCTCTATATACCAAACTGGAAAATTAGGAAAATTCAAGAATGGTTTTCTACACAATAATCCCTCATTCTTTATGATGTATCCTGTGCTTTCTTGTTTTTATTATATTATGTATCTCCAAGAAGGGTTTGGGGTCCTGAAGAACACAACAGTGATTCATCATTTAATTATGATTTGACAAATGCTGTTGCCTCGCGACTCCTAGTACCTCCTCCTTTTCGATTCACAGCACTGTCAAACTGTCACGCACTCTCTCCTGGGATTAATTCATGCTGTCTGTCTTTCTGAGCCTGCTGGCGCTCCCGGGGCATTGACACTTCCACAAGAGCCACACGCATTCACACTCCCTCTGACCTTACTACCATCAACAATTACTGCCACAAACACATACACACAAACAAAAACTGACGTTTGAGCACAATACTTCATATATGAAACCAAACATGTCTCTTTACATCCATACAGCACTTACTTTCTGTAATCATCTTATCTTACACTGAAAAGTGTTCATTTAACATTGATCTCATGGGAAAATGTAACTATTTCATGAGGTTGCAATTTTGTACAAATCTGTATGATGTAAATAGTACTGAAAATTCAGCTTTGATCACGGAAATAAATTAGATAAGTGCATTTTAAACTGTCTCATATGATAGAAATGGAACCTTGGTGAGCATTATTATTTAATACATAATTTAGGGTGAACAATCTTCCTTTTCTCAAGCACAATTGGTTGATTATGTACAATGCCTGCATGATATTGGTCAAATTACTTTTCCGTCACAGGAAAACAAAGGCAATTTTAGGCATTTTAAAAATCCCAGCCAGGACATGTCCAGGAAAATAATTATAATATATCATACGGTCATTTTGCTATTTCAGTGAATGTTAAAGTATGATGTTAGCCTTGACAATGTATAGACTGCATATAATAAGAAATTATGAAACAAGTACAATAAAAGCATCATTCACAAAGAAAACTTAGCTCACTTGTCCACAGCAGACCAATTTCAGAACTACAAATCTATAGAAGTCTATCTGCTTCAGCTTTAGATGATGATGATGATGATGATGATGTATGGAATTGAAAACTAATTAAAGCCGACCAGAGGAGGAATAGAAGAAAGCTGAAGCCATTCATCTGAGACTAGTGCTGGCAGGTAGCAGCATACTGTTATTAGACAGGTGCGGTGTAAGGTCACTCTACTTGTGTCATCTTTATTGATGCTCTGCCATCTAGTGGCCAGCACAGAACCCCTGCATCCAGACTGAGCTTACACTAACCAGAGCTGAGCAATAGTTCAGTCATGCGTTATTTGAGAATGGTTTGGTCTACCAAAAAAAAAAAAAGAAAAAGATGGTCTGTATCAATTTTGGTGAAGATCAGACGAACCGTCCAGGACAAGTTTGAAAAAGTAGGCTTTTTACGTAATATCAAATATTTCACAAAAGGTTTGATTGACAGCAGCAGTTCTAGAGGAGAAGTTGTCCAGAGTGAGGAAATCTAACATATGATATGAATATTGTGTGAAACCTCGCGTGATATTGAAACACAATAGCGACACCTGGCGGCTGATTTCTTTCAACTTTCTCACAGACCTCAAGGGCCAGGAGTCAAACATTCATTTGTGCTAAATAACATTTTTGGATTTTAATTTAGATGTTACCATTTCAGGTCACCATTTCCCCCCCAGTGTAGGTTGCTTCAGTCCAGTAGGTGTTCATTTTGAAATATTACTTACAATATTTAAAATAAATGTTATTCTTATGTTTACTTTCACAGCAAAAAGACATGCATAGCATGACCTGAAGGGGGACTTTTTAAGAATTATACTAAAAGGCCTTTTACTTGCTGAAAAAGTGTAAACTATCCATTAGAGCACAGATGCTTTGTCAAAATACCGATATTTTTAGTTTGTTAATGGAGTATATTTTTTCTGCTAGATAAAGATGCTAGAGCTATCAGCAAAGGATTGATGTGACTGTGTTAACCAACAAATCAAAGCAAAAGGATCTCATTTACATAGGCTACAGTATATCCCCCAAGCTATGATGTTCAGTCTAAAACTGCCACTGAACAAGTTCAGTTTTTATCTAACGGTGTGAACGTCAACAGCAAACAAATTCAGAAGAACACTTATACATGTAGGTTTTCAGACATGTCTAAAGAACTAATAAACAAGTAAACAAATGCATACATTAAAAATACGAAGACTCGGTTTAATACAGGATTTAATTTCTATTTATTTTTTATTTACTTGAATTTAATATGCATGTTATTCTTAGAGTAGTGAGACTAATTGGAAACATTTTGCACTTTTTTTATTATACTTGATCTTATAATAACTTTTAGAATGTCATTGAAAATGTTCAATCTAAAACTGACACCCACTACATGTAGTAGAAATATTTTTTTGTCCACATTTCTTCATGTTTTTAATGAGGACAAAACGACTGAGTGCACTTTTAATACGTGTTATAAAGAATATCGACATTTGTGTTCATTTATCAAAATGGTTTTTAGGTCAAATGATCTAATTTGGTGCCTATGGAAAATAGTGATCTGTGACATTTTGTATTATGTTGAAAATCAAAGCTTTTAGGTTTCATACATTTCTGACATCTTCACGACTCATTCAAACATAACTGAGTGAAATCATTCAATTTGAATTCGCATAGTTGCTTTTATGGCATATCTTCAATTAAAATATGGGCATATATACTTACATATGTACTCATATGCCTGTCCTATTTATGCCTCTAAAACCTATGCATGTCATAATGTAGACTTTATTATGACTGATGTGGCTCATAAGGCGTCCCTTACGTGACTCGTGAAATTATGACTAAATAACTAACTACTATGGAAAGATAGGCTCCTCCGTATCGAACAATTCATTTCTAAATCTATAGTTAACTTATGAGGAACTTATTCTGATCGAGTCAACGTGATTAGCTATGCATAACACCTCTTTCAGAAATGCATGCTCTGAAAAATGCTGATTTTGCCTGGGTAGGCTAACTTAGCCATTCTTCTCGAAGAGCCTTAACTTACAAAATGCAAGCATTTGCTTGAATGTTTCAGGACTCTGATTGTGGACACCGACAAAGAATACTCGTTCGTTCTCGTGATAGTTCCTTTAATATCTTTAAAAGCAGTTTTTAGAACATGAACAGAATCTCTGCTTGCTGCTTCACTGTCACTGCAGCAGCAGCAGCAGAGTCTTCCTGGGTCAGCTGCTTGAGTGCGCATGCGCAGAACACGCACGACTGCAGCACGCTTGCCGTGACGCTCATAACAGAGCAGGCAAGTCCGAACATATATCTCTCAGCCTGTGATCAATATTAGACACAGCACCTTTATAAAGGAGCCGATTTAACGCGTTTACGCAGCTCTGAGGAGAATTAAAATACAATGTGAAGTGTGAATATATTTGTAGCAGACTATCATCCTCATTGCTTTGAGCTGTCAACGCGAAATTCTTCAGAGGATTGATGATGAAGATGAGGATGATGATGCACGCCGAGGAGGAACTGAGCAAAGCAGCCGCGACTGGAGACACGGAGCGTGTTCGGGTTTTACTCTCTAACGGAGTGAATGTGAACGGCGTGAACAGATTCGGAAGAACACCCATACAGGTAGGTTTTCAGACATGTGTAAAGAATAAAGAAGAAGATGCATGCATAAGACGGACTGCAGATATGCGATATTAAATATCAAAATGCAAAGGCACTTAAGAAAATATTGTCCAAAAGGGCAAATTATTGCATGTTATAAAACAGGCCAACTTTGGGATTTTGCTTAATTCTTTCTTACGCTCTGTTTAAAATATGCTTTTTTAAAATTTACTTCAATTTAATATTTACACTAATTGCAAACATTTTAGCCATATTTAGACTATAATGCACGGTTATATTATACATGCAATTCTAATAACTTTTAATTATGTTGCTGAAAAATCTATTTTAGTTTTATTGATTCGCACAATGTATTAGAATATGATTCATATTTTTAAAAATGTGTATAATATATACTTATAGGTGTAGCTATTTGGAAGTGTCTAAGCCTGAAACATTTCTAGTAAAAACCATTAAATGGCCAGACGTGTTTATCCTCGTAGAATAAAAAGTATCACATCTTTGCTGTTTTATTTGTCTTAAATTGAATATATAGTTGCGACTTTCTTAGCAACATTGTCACTCACAAAAGACGATGTAGAATCATGTGCTTCAAAATAAAAAAATGTATCCCATTCTATAATTGTACTTTAAAAGAGTTTTTCAACGTCGCAAAAAAACACAAAACAATTAATTAAATGTGCTTCATGTGATAATTATAATAACAACATTTCATATAATAAACTTATCTGATAACAGAAGGTTAGCTCAAGTAGAAAAATCCAGTGTTTTCTCTGATCAATTCTTTAGAGAAGCCAGCTGTTACAGGTATAATAATATTCCAGCACTTCAGACTCTGGCCATCACAGAAAGTGCGGATAGTCTTTTTAGAGCTCAGCTCATTTGTCATTCACTTATATTTCATTTACAAAATCATTTTCAAATGTTTTACTTCCTTCAAAGAAAGTTGTAAAAAGGGTGTTTTCAGAAATGCGACAATGAGTGCATGCATGGTCTTGTTTGCAATTACATTAACAGTGCTTAACACATTTATTAGACCAGCACCCAATGTAGCTAAGGTTTGTGCCACAGCTGCCTTGCACTCTTAAAAATAAAGCTGCTTCACAGTGGTGCCATAGAAGAACCATTTTGTCTAAACGGTTCCATAAAGAACTTTTAACATCTGTTTCACAAAAGGTTCTTTGTGGCGAAAGAAGGTTCTTCAGATTATAAAAAGCTAAGAAAGAGATGGTTCTTTAAAGAACCTTTGACTGAATGCTTCTTCTATGGCATCGCTGTGAAGAACCTTTTGAAGCACCTTTATTTTTTAGAGTGTATGAACTATAGCAGTATGATTACAAAAATATTTTTTTATGTTTCTGTTTAAGCTCTTTAGTCACAGTCGTGTTTCTAATGCTGAAATATAATTACTGTTGGGATTGAATGGGTTCAAAGATAGATTGCACAAAAGTTTAACAAAAAGCTCATATTTGGGAACAACTAGAAACTATTTGGAAGTCAATAACAACAGAGACTGTGGAAAAGTGCATAAAAACAATGCCAGCAAGAATGCAAGGCCAAAGGAGGCCATGCAAAATATGCAGTTTTTTGGTTATTATGTGTGAATAAAGACTATTTGGTTGTTTCTGTCTGTTATTTGCCTAATAAATGACAATACCATTTTTAGTTTTAACCACGTTTGTGACAGGAGGTATAATAGATGTGTTGAGCACTGTAGAGTTTTGTGAGCGGAGATGAAGGAGGCAGTTTCAGCAAGTGCTACCTGTTTGAGTAATATTTGGGCGTCCAAACGAAAACTGTAGATGAGTTTAGACCTATTTTCAGGCTGATTGGTAAGATAAGTGAAATATTTTAAACTTTTAACGAAATATGTTCATGATTATCACAAAGCGCACGTGCAGACTCATGGATACGCACGCAACTAAAGGCAGTATCAAGTCATAATAAAACCACAAAACAAATGTTACAACATGAGCAGTTATATTATTTAAATAATTTCGTTTGTAAAGCCTACAATATGCACTACAATGTTCTTACCGAACGAAAAAAATCTCTTCCTCAGTGATTGACAAGCTATTACCAAGGCCTTGATAACATATATATATATATATATAGTATATATAAAGAGCGCTTCAAAACATTGTTGAGCATCTCCCCCCCCGCAGGTGATGATGATGGGTAACACACCTGTGGCTCGCCTGCTGCTGGAATATGGAGCAGATCCTAATGTGGCTGATCCCGGGACTGGAAGCACTCCTTTGCACGATGCAGCCAGAACCGGATTCATGGACACAGTGCGGCTTTTAATCCGCTTTAAGGCCGACCCCAGCGCAGCAGATCACAGCCAGTTACGAGCCGTGGATGTGGCGCTGCAGACTGGCCATGTGGACGTGGCTGAACTTCTCAGAAGTATTTAAACGCTAAAGGTTTTTTTTTTTGTTACATATTTATCACATAATATGAAAGGTTTATTTGAAAACGTAAAGGAATAAGCGCAGCGGTTAGTTAATGCACTTGATATATTTGTAATCACTTTACAATATTGTTTGTGGATTTATATGCTATTGGGAGTATTAAACATTTGAAGTATCTTTAGTTTCCTTTGTGAATTTTTGGGTCACTATTGTTCATTTTTAATACATGCGGCAACAATGTATCATGGAAAGAAACCTCAAATTTGAAGTCTAGAATTAATGACAATGTCAGCCTATCTAGACACAGCGTTAGTCTATATGGCTAATAGATTTGATAATCTAAAAATATTTGATATTAACTTAGCATGGTGAATGATGAGTCAAATCGAGAAAAGATAACGAAATCATCCGTTTTCTGAGTTTGCGCTCAACGCAACGTGATTTACATAAAATAGTAATATTTCTCAGTTCTCTTTTTTTGTTGTTGTAAATAAGATATTTTCGTTAAGATTATGATGTTTTATGATAAATGCAACTCTCTATATGCCACCACACACACTTAAAAAAAACGTTTTGTTCTTCATAACGCATAAACTGGGTTCTGTCGAGCATCGCCGCGCAACTTTGAGTGCAAAGCTATATTAATCTTGTGCGGAAAGTAAAGTTTGTTGTTATTATTGATGTCATTTTTTACGCAAATCTTATTACACAATTTTACCTGCTGCTGCTGCTGCAAAAAAAAAAACCCCTGTGCGAAATACAGATGCAGGTACTGTGAAAGAGTTCAGCTAAATAAAATAAAATATGTAATATTGTAAAGCTCGATTTTGCATAGAGTGCAAAAGACAAATGTAAAGAGAGCCTGTTAATTTGAGAGTTTGTCTTTAAAGAGATGGATTGCTACACATTACTCCGGATACAGTAAAGCTGGAAACACGCAGAAAGGAACAGAAAATAATTAGAATTGGATCCGAAATCAGTCAGACTTTCTCTTTTGAAAGCAGAAATATTATAAAAGCAACATGATACACAGAGATCTGTTCAGATTGCTCGAGGCAAAAACACTGAACAGAAAAATGCAGGAGTTTTTTTCTTTTCTTCTGACAAGCACCCAAAGTTTAGCAGATTTTGTAACAAATATGTATCTGTTCTTCACAAAACTCTGGAAGAGTAAATGTGCTGCTGACTCAAAATGGATCAGGGGTGTGACACAATGAATAATAACCCACACAATCTGCATAGACAAAACAGCATACATTTATTTGTTTTTAAGAGAGACGTATTTAGTTTTATATCCAACCAAAAATACTTGTATTTTGATTTATATCCAAGGTACTTCATGGAGTAACAACACTACTGCTAGTATTAAAAGGCACTGAAAAACAATGTGACAATCAAAAGATCCTGTCCTCTGCAATGCTTCCATGCATAATACTAATTGTATTTTTAAACACTATTATGGAAGGAAAAATAACAGCCATGGCTGACAAACAACCCCCCCCTCCTCCTTTTTATTTAGGGTAATACTGATAAGAATGTGACACATGTTTGCAGATACATGACAGCATCTTGACGGCTTCTCAGTGTCCCAGTGCTTTAATGTTTGGGCAACATTACTGAAGACTGTGACATCAGCTGAAAAACAAATATCATGTGACATGGAACGTTTCAACTCAACATAGATGTCATATTAAGAAAAAAACAACTATTATATAAAAACATACATTCAAACAAATCTGAGCTTTAAACTCACTTTATGTGCATTTATTGTGCTCTCCCAGTCCATCTGACAGATCTGCGGGATTGCTGTGAGTAGGATGCTGCTCGCTTTATTTGCGTTCTCTTTCATGGTTTTCAGAACATTGTCCACACACACCTGGAATAAACAATAATAATAATAATGTAGCTATGTTTGGTATATGCAGGTTTAAAAAATATGTAGGAAAAAATACAAATAGTGGCACATTGAAAGCATGGACCAGCAAGAGATCATAAACTTTTAGGATATGACTGGCCAGTAAAAAGAGCAATGCATTATGAACTTAACATGATTGCATCTATTCTTAAAAAAAAACACTGCTACGTCTCTATGAGTCTGTGTGGCTTCACAGATAAGGTTGTCACGAGTCATGAATAACCTGTCACAAGTTCAAACTGAAACTGGAAGACATTCTACGCACAAGCAACAGATGACTATTGTCTCTAATTAATGCCAGACTTCGTCAAGAGTTACATTGTGTGTTCAAATTCTGCAGAGGACAATGAATCTACAGCCAACCTATTGAATCAAGACAGCAACCAGAAAAATCCATGTGATCAAGAAAGAAAACTGAACTACAGACAAATTTTTTATCACCAATGTTTGCCTTTAGAGGATCCGACTAATTTGTTGGCAGCAAAATATGTGTGATTATGTGTGCATGAGTCAGAGAGAGACGGAGAATCCGGAACAGAGACAGAAGGATGTGGTGAAGCAACTCGGAAACTCGGAAGGAGGACTCTGAACTGCGAGGGGAAGCAAACACTGCAGCAAACTACCAGCCTACAACACATACCCTATAACAACCCTTCTACATCTAATAACATATAAACAACTTTGACCACATTTGCATTTTATGATGTCCTTTCTCTGAAATGGCATAAAAAAAATACAGTTTCAAAATGCATACGGTCTAGATAGAATGAAAATGAAAAACCACTCTAATAACAAGAGGCTTTTATGTGGCAATAAGGCAATGGATTTCACAGGAAACTGCATACACACATCATTCGCATTTGTTGTCAAAGCGAACCAGGAAAATTCACCATCCGTAATTCGAAAGTGCAAACCTCCAGGGAATCACCAGTTTAAAAAACAAACAAACATTTGTCCATCTGCTCTGATAAAATGTCTTGTGCCACACACATTCATCAGCACAGAGAAGCAGAGCAAAAGTGCAACCAAAACAACGGGATTTTGCAAGAACTTTTATTTTTGTAACTGCCTAGAAGCACAAAGGTTACTTAGAGTAGCTTTAAAAAAACATATCAGTTCATTTATCAATCAGGCCATATTACATATAGAAAAAATTAATCAATACATTTAGGTTAAATGTGACAGGAATATAGTTATTTAATATCTTTAAGTTTAATATTAGCCATGCATTAGTTATTTTTTTCTCTTTTTGATTGAAAAAACAACTTTAATCATGATTACAAGATGGAAAAGAATGTCAATGCATGACCTGTGCATGAACTTCAAATCTCTATACCGTTCTAGCATGCGATCCTTGTGAATCTGTGTATTTTGGCACATTCTTGGTGAATAAAAATAGACTGCAGTTGAAACACTGTCCATTCACTCGTCTGATTGAGGAAATCTTACGCCTTGTCTTTCCCCGCACACACTGATGAGTGCCTCCTGTGCAGGGTTTGTTTGGTCTGTGTGGGAGTAACATCAGAAGCGTGCAGCTGTGCATGTACAGCGAAAGACGACTACTGGCATGAACTCAAGTGACTTGAACCCTCTGCTGTTGTTCGGTCATTTTAGACCGGAATTCTTTTTTTGGTGAAATTTTAAAAATCGCTGCTTCATCGGAATGGTACGAAACAAGCTATGTGACCACAAACAACAATAATAATAATAAAAATCGTGGACTTGATTCGAAAACACTAAACGGTCATTAAAAAAAAAAGTCACACTTGTGTTTTTCACAGTCAAAAATGACCGCCATTGGAAATGAATGGGAAATACACAAAAATACAGAGAATTCGTTGTGTGTACAATCTACAAATCATTCACGATGCAAAAAAAAAAAAGTGCACAGCAATGAAGGGGTGACACTCTAAAATATCAAGAGTGCAAAACAGACACACACACACACACACACACACACACACACGGACACACACTCACACACACGGACACATACACACGGACACACTCACAGACACACAGACAGACACACACACAGACACACACACACACACAGACACACACACAGACACACACACTGTTATACACACACACACACATACTATTATATACACACACAAATGAACTGGTGTGTAACAAGAAGAAGACTCAAATAAGAGATTGAAATCAGATTGATTAACCTCCAATAAAGCATTCCTGTTAATTTTTGTTGAACTCTGATGTTATGTGTAATAAAATGTCTTTCTTTGTGTTCAGGTTTGACTGTAGTAAAATTTATGCAAAAACTGACATTTCAAATCAACATTTCAACAAAAAAAATCTAAACCTTTATAAAAAGTTGTCTTTGAGAATGTCTAAATATAAATCCAAATCCACAACTTAAAAAAAAAAAAAGTATTTATGTCTAAAAACAACTAGAGAATTTATAAACCTTTTCTATAGAGCTCTATAGGGATCTAGTGGCTAAACCACAGAATTTCAATGCTTTTTTTCACTCCCACCAGATGGAACTAATCTGCCTTCAAAAATTGGATTTAAAAGGCATTGTCTCCATTTTAACATGGAATACTGCCATAATTGAAAAGTAATATAAAAATATTGATATTTTCAATGAAAAAAAAAAAATCATAATTATTGCATAAATAACCTAACCCTAAAAATTCAATCACAGCTGGAGCACCAACATGAACTTCAACATCTGCCCTGGCCAGACAAATCACCTTAAATATTATTAAAAAACAGTGCTGGGTAGATTACTTGCAAATTGTAGTCCGTTACTGATTACAGATTACACGTCAACGATTTTAGATAGTTACGTAATGCATCAAATTACACATTTTAGGTAATATAATCGAACTATTTTTTGATTACTTCTAGATTACTTGTGACCTAACTCATTTATCACATTGCACATAAACAGGATAATATTATACCGTATTTATATAAAAATACAAAGAGAAAGAAAATATATTCCATTCGCTGTTAACTACAACATGAGGTGCATTAAACATTACATTATTGAAAGACAAAAGCCTTCCAAAGACATGGATAAATAACCCACTGAGTGATAATTCAAATAAAAATGATATTCTGAGCTGGAGACTATTTAAAAATTATACAAAAGTATTCTAAGGTTGGAAGCTGTATTAAAGGCAGATGGTGGTAAAACACCATTACAAAGAAATATTGCCTATTTCCCACATGTTCACATTATTTGACAAAGGAGAATACCCTTGAATATCCTGAAAAACAGGTCTTGTCATATTTATCTGCCAGATAATGCATTATAAGTAACGTGAGTTATGTAATCAAATTACTTTTTTCTTTTAAATTTACGATGAAATATCGGAGTTACTTCTTTAAATAAGTAACACAAGTTACTTTGTTTCCCCATGCACTGACTGACAGCTCTCCTGTCCTCATGTCGAGAGAGACAGAGACTCTTTCTTCAGCCTGAGGCTTATTCATTTCACTTTTGGTCTGAAAGGCCCTTTACAGCTGCCAAAAATATAACTTTTGGGGTTTTTGTTATTAAAAACAAATAAGCATGCCTAGCCCGAGTGAACAAAAGTAAAGCAAAAGTAATGCATTACTTTCCATAAGTAACACAATTAGCTACTTTTTCATGGAGTAACGCAATATTGTAAGTAGGGTTGGAAAATTTCCAGAAACATTCCAAAAATCCCTGGAATATTTAAAAAAATGGAATGTTTCCGAAATTTACTGGAAATTTTCCCACCTTTTTGCAACCCTAATTGTAACACATTACTGTCCCCAACACTGTCTGTCAGTCCCCGAAATATGGTTATGTAGGTAAACACACACAGACTGAGGTTTCTATGGGCTCACCGCCTCTTCGTGCTCTTTCCAGCAGTCATAATCAGTTGCCATTGCAATACTAGCATAGCACAGCCCGGCCTCCTTGGCAAGAACCACCTCGGGGACTGTGGTCATGTTGATAACATCAGCGCCCCACTGTCTGAACATGAGGCTCTCTGCCCGAGAGGAGAAACGAGGACCCTCTATGGTCACCATTGTCCCTCGGGGGTGACACTTCACACCGAGTCCCTGCGCAACCTCCAGGAGCACCTACAAGAACAGGTAAGACAAAGGTGAACAGAGTAAGAATAAAGCAATAAGCCCCAAGAAGCCGTGGTTTACAGTGAATTTATAACAGCTAAGGGGCGTTGTTAGCTTAGCTGTTATAAATTCACTGTAAACCACAGCTTCACGGGGCTTATTGCTTTTATAAAACGGTTATTCCATATACGTAGTAAGGTTTCACAAAACAAAACAGAGCAAATAAAGTGTAATGATATTAATAAAAACAGTATTCTTCCACCAAACAATGTAGCTCCTCAGAAACAGTTGTGGTTGCAACAAAGTGGTTGCCGAGCAACACACAAACGTAAACAAAGGTGTATGTTACTTTGTAGAGTCATTTACAACAGCTTCGAACGCGTCTCAGCCAATCAGAATCAAGGACCGGAACTCTCCGTTGTATAATATGGGATATCGGCTAGAGAGCTGGGAAATGTCACTGACCTCTCTAGTCTTGCTGCAGAAAGGGTCAGCCATAGGGATGTGACACACACCTGTGGGGCTGGTGGGCTGCCCGTCATAAAACGTCTGAACACGCTTCGCTGTCCTTGAATTCAGCGAGGTGTGGGACATTTTGGTGTGGAAATTAAGAAGAAAAGGAAATATGAATATGCACCAAACTCAAGAAGCAAGCAAGCATCACACAGCAGTCTGTACTCATGCCCTCAAGGTCAGGGTGGTTCTTAAAATCATACAGACAAATCTTCTCTTCTACAATGAATGAAGCGTCATCAACGGGTTTGAAGTTTGATAATAATCCAACAGCACCAAAAGCAGGATTTTGAGACCTATCCAAAGACCTATTATGGCAGTAGTATGTGTATACTCAAAGAAAATAATGTTCAAATTTTACGCCCGTTTGTGTTAATCGACAGACGTATCTGTGGAAGCTTGTTTCCGCCACTCAATAAAAATAAAAAAGGTAATTGCATCAGAATTGTGAGATATAAACTTGCAATTTGTACTTTTACATAAGCTTGCAATTGTTAGTTATAAAGTCTGAATTTCGTGGTGCAAAGTCGCAATTACTTTGTTTTTTATTTTAATTCATAACGTGACGGAAACAGGCTTCCATTGGTACCTTCTCTCAAAGTTTTTCTGACATTCAGCTAAAATATACTTTATGTTCCTCCATAAACATTTTTCTCTAGTAAAATTAATATTAAATGGATATGGAGAAAAAAAATCACTCCTGGCTACAGTTTTGCTCAAAATCAAATCAAATGTAGGCTTACTGTCTTCCATGAATATTAATGTTGATTATTATTTAAAAAAAGTAGCATGTCATTGAACGCCAAATAACAGATTTGAGTTGGACTGTTAGAATATCTTTATCGTTAATTTCCAAGGGAGCACAAAAGCTGTGTGAAAAACAGCAAAAAAGACACATTTTTAGTAATTTCCCATGTTCCCAGGGTCCTATGTTTCAAGGGCCCTATGTTCCTATGGTTTGGATTAGGGTTAGAATAATATAGGAACATACTCATTTTATAACAACATTTGAAAGTGACAGAAAGTTAGAGAAAAAGAAACACATTCATAAATCCTGATCCACACTCTTTAACCGTTAATGCACATTGTACGGCAACTGTCATAAAAAAGGACTCTGCAGGCATTGCAATGAACTGACTTTTCTTGAAACAAACTTCTTCTACAAGCAAGTTTCAGCTCGTCTTGTTGTGAAGCTTTGGTTTAAATTCACCTTCAAATAAATGCCTTCAACAAAGGATATCTCATTGTCTGTTTCATACAGTATTGTTGATTAGCTCCGTATTTCCTCCAATCGTTAAACTGAACACTAACCGATCAATAAACTGGTCAATCAAAACGATGTCCCCAGGCTGGATGTCTTCTCTGAGAGAACCACATGCTGTGGTGACTAACAGATGAGTGCAGCCCGCTTCCTTCAAGGCCCAAATATTGGCCTGGTAATTCACATTGGTGGGCATTATGGTGTGTTGTCTCCCATGCCTTGCAGAAGGGGAAAAGTTAATGCAAAATAAATACATAAACCAGCAGATATTTCAAGTGTAAGTCAAAACATTGTATACTGTATTGTATAGTATTGTATATACCCCCACCTTGCAAGAAGCACACAATCAACATTCTTTATTTTGCCCAAAATCAGAGCATCAGATGGCTTTTGAAAGAGAGGAGGACATGAGAATGAATAAATACACTTCTGGCTCTGCCTATCAGCTGTTAATATATTATGGTGACCAAGCAAACCATGATTGGCATTTTCTCAGTTTAATTAAAGCAAATGCACATATGTGACCCTGGAGCACAAAACCAGTCATAAGGGTCAATTTTTCAAAATGTAGATTTCTACATCATCTGAAAGCTGAATAAATAAGCTTAACATTGATGTATGGTTTGTTAGGATTGGACAATATTTGAAAATCTGGAATCTGAGGGTGCAAAAAAATCTAAATATTGAGAAAATCATCTTTAAAGTTGTTCAAATTAAGTTCTTAGCAATGCATATTACTAATCAAACATTAAGTTTTGATATATTTACGGTAGGAAATTTACTAAATATCTTCATGGAACATGATCTTTACTTAATATCCTAATGATTTTTGGCATAAAAGAAAAATCTATAATTTTGACCCATACAATGTATTGTTGGCTATTGCTACAAATATACCCCAGCGACTTAAGACTGCTTTTGTGCTCCAGGCTCACATATTAATTTCCAAATGTGCTCTCCAATAATCATGCATGCTAGAAAGTACAGCAGACACAATGCAGAGACACTCACCTTTCCAAATGGAGTGACTACATACCGTTCTGTCCTCCCCTCCAGAATATCCGGATCATCGAGACCAGATCCTCCAATTATTCCTATCTATGAGAACATGACAGATTACAGACGTCTCTGAATGTGGGATGGGCGTCTGCAGGGGGTCGATTCAATTCAAACATGTTCAACACTCACGAATATTAAGAGTGACGTGAAACAAGTACGATGCACTTGACAGAATTATGTAGAATTGCACTTTTGTTTTTAGTTCTAATTTCAATCAGGGAGCTGTAAGAGAGTCACTTCATAGTGATTTCATTATTTCAACATGTCAACCAAAATATAGGATAGTTGTTTCGTAAGTTTTAGATTCTATTTTACTGACAAACTGTCACAATGAAACGTCTTTGATACAAAGTGAATAAACTGTAGAGAGTATAGTCTGCACAAAACAGTCTGCAATGTTACAATTATTTATACAATTACGTTACAATTATGTCACAAATATAAAAATACAGTGTATATCCTCCTGGGACCCCGACAGACTTCTGTCCTCTGTAGAGGACTTTATATTTCAGTGAATTCTCTGAGACCGCTGCTTTTCAGGAGGTTTGATCATAAACACTCCCTCTGCTTGCTCTTTAAATATGACTGATATTGACAGAATTATCAAATGTAGCACTCTTAGGGAAATATGATACTATTTTGTAATTTTAATTTAAATCTGACTAATTCACAAAATAAATAAACATCTCAGAAAAATGTGATGGGGTTTCAAATCGGAATATGGCTTTTTGTTACGAAACAGGGTGTAATTTTCATACATGTCTTCTGTAGAGGACACCAGGACAAACAGCTGTTAATCAGGCATTTCAGGGAAACACAACTATACAATATTCCTATGAAATATGAGATATTTTTATGAAAATGTTGCCAAGTTATTCCTCCCATTATTACACTTCTTTTTTCATTATGGTTTGCACCAGGAACACATTAATATGCAAATTAGATGCAATGTATAGATACATTGTATAGAATCGGATGGACATTTGACGCACATATTGCAAAATAGTATATCAAATCATACTGTTATATCTTTCATAACATAGTTGAGAATCATCTTTGTGCAACGTTTGGTTAAAAACAGCCTGAAACCTAAAAACCGATCAGTGAATGAAAAACCAATCTTTTTGCCTATGCGTGCCTTTTCATGTCTATTTACTTTTTTTGAAATAACTCAATCCTCTACAAAGAGCATAGAATAAAATATCATTTTTTATTTTTTTTTTATTTCTCTCTATTAGTTTCTTATGCTCCAACCAATGTAATGACATAAAAACAACAACAAAATTCACAAAACTCTTTTTCTGGTTCTCAGGACACGCCTAATTTCAGAAACCAATGCAACATTTGCTTAGTGGCGTGTTGATGTGAAAACACTGCAGTGTTCCACCTCCTGAACTATTTTCTTACATAACCCATGTGTTCACCCGTATATTTCATGATCATAATATTACATTTACCTTTACGTGACTGTTCGATGCCATTTTCTTTCACGTGTAGAAATGTAACATCAGCTTCCTAGTTCTTTCTTGTTTGATGGCGCTGCGCAGAAGAAAGAAGCGCAGTAGCGCCACCTACTGTTCTCTAGCAGAGATAACATAAACCCGCCCTATACATGATAGATAGCACAGTAATTAATCTTTTCTAAGATACCCAGAAAGTACAATATTCTCAAAGAACATGGTGCATGATTTAGCCCATTAAACGCCATCATGACAACACACCTCAATAAAATAATGTAACTGGCATGAACTAAGAAACCAGGATTTATATAAATGTACACTACCAGTCAAGTTTTTTAAAGAAGTCTCTTCTGTTCATCAAGCCTGCATTTTTTTTATCAGAAATACAGAAAAAGCAGTAATATTGTGAAATATTTTTACTATTTAAAACAGCTGTTTTCTATGTTTCTATGTGAAATAAAAGTATTAATTTCTATAATTTCTTTCCCAAATTAAATTTAAAAAATGATATTGACTCCAAGCTTTTGAATGGTAGAGTGTATAATATTACAAAAGCTTTTTATTTCAGATAAATGCTGATCTTTGGATCTTTCTATTCATCAAAGAATCCTGAAAAAATGTACTCAACTGTTTTAAATATTGATAATAATCAGAAATGTTTCTTGAGCAGCAAATCAGCATATTAGAATGATTTCTGAAGATCATGTGACACTGAAGACTGGAGTAATGATGCTGAAAATACAGCTGCGCATCACAGAAATACATTACTGTTTAACAGATATTCACATAGAACAGTTATTTTAAATAGTAAAAATATTTCACAATATTACAGGGAGCATCAGAGCCCGCTCCGCCAGACTGCTCAACAGCTTTTTCCCCCAGGCTGTGAGAGCCCTGAACTCAAATCACCCCGCCCTCCTCTGAAACCCCACACAACCCCCTACCTCCTGAAACATGGACCATCTCACCAACCTTACCACATCACAAAAAACTGTCTGAAACAATTCGAAGTGTGCTACAGGGCCTGCACAAACCACCTGTAGAAACACACTCTCCTCTATGCGCACTAGACACTTTTCACACACACTGCTTTGTGTACATAATCCCACAAAAGACTCCGTAATAGGTGTGTTTACATGCTCATGCACTACAAATCATCTGCACTGTTCCCCAGCCAGCTGCTTGACTTACGATGTTTCTCTTTGCACATGTACACTATTATGTGAAGCATCCGTATAGTCTGTATTTTATTTTGTATTTTTTAATTTTTTTTTTATTTATGCATAGGTAAACATTTATATATAGTATATTCAGTCAAAATCTGTCAGTAGGTTAGCTGTGTATAGGTACAGTGTTTATGTGAAGCATCCGTATAGTCTGTATTTTTTTAACTTATGTATAGGTAAACATTTATATATATATATAGTATATTTATAATCAAAATCAGTCAGTAGGTTAGTTGTGTATAGGTTTTTACTGCTTTACTGTATAGGTTTTTACTGTTTTACTTCATTGTTGTATGCCTGTATTTATGTAACACCGTGGTCCTGTGAGGCACGACATTTCGTTCCACTGTATGTCCCCACATGCAGCAGAAT
Organism: Sinocyclocheilus anshuiensis; assembly: GCF_001515605.1. Classification (NCBI taxonomy): domain Eukaryota; kingdom Metazoa; phylum Chordata; class Actinopteri; order Cypriniformes; family Cyprinidae; genus Sinocyclocheilus; species Sinocyclocheilus anshuiensis. Next base: position 1,444,404 of record NW_015546098.1, on the reverse strand, counting down.
GACAATAAAGCTCAACTTGAACTTTTGCTGTATTTTGCATCAAATAAATGCAGGCTTTGTGAGCAGAAGACAATTCTTTAAAAAACATGAACAATCTTACTGTTCAATAACTTTTGACTGGTAGTGTATATGAAATATTAAATAGTGGGAATATTCCTTGCAAAAATATGTTCACATTTTTGTACATATTTTGCATTAAATTTCACGTATTATCTCATCAAACATGGATTATTCAAAATCAAATGTACTTTTACATTCTTTTTACAATAGTTTGTACAGTATGCACTACCAAGAAAAAACATACCTGAATGAAAAAATCAAAGTAGGCCTATTTATTTTGGCATCAATGTATTGATTAAATTTAAAGATTATTTTCTGAAATTGTTTTAGAAATCTGAGGAAGTACACTGAGTTCATGCATCATAAACTGTAATGGACAAAAAAAAAAAATGAATAATGAATGCCTGTGCATGAAACTGATTCCAGACTGTTTTAAGCAAACATACACACAGAAATACAACATTCAGTAAATAAAGACACTTTTATGATCCTTTTTTATTTATTTGCGACAGGAACAGTAAACTTTTTAAATTAGTGACTGTTAACTTGCTTGCATAGTCTGAAATTAATACATTTCCAAAATCACAAATGCAAATATATCCAAAAACTCCAAATCAAAATCACATTTAAAACAAATCTCTTCTCCATTTATAAAACACTGAATTGTAGTCCTTTGTCAGTCTTGATTTGCCACACATGTAAACTCACAATGTCTGGGGGCGATTCCCTGCATCACCCACAGAACTACATTCAGTTCCAGCAGCTGACTCTTGCTCCACGTCTAGCGGCTGAGTTTCTGTGGCACTGCTTGCTATTGTGACCGTGGAGTCAGCTGCACTGATATTCCTGGCTGAGGGTTCACTGGGGTCAGCAGCGTCACTGTCACTGGGAATTGTTATGAGAACTGGACTGTTTTTTCCCACCCTCTCCTCACTACTATGTCTCCTGCTCTTCCTCTTGTGTTTCTTCTTCTTCTTGTGATGTTTCCGACCGTGATCCTCAGATCTGTCATCTATGCTTGGACTCCTACTTTTCCTCTTGAACTTCTTGTGCTTCTTGATTTTCTTTTTTGCACCATCCTCAACAGAATCTGTGAACAACTGACTAGAACTTTTCCTTGTGGGTTCCTCATGATGCTTCGTTTTGTATTTCTTTTTCCTGCCATGTTCATCGTGATGTGATGTCTGATGCGAGTTGGAGTTGATTCTAGAATTGCTCCTTGAGTGACTTCTGTCCTGACGGTTGGAAGAGTTGATTCTAGAATTGCTCCTAGAGTGATTTCTGTCCTGATGGTTGGAAGAGTTGATTCTAGAATTGCTCTTTGAGCGACTTCTGTCCTGGTGGTTGGAAGAGTTGATTCTAGAATTGCTCCTAGAGTGATTTCTGTCCTGATGGTTGGAAGAGTTGATTCTAGAATTGCTCTTTGAGCGACTTCTGTCCTGGTGGTTGGAAGAGTTGATTCTAGAATTGCTCCTAGAGTGATTTCTGTCCTGATGGTTGGAAGAGTTGATTCTAGAATTGCTCTTTGAGCGACTTCTGTCCTGACGGTTGGAAGAGTTGATTCTAGAATTGCTCCTCGAGTGACTTCTGTCCTGATGGTTGGAAGAGTTGATTCTAGATTGGCTCTTTGAGTGATTTCTGTCCTGACGGTTGGAAGAGTTGATTCTAGAATTGATCCTCGAGCGACTTCTGTCCTGACGCTTGGAAGAGTTGATTCTATAATTGCTCCTAGAGTGATTTCTGTCCTGACGGTTGGAAGAGTTGATTCTAGAATTGCTCTTCGAGCGACTTCTGTCCTGACTGTTGGAAGAGTTGATTCTAGATCGGCTCTTCGAGTGACTTCTGTCCTGACGGTCGGAGAAGCTAGGCTTGATTCTAGATCGGCTGCTTGAGTGACTTCTGTCCTGACGGTCCCTGCTTCGCCTTCTACCATGTGATCGAGAACGAAAGCGATGTACACTTCTATAATAGCTGGTGTAGGATGAGCATGTCTCTGTATAACATCTCCTGCTGCTGTCGCTTTGACTGTAATGGCTATATGAATGCCAATATGACGAGGTGTGGCGGCTTGACTCTTTTTCTCGTCTCCGCTTATGCTTGCTCTCTTTAGACAATGGGTGTTTCCTGCCACGAGAGGAGGAGTGAGTCCTATTGCTGCATGAGGATCTTTCTCTAGATCCCGACAGCTCTCTCTCATGATGCCTTTTGCCACATTTATCTTTTCTTGAGCGAGTAGAGGTGTTCTCAGGCGAACGAGAGCATCTCGTCGGCCTCCTCTGAGCGTCAGCGGGAGACAAATCAGACTCTGAAGTAAAACGAATGTGTTGGGGTGCTCGAGGGCTCTGCGGCTCGGCATTCTGCTCTGAATCAGAGGAAAGCAGGACCAGTTCCGGTGTCCTTTCTGACACTGGCTTAACATGTCCGATAATCATGCAGTCTTCATCACTGCCAGAGGAATGCTCCTCTTCCACGGCAACAGTGCCAGGATTTCCCGGACGGTCCTGACGTGGCACAGTGGCGACAGACACTACTGCCTCCCCTACGCTACTATCAGAATCCGAGTCCCTCACATGGAAAGGTAACACCTGAGATGGCTCTGAGGAGTAGGATGGCCCTGGGGTCTCATCATCCCACGGCGCTTGGCTTAAGGTCACACTAGGAGTGGCATAATCCTGGGATCCTGACACTAAAGAATCGCTCTCGTCCTCAGAGATGGCGATCACAGAGGTTTCCGAATGGCTGCTCTCTCCGGAGGGCCGAGGCAAGTCGTAAACGGCGCGCTGGTCATACGCCTCCATGTTGAACGGGGACCGAGCAAAGCTAAGAAACTCGTGCAAGAAGTGCTCTGTATGGGTCAGTAAGAAGGGCCGGAGCTCATGCAGAACAGCCTGCTCGTCCAAGTTATGCCGAGTGATCAGAGTCATGATGATGTGCTGCACTATGTTGACAAGCGACCCGTGAGTACCGTACAGGACAGTCAGCTCTCGTCTCACCCAAGGCACAAGCCTGTGGAGACAAGCAGGATTTCTTCTGAAGAACTCTGCAGAAGTCTCCCTGCTACGGCCACCGTCCTGCACGTTCTGGACTCGCACGCCTCTCCTGTACAAGGCCCGTCTGAATTTAACCGCTTGTTGTTCGTGAAGACTCCGCAGAGACCTTCCCTCGCTCTCTCTCCTCTGTCTCTCCTCTGCCAACCTCCTTAACATGCTGTGGAGATCTCTGTTGTGCCGCTGAGGAACAGATCCTCTTAGGTCCTCGAATAAGACCCCGTGGTCAGGAGGAGATGACGTTCTCCTCGGCGCTAGCCTGCGCTCGCCGGTGAGCGTGGTGCGATACCTGAATCTCTGCCCTGCCATGTTGCCAAATGAGCCGTTTTCAGTTGGTCGCAGGTCGAACCTCTGGTAGTTATCTTCGGACTTTATGGTGTGATAAATTGAATTAAATGGCTGCTTGCATAAAGGGCACTCCGCTTTGTTCTTCGACCACTCGCGGATGCAGCAGAAGCAGAACTTATGCAGGCACACATCAAGGTACGATATGTTTTTGAAGTGATCCAGGCATATCGGGCATTTGGATTCTGGAGATGCTCCTTTTGATATAGTGTTTAACACAGCGCCCGATGGACGCTCCTTCATCTGCGGTGATGCCATGATCTAACGGAAGAAATGTTTGAATTATTAGGCTACTTGTTCTCAGCATTTGCTACATTTGTGTGTAAAATGATAAAGTGTTCAAGTTTGAATAACATTATAAATTAAAAGAATAAGGGGAATGGCAAAAATGTTAAAGGTGACTCAACTGTCCCGATATGATGATAATAATAATAGTAATTAAAAAAAAGCTTCATTAAAACGATAAGATCGTGGAAAAGAAAATAATTTTCGGTACTATAGCATAATCTTTTATTATTATTTTTAAAAGTATTATTTTAACAAAACAGCTTCACTGTTTATTAATATTTGAAAACCTTTTGTCCGCCAGATACAAGTAAATACGGTCATGTAAACGCTATTTATGCGATCGAGTTTACTCATATTATTAATTTTGGTTACACTTTATTTTAAGGTGTCCTTGTTACAGTGTAATTATTAGTGCTGTCAGAACGATTAATTGCGATTAATCGCATCCAAATTACAAGTTTTTGTTAACATAATATATGAGTGTGTACTGTGTATATTTATTATGTATATATAAATACACACACATGCATGTATATATTTAACAAAAACATGTTATGTTTATATATTAAATATATTTATATAAATATATAAATGTACATGTAAATATTTTCAATATATATTCTGTATGTGTGTATATTTATATAAACATAATAAACACAGTACACACACATATATTATGTTAACAAAAACTTTTATTTTGAATGCGATTAATCGCGATTAATCGTTTGAAAGCACTAGTAATTATACATTTAAGTACTGAGTGATATACACAGTACACACACATATATTATGTAAACAAACACTTTTATTTTGAATTTAATCGCGATTAATCGTTTGAAAGCACTAGTAATTATACATTTAAGTACTGAGTGATATTAATTAACTACATGTACTTACTATATGGTTAGGGTTTGGCGTAGGGTTACTTGCATATAATTATGCATAATTAATTATTATAATAGTGAGTACATGTAACGTGTAACAAGGACACCTTAAAATAAAGTGTTACCTTAATTTTTCCTATTAGTAATAAACTACTTTATGACGGGAGCAACATTATATTGGTATTTTACAATGTTAACAGAATATAAACAAAACTATGCAGTGTCACACTGACTTCTGAGTTCATTTAACCACAATAAATACATTTCTATAATAAACAGAAACGTAGGAAAAAAAGAGAAAGAAAACATCTCCTTCAAAATGTTTTTAAACTTACTGTTTTATGTATTTGTTGAAACTTTGGGAGTAAGTTACTCAGATCCTCTGAACTCTGAGCTTAAGTATCCGAAACAAACAAAAGAACATTTATAATTTTAATAACGCTTTACAGAATCCACAAAAACATGTTGAGCTGAATCTCATGTAACTTACTGCCTAACAAACCAGTGCCGCTTCAAAGACCAAGTCACGATATTTCACGTTATTGCTCCGAATGCGAATATATAACGCGTTTAATAATGACCAGAAACGACACGACTTCTCTCAGGCGGTCGATCGTGACGTAACAAAACAAGAACATTACGGATCTGACGCGCTGTCAAACTTTCGGAACTTCCTGCTATTTACTTCAAAATAAAGCCCTTCAACCATACGCCAGACAAAGCGTTAACTATGTATCAGAGAAGCAGTTCCTTCTAGATATGGTTTATGATTTTAATTTCATAATTTTAAAATACTAAAACACTCAAACAATTCTGAGAACTGTTGATTAAAATAGCAACGGCAAAGCTGGAGGAGCATTTAATTATTCTAATATTCAAACAATTAGAATTGAATAGTTCACTGCTGCTTTTTTTTTTTTTTTAAATCATCTAATTATTTGTTTTATTTGACATAAAATGATACTTTTTTCATAAAAATCATGCAATAACAAATGCATAAGACTAAAGGTGTAATTTAAAGAATGTTACTCTTGGCTTTTCATTGTTTTTAATTAAAATAATACATGACTCTTCTTGCACGTGAGATCTATGTCACTAAATAATAATAATAATAATAATAAAAAGATTAAATTAGCTTAATTTCAATGACCAAAATCTACCCAGAAGGGTATCTTACTGTCACTTAAAGGCACAGGAAAAGCATTCAGAATCTGTAGAATTAATTTTATTGACATAGTATACACACAAGCATTTAAATTTTACAACCAGCGCTGACAGCCATGTCTACAGTGAACATAAACTGGCATCTTCAGTGATGACCATAACTGTCTGCTTCCGGAAGATCTGGGACAACTTCTCCTGTTTCCAATATAGTGTCTCCCTGAAAACACACACACACACACACACACAGACACACACACACACACACACACACACAGAGACACACACACACACACACACACACACACACATAGAGAGACAGAGACACACGCACAGACACACACACACACACACACACACACAGAGACACACACACACACACACACACACACACACATAGAGAGACAGAGACACACGCACAGACACACACACACACACACACACACACAGAGACACACACACACACACACACACACACACACATAGAGAGACAGAGACACACGCACAGACACACACACACACACACACACACACAGAGACACACACACACACACACACACACACACACATAGAGAGACAGAGACACACGCACAGACACACACACACACACACACACACACAGAGACACACACACACACACACACACACACACACATAGAGAGACAGAGACACACGCACAGACACACACACACACACACACACACACAGAGACACACACACACACACACACACACACACACATAGAGAGACAGAGACACACGCACAGACACACACACACACACACACACACACAGAGACACACACACACACACACACACACACACACATAGAGAGACAGAGACACACGCACAGACACACACACACACACACACACACACAGAGACACACACACACACACACACACACACACACATAGAGAGACAGAGACACACGCACAGACACACACACACACACACACACACACAGAGACACACACACACACACACACACACACACACATAGAGAGACAGAGACACACGCACAGACACACACACACACACACACACACACAGAGACACACACACACACACACACACACACACACATAGAGAGACAGAGACACACGCACAGACACACACACACACACACACACACAGACACAGACACAGACACACGCACACACATACATTCAAAGAAGGTGTGTATGAGAACATTTAGAAACATCCGAATGAATGATTATTTGAATTTACAAAACGCCTTCTGATTATTAGGGTGATAAAACTGTATGGACCAAATATACTTACAGGAAACAGTCTGGGTTTAAGAGCAACAATTCCATACGGCATTTTCTGTGGAAATAAGAAATATCAACCATTTGAGCTTTAAACTGAAGCATGATAATGATCAGCCAAAGCTCAAGGATATTTGGTGCTACATTTTATCTGCAACCCTTTGTACACAATAGTACAACAACCCTTGATGGAAATATTCACATTACACTAACTGAATGTAACAAAAAAAGAAATAAATCTGAGATTCTTTGAAATAAGACAGAAGTCATTGCCTTATGTGATCACTGTTATACTGAATTGAAAGAAAAACCACATCAATATTAAGCAATTTTATTACTCAACTGGAACTATAAGCGGACAGTGAATTCACAATAAAAACACTTCTACAATATAAATCACACAATGTAACAAACATTAGCTTCACTTAAGTTTTTTTATGGTTCTTCTGTAATTCTGTGTTGCTAATTATTATTGTGCTATTTATTTTCACGTAGCATCAATATTCTGGTAAATATTTAGGTCAGGTAAATTTCACAACTTCTATCATTAATTATGAAACACTGGTTTAGCACAGAGAAGTTTTTCTGCTAATTTTGCATGTTTTTAAAGGTACTACTAATAATAATAACATTCTAGAAGTTTTTGTAACATTCTGCAATATTCTAGAGCTTTCTGGAACATTCCAGTCATAACAGACAAAAATCATCCAAAGTACATTTCTGGTCACTTTTGCTAACTGTTTACATTAAACTGTTGTTAGCTCAGTATTATGCATGTGTATTTTTATGCATGAGTAATAACAGATAACAGCTTGTATAAGTTATATATATATATATACAAACACTGTCGGTCAAAAGGTTGGGATCAGTAAGACTTGTAATGTTTTTTAAAGAAGTCTCTTTGCTCTTCAAGGCTGCATTTATTTGATCAAAAATACAGAAAATAAATATTATTGCAATTTAAAATAATGGTTTTCTATTTTAATATACTTAAAAATATAATTTATTCCTGTGATCAAAGCTGAATTTTCTGCTTAATCTTTTTTTGGAACCTGTGATACTTTTTCAGGATTCTTTGATGAATAAAGTAAAAAAAAAAAAAGAGCATTTATTATTTCTATTTTGAATAAATGCTGTTCTTTTTAACGTTTTATTCATCAAAGAATCCTGAAAAAAGTATCACAGGCTCCAAAAAAAAAAAATATATATATGAAGCAGCAAAACGGTTTCCAATATTAATAACAAATCAGCATATTAGAATGATTTCTGAAGATCATGTGACACTGAAGACTGGAGTAATGATGCTGAAAATACAGCTGCGCATCACAGAAATACATTACATTAGAAAACCATTATTTTAAATTGCAATAATATTTCACAATATTAGTGTTTTTTCTGTATTTTTGGTCAAATAAATGCAGCCGTGAAGAGCAGAAGAGACTTCTTTAAACAACATTACAAGTCTTACTGATCCCAAACTTTTGAATGACAGTGAATATATATATATATATAAATAGATAACTGTTAATCATACACAAAAAAATAATGTAAAAAACGTTTATAAAAAAAAAAAAACACGTTTCACAGTCTTATATAATGTATATGCAACAATGTTTTATTTTTATTTCTTGGACTTCCGTGTTGTTTTAGGCCAGTAAAGAACTGCGAGTGCAGGAACCAGTGCGGACTCACAGAGACGTGGTACTTCACATAGTAATGCACGATCCAGGCTGGGATCAGAATCCGCGCCACAGCAAACACACCTGCATTACAGGCTTTAAACGCCTGGTTCATCCGTGTAACCAGAACAGAAGACGAAACTGCATGTTATTACAGTATTCTGCCGTTAAAATGCGTGCTACATACACAAAGCAAACATGTGTTACTCTAAACAGCACACAGGTCATCTATGGCGTGTCTCCAGAGGGTCTTTGGCTCCAGAAACGCCGCCCAGAATCGCTGCACGCGGCCGGGTGTTGCGGCGGCAGTGACGGGCTCTCGAGCGCTGAGCTCCTGGTCCTTCAGCCACCGCCGCCGGAGCTGCGTTAACTGATCGAAGCGGAGCTTTTCATCCGCTGTGTAGCCAGGCATACTGACTCCCTCTTACTTCTCTAATAAACTAGAATTCACAATGACATCCAAAGAGGACAAACCTCCCAGAGAGCAGCGCGAGCTCAAGAACTCCACAGAAATATCGCTTTTGCACGGCGACACCTACTGATCCGGAGTCGAATCGGGAATGCGATGAAACGGAGTAGAGATTCGGATCATATGGCCCCCAAACGGCTCTTTATTTAGTAGCTACCACTTCTGCCAATTCAGCCAGATTTGTCAATGTTTTAACCGATGTCTGGTATTTGTGCACAAATATAATTACATTATACACACATTCTGAAACAACCAAACAATCTTCAAGACATATTGCAGATGTAAATGCAGACATTAAATAGATGTGATGTATCATGTGCTCTCACGCAGGTTAGTGAACTATCCAAAACACAAACTATTACAAACAAATCATCCTCAAAATGTAACATGGTGTGCCATATAACAGTTACAATTATGTATCTATATCGTTATATCTATTAACACTGAAACATTGTCACATCCCATTATGCAATGCTACATTTCTCCAAATCTGATGAAGAAACAAACTCATCTACATCTCGGATGGCCTGAGGATGAGAACATTTCCAGGTCATTTCCATTTTTGGGTGAACTATTCTGGAGTAAAAGGTGGAACAACTTGGCCACTCCCCTGTAACCAAGTTTACTTCATAAATATGCCCCAAAATCCAAAACACTGAAAAAAAAAAGAAGGTGCAGGATTTACTTTGAAAAAATTTTCACTTAGAAAATTGCTAGTAAATTTCAAATAATTACAAAGAAGCAGCAAGCAGCACACTGAATTAAACAGGAAATTTTTAACTGATTGAAATAGTATTTTATTGTAAAAATGACTGACTGACAGTACTGGGCTAGAACAAACAGTGATCTACACTACAAAGCTGTATTTTCACAATGATTGTTGCAAATAATGACTCTGTAGAGCCAGTATGTATAAAACATTTTAATTAATTACATTACAATACAAGAATACATAATACCTTAGAGTGTGGGCTCAAACATTGCCAGCACCAGGTAAATATGTGTATGTACACACACACACACACACACACACACAAAGTTAGTGATAACAAGGCCTGCCCATTTAGAGGAAAGATATGATTGGTCAATTTTTCTGTAATTCGAAATTACTCCCCCATTGATTTACTATTGATTGGCCCTCTGTAATTTCATAGCTGGACCACGAATCACAGAGCCGCAAACGCTAGGCGGAAACATTGAAATATGGAGAAAATGGGCGGTGTTAATAAGTCCATTCACTGAATACACAGATTTGAAGAGTTTTTTTTTTCACAGAAGTTGTATTTATTTTATTTAGATGATGTTTGTCAAATTATGAATTGCTTAAATAAAATTAGTAATAATTATTTTTTTATGAAAAATATTATATTTTAAAACATTTATTTAAAAATTGTAAATATTGTTTTTACAATACGTTAGGCCCTCTCTGAGGGCCCTGACGGTTCCCCACTGGTATACTGTTACTCTCTACTGCAATTGTAGCTGCTTCTGTGTTTTTCATCATTCAAACTTAATAATACCGCCTACGTCAAAAACGTTGCAACACCTTGAAATTGCAGAGGCTTCACAGAGCCCCTAAAATGAAAAGAAAACAGCATCAGAAATATGTTTTCATGACCACAGCAATATTTCCCAACTGAATAACTGAATAATAACCCACAAAAGAGGGTGACTCTATCGCCCCCTTGAGTACTGATGTTTGTTACTGCCACAATAATGCAAAAATGCTTAAGTATGTATAATGGGGCTGTGTGCTTACAATGCATTGGCCAAACATTTGTGCCTGCTTTGCGTACTTGTGTAGTGATCATAGAGTCTTGCCGTTGGCTGTTTTGTTCAGTGAAAGTGTTCTTCATTAATTCATCTTTGTGTCATGCTGCTGAGGAATGTTGATTTATGTAAAAACAGCAACTAAATGAGTCAAGTATCACTCATGCCATCTGTTGACCTTTACAACCCACAATTGCTGCTTCTTTCTCTCTATCACACAGACACAAACACACACACACACACACACACACACACACACACACCTTTACAATATTATACAACATCTGAATGCATATTACTTGTTTCCTAAAAGGACATCTGTTCACAGGTCTCCGGCACAGAACCCTCCCTTTCTCAGTCTCCTCTTTCCGCAAGTTTTTTTCATGCTAAAACACAAGCCGAGCGCTCCGTGAACACAGAACAAATAGGGGAGAGGAAGAGTGAGCAGAAAATATGGGTCACAAATCTAGTCATATAAAGATAGAAATCTGATATTACACCTGATGCCTCACAAAATTGGGAGGGGTTAGAAAAATAAAAGTCTATATCTAATAGAATTTATACGGCGGGAATATTTCTTTCTCTCTTCTAGTGCTTTTATACAACAAAGGTAAAAGGAATTTGTATATAGCTGTATATTTTTTTCTTGTTCACTCTGGTCTGTTTTTCTGTCTACTTTTCCTGCTGCACTGAATAAGTATTCTCAATCATACACACTGCAAATCTCAGCAAACACAAAGTATAATTTGTGTCTTCCCGTTTTCTTTTTGTTTTAGTTTTTTTGTGCTGAGTGATGGAACACACATTTAAGATCCTTGGACACATAGTTATATCTGTGCCTGTCTGCTGACATTCCCTCACTTTAGTGTTTTAAAGCTTTCAAAACCCCTGCAGCCACTGAATAGCCCCGTCTCTGTCACAAAGTATTTCTTTCATCACACTGGAAACTGGCTTTAGCTTGATTTCATGTGTTTGGCATGTGACTTCTTTGATAATGCCAATGAAAGCTACAGTCTCGTAGAGATTTGTTAAATTCTCTGAACTCTCAATCAAAGCATGTTAACGGGAGGTTCTGTGCAAGAGGTTGACTTCACTTGATCAGCACACACTGAAAAAGAATAGTTTTGCTACAACAGTCAGGCATATCCATGACATAAATGTAAACTCTTCATAAAAATGTAGCTTTCAGGAAATACATATAAAACAAAACTCAAGACAATAAAACAATATTTAAAAAATATTGGATACTTTTTGGAAGCCGTTTCTGCCACAAAATAAAAAGAGAGAATTTTATCAAGCATAAAATAATATACAAAAACTCACAATTCTGTGAAGAAATGTCATTATTGTGAGACAAACTCACAATTACAAAAAAAAAATCTGAATTGTGAGATAAAAAGACTCTTATTACACTAAAAAAATTGCAAGATGTGAACTCTGAATTCAGTTTTCACTGACAATTGTGAGAAAAAAAGTAACAATTCTGAGAAACAAAATCCGAATTGTAAAATAAAAAGTCACATTTACCTTTTTTTAAATATTTTTTTTTTCTGTAGCAGAAACAGGCTTCCATACTCCTTTAAGTGTTTGCAGAGAATGGAGAGATAAAAACAAAAAAACAAAAGTTGGTCACAATATGCACCATAATTGTGAAACAGCGCTGCTTTCTAATACAACAGCGCACCCCTTTGCAAACACAAGAATCATATTGCGGTCTCTTTGCTTTTATGGGCAGAGGATCAGATACTTTGATCACCTTAAGCACACTTTAACACTAAGAAACAGGAACAACCATTGGGGAGGACTCGAGCTGCCATTAATGATTGATTTCAATGCTCTTCTCCCAAGGTCTTCCACTTCATTGTTTGAAACACAAAGCACATCTTAGGCATAAGGATAACAAGAAGACAGCTGTTATGAAGATAAAAAAAAAAACATAACAAATGAAAAGAGCCTCAAGGGCAGAGTCGATTAGGTGAGACGAGCTGCCACAAGAGAAGAAGACCAGTGTTGCATGTGTGGAGGATGCTGCATGGCGGAATGGAAAGCACGTTTTTGAGGAATTAAAAGAAAAGATGTTTCTCGTCAAAAGGACATAGGACGAGTCTATTCTGAGGATGCTGGCAGGTTGTGCTTTTGTGCTGGTTTGGAGGGATGAATCAAAGGAACAGGGATATGACAGTCAGGACAAACGCCAGAGCTCTCACAAACATTAGCCTGGCCTCATTTTCTGTTAAAAGAAAAGATGTTTCTCGTCAAAAGGACATAGGACGAGTCTATTCTGAGGATGCTGGCAGGTTGTGCTTTTGTGCTGGTTTGGAGGGATGAATCAAAGGAACAGGGATATGACAAGTCAAGGCACAGCATGACAGTCAGGACAAAAGCCAGAGCTCTCACAAACATCAGCCTGGCCTCATTTTCTGTTATTCTCATTTGTGACCCTGGAGCACAAAACCAGTCATAACGGTCAATTTCTCGAAATTGAGGTTTATGCATCACATGAAAACTGGATAAATAATCTTTCCATTGATGTATGGTTTGTTAGGATAGGACAATATTTGGCTGAGATACAACTATTTGAAAATCTGGAATCTGAGGGTGCAAAAAAATCTAAATATTGAGAAAATCATCTTTAAATTTGTTCAAATTAAGTTCTTAGCAATGCATATTACTAATCAAAAATTACGTTTTGATATATTTACGGTAGGAGATTTACAAAATATCTTCATGGAACATGATCTTTACTTAATATCCTAATGATTTTTGGCATAAAAGAAAAATCTATAATTTTGACCCATGCAATGTATTGTTGGCTATTGCTACAAATATACCCCAGCGACTTAACACTGCTTTTGTGCTCCAGGCTCACATATACTCTGCTATTTGTCTTTTAATCAAGAACTATTTAGGAAAATATAATACAAAAGCTACTACAGAAAATATAAACTACACTTGTTAAAATCACTTTCAGTTACCTATTTTTTCTTCCTTTTTTTCAAATATATATATATTTTTTTTTCTGTTTCTTTGTATTTTGGTCTGGGACTGTCTGTGAAGAGCTGGAATTCCCAGCACTTTCTTCTTTCATATACGGAATATTGCACACTGCACTGCATATATACTGCTGAAGAATAAAGGCTTCAAAAATTATTGCGAGTAAGTTACTGGGAAATACACATCAGGACTAAAAGCATCAGTATAATTTTCTGACAGTACCAACACCTCGACAGAGCTTGTTCCACCCCTACACCTTCACATGCACGGTCGGTCATGCAGTTTTAACTTGTCTGTTTGAGTGCTGGCCATACTTACACACAACTGAAACAAAACAGCTCTGTTCATCTTCTCAGGTCTTCTCAGGTTCAGTGCATCAAGTTTATTGCTACATCATTTACTACTGATAGTTTTAGATAAAGACTTCTACACTGAGGCATTTGCACACCACTCCTGTTTGTGCTTTAAGTATGAATCATCCGTTATATATGGATATTCTCTTTTCTTTCGCAAAGAAGTATCCAATTAATGAATCGTCATGGTCAGTTTAACTATGTGAGATGAATGCTGAAATAGAATCCACTGATTCCTGGAAGTGCCCTGAAGTTTTGTCCTTTTGCTCCCGTTGTATTAGTCTATTATGGAGTCTGTTAGTGTGCATTATGCTACGACTTGCACTTTCAGGAACCACACAGGAATCCTATTCAAACCTATAATGCAAAATGAACTGACACACAAGCAAGCTCTATGCACAAACCTAGTGAGCTGCCTATCTAGATAGCATTTCGGGTATCATAGACTTACTCCCCACTTTTTTTGGCTGCGTTTACATTAATGCGCTGATCTGATCTTTTGATCATATCCGTTTTTGTCCCTTCTGTTTTTAATCATATAAGACACAACTTGTATCTAATATGTGCGTTTACATTCATTCCGGTCCAAACTAGAATAATTCCACAGGAATAATTATCACTTTGTTGCTGAAAAATACAATTTAGAGTTCAGTAAATAACCTATTTTATTCATAAAAATCATGAGACAGGCTTCCATGCTCCTGAATGTTTACTCATCTATTACCCTAATCTAAAGATTTCGCCTCAATGAAAGCAGCTGTGATTTGTGCGAGTGCATACAGGCATTTGTGCTTCATAATACGACCATGAGACTAGTTATCTTGTGGTTAAATATATACATGAATCATATATACATGTTTAGACGTACAGTAGGTCAGATTTCCAGATATGGGATATGTATCTGATTTAACACCATATCTGGAAGTGGCTCAGAACCAGTGTTGGGGAAAGTAACTAATTGCGTTACTTAGTTACGGTTTATGGAAAGTAATGCATACGTTACTTTTGTGTTACTTTTTGTCACTTCTTTCGCTTCTTTATTTGTTTTTAATAGCAAAAAACCCAAAGGTTATATTTTTGGCAGCTGTAAAGGGCCTTTCACACTGAAAGTGAAATGATTAAGCCTCAGGCTGAAGGAAGAGTCTCTGTCTCTGCACTCGATTTCTCTCAACATGGGGACAGGAGAGCTG
Organism: Sinocyclocheilus anshuiensis; assembly: GCF_001515605.1. Taxonomy (NCBI): domain Eukaryota; kingdom Metazoa; phylum Chordata; class Actinopteri; order Cypriniformes; family Cyprinidae; genus Sinocyclocheilus; species Sinocyclocheilus anshuiensis. The sequence goes on along the minus strand of NW_015546098.1, from coordinate 1,428,894 downwards.
TCAGTCAATACATGGGGAAACTAAGTAACTTGCATTACTTATTTGAAAAAGTAACTCTTGTAAATTTAAAAGTAATGCGTTACTTTGGGTGAAAAAATGGATCTTGTGCAGATTTTTGTGTTTACACATGTGCAACGATTTACAATCTAAGTCAGATGTTAGTCATTAAAAAAATCTGATTTTCTGCAAGTGTAAACGCAGCCAAAAAGTACACAGTAAAATCACATAAGCAAGCCTATTCCCTTTCAGTTAAGGTGCTGCCTTATAACGGTTCATGTAGATCACTAGGTTTTGGAGCAGAGCTACACTTTCTCACTCATACACAGCAGAAGAGACAAGTTAAAACTGCATTACCACATGTTCTTTCTAAACCACATATTGCTTGTCTATGTGTATTTGTGGGGTTGGGGAGGGTTTGATATAAAGCGTTGCAAGTGTTGAGAGTTTTCCGAGGAGTGTAAATCAGCCAGGTGCTTCCTGCCAGCTGTGATGGCTGATGTGTGTGTTAGGTGACACACTGCTGCGGTCTAGCAGATGTGAGCCTGTAATCTGCAGGAATGTGAACGGTGGCCTCCATCGCTGGAGCTGCTCTGCAGGCTGTAGTGGTCTTCACCATCACTCACACTGTCCACGCTATCACCCTCACTTGGTGTGAACTCCATCCCCTCTATGTCAACATCCACTTCTGTAGACACACAGAAATTAAAACTCATTAGCAGTGATGTGTACCCAATGATCTCACGAATAAAGGAATATTCTGTGTTATGATAAACCTGATTTATAAAACGGAGAGTTCCGGTGCTTGATTCTGATTGGCTGAGCCGCGTTCGAAGCTGTTGTAAATAACTCTACAAAGTAACATACGCCTTTGTTTACGTTTGTGTGTTGCTCGGCAACCACTTTGTTGCAACCACAACTGTTTCTGAGGAGCTACATTGTTTGGTGGAAGAATACTGTTTTTATTAATATCATTACACTTTATTTGCTCTGTTTTGTTTTGTGAAACCTTACTACGTATATGGAATAACCGTTTTATAAAAGCAATAAGCCCTGTGAAGCCGTGGTTTACAGTGAATTTATAACAGCTATGGGGGGTTATGTTATAACTCGTACCTAACAACGCCCCTTAGCTGTTATAAATTCACTGTAAACCACGGATTCTTGTGGCTTATTGCTTTATTCTATGGATGGCACCTGTTGCCATGCTGTCGATTACCACCAGTGCTGGGTAGTAATCATATTCCAAAAATTATGAAGTACTTGTAATTAAATTACATTACATTTTAAAATACTCGCAATCAGACTTGTTACTCATTATTGATTACATATTATTCACACAATACCAATAAATTATCCATAATTTATTGGATCCCCTAAATTCTTCTTTTTCGTCTTTTACATTTTCTGTTTTTTAAAAATCAACTACTGCTTATATACTGTACATTCAGAAAGTCTTGCAGTTTTGTGGACATTCACTAGTCAGGTGTCGATAATTACACAGAAAACTGAGAGGCCACACGACATTTCAACACTGGATTCAGAAAAATCATTGCAAATTTTAAGATGCGTTTTCTCAACATTGCATCTCAACATCTAATGAACACATTAATTTTTATTTGAATGATCACTCAGTGGTTTTTTAACCATGTGTTACTTTGTCTTTGGAAGGCTTTTGTCTTTCAAACACATTAAAATGCACAAATTTATGTTATTTCTTATTTACATGCAATGCAGGGATTCCCAAACTTTTTTTTTGTCAGCCGAACCTCTTTCACATAATATATTTACTTGACGTTCCCCTGAGATGAAGAACGAGCGCGTGCTCATGGTTGCCAGATTGCAAAAAATAAGCAAACACCGGGCAGAAAATGTATCCTTTTAACAGAGAAGCTCTGATTTGCAGATTTGAAATCTGGATATCTGGCAACCGCACACATGAAAGCTCGTGTAGAAGAGGCGTGTACAGCAGTCCGCAATAGTGTTGTGTCTCCTTTTTTTCGACGAAAATAAAAAGAAATTTTGGTATAGTTTTAATTTTGAAAAATACATTTTAGTCTCGTCTTTTATCATCAGCGATATTGCATGTTGATATAGTCACAGTTATCGTTTATTGACCTTGTTGTCGTCTCGTCATAGTCATGGAAAAAAAAGCTCGGCATTTTTCGTCACACTTTTCGTTAACGAAATTAACACTACACATTTGCATGTTCACAGTTCTTTGACATTGGTTAATGGTCACATGACATGCAAAAAAAATCAATATTTAATCTTTTTTAGTAAGTGTTTTTATTTGACTGTTGTTATTTTAAAATGATTCATTTTAATTTTATATTTTTTACGACTTACTTAATTTTTAGCTTTTCATTAAACAAATTTCTTCATGAACCCCAGTTTGGGAAACCTTGATGTAATGTAACATTTAATGCATATCATGTTGTTACTAACAACAACTGGAATATATTTTTATTTGTATTTTTATATCAATATGGAACAAGATTATCTTATTTAAATCAATGTGATAAACGAGTTAGATCAAAAGAAATCTAAAAGTAGTCAGATTAAATTACCTAAAATGTGTAATGTAATGGATTACGTTACTAACTACAATTTTTGTCATATAATTTGGAATCAGTAACTAAGTAATCTACTCTGCACTGGTTGTAAATACAGTAGATAGTTTGGCCTCAGACATCCGAACCTCACTGTATATGCAGCGATTAATCACAATTCAATACTTTATACAGAAGCCACACTGAGAGCTCAGTATGTTGATCTGATCTGCAATCACCTGTGGTCATACAGTCTGTGTAGTACATAGTATATACACGTATGTGTGTAGTAGGGCTGGGTAAAAAAGACTGATTTCTCGATTTTAATCGATTCTCATTTTGATGAAACGATATCGATTCATAAATCCCAAGAATCGATTAGTCACGCCTGTCAGATAATGAACGGAACATTGTAGCGCCTCCCATCCATTAAATTGCAACAAGCTCTGTGATTTGTTACTTTTGATATGAAACAAAGTCTCAGATTTCAAATTCCGTCCATTTTATTACGACATTCAAATATTAAATGGTGTTTTGGTGCTGAGTGACAGATAATCTCCTCCGCTTTAATAGCAGTTAAAGCACGAAATAAACATGAATGAACATCCGAAGCTATGTTAAAAGAAAGAGTACAACTTACTGAAATCTGTCACCTGTCTCGTGTAATCGCTCAATCAGTGTTTCAAACACGGAGAGACGACAATAGCTTGTAAACAATGTGTCACGTAACATCACATTTACTCAGAAAAACATATTCGGTGACTATAAACGCAGTCAGCTAGAAAAATTAACTCTAGAGAGCAGCATTTTGCTAAATATGCACCATATAACATATTCATTATTATTAATTTTTTTTACTGTTCTTCAATATTTGAATAAATCCGTCAGGTTTTTGTGACAGCCACCATTTAAATGTTTATATTTCAAAAAACGAATTGGAGTAGAAACATAATTATGTAATTTTAAGTTAAGTTAGTATTATAACTTTAATGTTACAACATCTTTATTGAGTATATTTTAAGTGTTTATATACAACTCAAATTTCAAATTTCAAATTTCAAATTTCAACCTTCCATATTATTGACTCTCAGGTATATTTTACAGCATTAAGAGATTTTTTTTTTTTCCTTGAGAAAATTTGCCATTACCTGATATATAATTGAATCGCAAGCTTGTGAAGGATAATCTAATCGAATTGTGAAATGTGTGTCAAAACCCAGCCCTAGTGTGTAGCATGTGTAACTGCTGAAATGGCAGCGCTTAACTTTGTTCTTAAAGGTTTTATCAGAATATTTCAGCTGTGCTGTACCTTGCTCAGAGTCAGTGTAGATGGTGGAGCCCATGCTGTCAGTGCGAATGCGCTCTAAGCCCTGTACAGAGAGCTGCTCCAGGCGTCGTTTGAGGTAGCGATGTTCTCTCTGCAGTTGCTCCTTCATGTTTAGAGCCTTCTTGTCCTGTTCCTCCAGCTTCTGCAGAGCACATGTTTCCACAGATCAAACCACAGAGACACCACACCGCATGACATGCATCATCTACCAGTCGGCGTGAGCATGCACAATTTTGTGAGCTGAAAAAGCGAAACAATCACATTAACAGAAAGACAGATCTATGCTGCATGACAGGAAACCCGGCAGGTCGAGCTGAAACATTGTAACAAACAGGAAAGAATCAAAAGGGTCAGCAGACTTGTCTTGTCTCTGTGTCACACTCGCAGTGACTGTTTGTTGATTACTTTCAGGTCCGCTGAGGCGTATGCTGTTCTTCATTAGGCAGAGATAAATGAATCAGTGTCTTATAAAAGTGTCCGTGATAAAGAAAAGGAAAACTCTAGTTCTTAGAAAAGTACTATTTAAAGAAAGATGTCTCAAGATGTCATGAAAACATGTTACTGTATCCTTCAGAAATCATTCTTAAATGCTGATTTATTATAAGTGTTGGAAACAGATGTGCTTCTTAAAAATGAATTTTGGAACCTGTGATACTTTTTTCAGGATTCTTTGATGAATAAAAAGTTCAAAAGAACAGCATTTATTCAAAATATAAATAATTTCTAACAATATAAGTCTTTACTATCACTTTTTATGAATTTAATACATCCTTGCTGAATAAAAGCATCAATTTATTTAAAAAAAGAAAGAAAACTAAATTTACTGACCCCAAACTTTTGAGCGGTAGTGCATGTTGTTACAAAAGATTTCTATTTTAAGTAAATGCTAATTAAATTAAAGTTAAACCTAAAACAGAAAAATAATCATATTTCACAATATCACTGTTTTTTCTGTATTTTTGATCCAATAAAGGCAGCCTTGATGAGCAGAAGAGACTTCAACATTAACATTACAAATCTTACTGATCCCAAACTTTTGAACGGCAGAGTATATTTTAAGTTGTGTTTATTTACTTCTACAGTTGTTTTTAGGGAGAAGCACTACATATTACCACCTAAACTCAGCTCGCCTTATCATAAAAAGCTCAAATTATCTTATATTTTAAGAGACATCTCTATGATATAATTGTCTGTTTAGCTTTTATCCCATCTTGTTAATGCATCTTGGTTGAACCACATGACTTTTTTTTTTTTTGGTCGCACTACATAATTTGGCAGATGAGTTGTTTTTAAATACTAGTAAGCAGCGAAGCAGTTTCTTTTCCAGAATTTCATTTTTCTTCATATCACCCAAAAATATTAATATGAATCCTAATTCAGAAAATGCTGCAATGTCTCACATACGTAACATAAACACAAATTTCGATGACAGAAAGACTATAATTTTAAGCTGGAGTAAATCAGCATCTGAACTGTGAAGAGTGACAAAGTCCCTGATGAACTTCCCCTCCGACTGTCACTGCTTTGAGCTACTCTAAACGCTTTACTGCTGTGCAAACAGAGATACTGTCAGAAAGATGCTGATTTGTTCGTACCTTGATGTGCATTTTGGCTCGTTTGAGCAGGCTCAGTGTGGTGTGACGGGTGCTTTCAGGACCCAAAGGCACAAGCTGTTTCAACTGCTCCAGGTACAATCGCAGTTTGGCACGTCTGCAAATAAAGAACAGGTTGGAGTGAAGTATTAGCCTGGGATAAATTTAGATCTTAGAGACTGATGTGGGCTGGCAACACAAAGCTTGCAGGTTTGATGCGGTGCAGTCGTGACTAAGAAACTAGATTAATGAGACTGTGCATGTACGAGGACTGTTCCTGTGATTATTAAAAATTTGTATGCCTTTTTTCACTATTTCAGCTTTAGTTAGTGTGTAATGTTGCTATTTGAACACAAAAACTACACTTTTTTCAAGAACGACAGCAAACGGCTCGTTCGGACTACAGCACGCTTCTTCTGCATGTTGTGAAGTCACAACGTCACTCATTTAAATAATCTCCGCCCACGGGTGTGGTCTGGTTGAGCTGCGCTACAGAAGACTCAGAAGAAGAAGAGCGTGTTGTCTTCGTGGCGATAAGATGCGGTTTCTTCCACCCCGGTTCCAAAAGCCCTTTATTTGTGTTTGCAGACGTTCTGCACAAAACGAATGAATCGGGCAAAACTGACGCCATCGTTAATATTCACAGATGAAACACACGTTTATGGAAAGGGGTGTGTCATTTCCGACATTCACAGCACACTGGGCCAGCTAACCAATCAGAGCACAGTTTGTGTTTCAGAAGGAGGGGCTTCATCGAAACAGGAACTAAACAGAGCGTTCGAGACCGCTGCTGCAAAAATAACAACAATCAAGCATGAAAACCTATTGTAGTGCACCCCAAAAACCAAATCAAGACTGTTGCACGAACACCCTGTGTTTTTGCATTGAAGAATGTGTCCTATGTGAAATGATACATAGGAGCATAAATGATACACATTCCCCCTAAGAATGTGTCTGAGCTTCAGACAGTCCACTAACTAATCCATTATCAAAATACACAGCTTTGCACATCATGTTAATACCTTTTTTGAAAGGGTATAATATCACTGTATTAAACCAGCCTTCCACTGACAAGTTGTTGCTAAACTTATGACATGCTTTATGCTGACAACTCTAGAAAGGGAGGAAGCAGAAGAAAAGGAAAGAGCAGACATGAAGAAAGAGTGTGGAGCGCCTCATTTGTGTAACAGACTGAGCAGAAAGAAAGCATGTGACATCAGCACCACATCATGAGCCCTAAAACACTCCCTGAAGCCCAAACTCAATTTTTCAAACCTTTACAAAGTTAGGGCAGCACACCACAACAGTACATCTAAAAATTCAAGTCTTGATAATCAGAGACGATTATGTCCTGCCAATAATGCAATGGACGATTACAAGCTTTTTATATATATATATATATATATATATATATATATACTGCACACAGAAAGCAGACAATGTAATGGAATGCTCCAATCACAGTATCATCACTGTAGCTTTCAAAACCGCATTTTACTGTGGGTCTTGGATGCCTTTCTTTGTCTCACTTGACAAGGAAAACACTTATTAAAACATGCACTTGGCAAAGCAGCACTGCGGTCAGTGCTCAGTGAGGTTCTCTTTCATGCAGGAACATACTGGAATTATTATGTGCATAATTTCTTTGAAATTCATGATGGGTGCCAACAATTGAGGAAGGGCACTGTAACTTGGAAGATACTTCATACTTTTGATAACCCAGAATACACAGCAAAGGCAGAACAAAACAAATCTGGCTTAAAACATGAAAGGTTAAATATGTCCAAGTGGCCCTATACAGATCTCAATCCAACTGAACATCTGTATAATAAAACTGCTGTTCACAAAACAATCCCCATGCAACTTGATAAAGCTTGAGAATTTTTGCCAAAAATTGGAGAAGCAAGATCTCTTTGTGAGTCATCAAAAGACACTGATAGCAGTAACTCCTGCCAAAGGTGATTCTAACACGCATTTGCTTGAGTGGCAAATGTTGTTATTGAATGCTTGACATAAAAAGCCAAAAGCACCAGAAGAAAAAAAAATCCAAACACAGTGGATATGACTGGAGATCATCTCTGTATGGGAGCCTCTGAAATAGGTTTCCATCTGGTATAAAGATGTTTTTATTAGAGGTCGACCGATTGATCGGTGTTGCCGATTAATCGGCACCGATAGTTGATTGCCGGAACTATCGGTTGGAAGATTGTGTGTCTTTCTGATGCTCTAATAGTCTGTGTGCTTCATATAAAGAGATGTAATATAGACATCGTTTCTCTTTCTGTTTTTTCAAACAAACATATTTTATTATTTTGAAAATTATTCTAAAATTTAAGCAGATATGTGACCATGGACCACAAAA
>NW_015546098.1:1419008-1420924 GCF_001515605.1 Sinocyclocheilus anshuiensis | reverse complement strand
GTATTGTTGGCTATTGCTACAAATATACCCCAGCGACTTAACACTGCTTTTGTGCTGCAGGCTCACATATAGTGTGAGAGTATACATACAATATACATATTGTATGTAATTTGCTTAAATATCTTTAAGCATGACTGTTTGGACTTTTATGAAATGGTATTTACAATAAGATTCCAGTATTGTTCATTGTTAGAGTGTATTGATTAAAAAAATAATAATAATACATTTTTAAGTTTTAAAGTTGAATCTGTTATCATTAGTTAATGAACTAACATTAATGATCAATGTATAATTAATATTTTCTATATGAAAAGTATGGTTCTGTACTTTGTGTGTGTGTGTGTGCATGTGTGAGTGAGAGAGAGAGAGAGAGAGAGTGAGAGAGAGTGTGTGTGTGTGTGTGTGAGTGAGTGAGTATGTGTGTGTGTAATAAAGTTCAGCAATATTTTAGTTTTCATATCTGACTGGTTTTCGCCTTCTGTTATTTCAGTACTTTTTCAATTTTCTGCCATGCTATATATTTAGTCTTTGAATGCTTGCCCTGATTGATGTACTTTGTTTGTACTTCTATATTTTCTGTACTATTTGATTATTTTGTAAAGTGTCCTTGAGCCCTTGAAAGGCACTATATAAATTTAATGTATTATTATTATCATTATTATTATTATTAATATTAAGTGTCAAACATAATAATTTCCTTGCATAAATAATTGTTCTCTGTGAATAATTGTCATAATTTTGAATTCAGATGTAGTTTTTTAGATTTACTGTTCAATGTCTGAATTCCAATCTGAATGTTTTTACTTTAAAATGCTATTAAGGCAGACAAACCTCAACATTCAGTCATGCACAAACATAAATTAGAAAACTTTCAAAAATCAATAAGGCTGTGCATCATTCGAGCAACAATCTCCAGCCACAATATGACTATATTCACAGTATAGCATGGCCTCTCGTACCTTTGATTAATTATAACTTAAAAGCATTAACTAAAAATATGATGCTGCAGGAAACTGCATGACATTAGAATGCTTTTCTCCTTTGTATTTCTATTTGTCTTTTCAAAAGTATGTCATAAACCTGCTTGTATAGTTTTCCATTTTTTTCCTAATGCTTCAGAAGCTCCATTCTGAGGAAGGACATGACTGAACATATTTCTCACAGAGCAGCAATAATCAATTCCTCAATCTCAAGCATGTGACAAGCAAACTCCAAGATATCAGCAGCACACGGGAAACAAATCTCACACATGAGAACATGCTCGACCCCTGGCGCAAACATAAACAGCACAAAACTGTCTGACATACTGTAACCAGTTTACTTTAACTCTTATTTAGCAATGTTACCAACTACAGCCACCTCTTTCTTCAGGGTTTGAAATCAACTTTTTCACTCACCAAGCAATAAAAATCCTTAAAAAAGCCCTCTCAAAGGCATTTCTTAAATGTCGGGTATATTCTTACCTGTGTTTTTCCAGCTCATTATGTGATGACCTGAACAGGAAATAAACAAAAGCATAGATGAGTTCAGCTAATAATAATAATAATAAATTAATAAGAAGCACACTGACTCCTTACTAAAAATATAAATAAAAGTGGCAGAAGTGAACAACGAACAACTGTTACAGGATGTTTTTCTAATGAGAGTGATGCTGTTATAATCTATAATATAATTAATTAATTTATGGTGATTTATATAAACATTCATCATGTTATGCCATATCAGCATCAAAGGCTATATTGATGGCAAAAATTATATTTAAAATAATTTAATAACATTACTTCAATGAATTGCATGCATTTATTTAACAATATTATTTTTACAAACAAACAACAGAAAATAACAATCTTATTAAAATATTTCCCACTTTAAAAAAAAAAAGTCTATTAATGTACTTTCTGGATAAAAATGATTCC
>NW_015546098.1:1374654-1418599 GCF_001515605.1 Sinocyclocheilus anshuiensis | reverse complement strand
TTCTCCTTTCAAAAAATATGCATGGGTAAGTCTTGTGTTGAATTAATGGTGATGTACTTCATGTAATTTTCCAAAAGGAACCTCAAAGGGCTGCATTTGTCTGTTAACACCACACATGCACTCTTGTTTGCCACTTGGTCAAGATGTTACTAATTTTCACTTGGAACAAATGCATGAATAAATGAATGCATGAATGAAATGCTTTTGGCGCTCCCTGGCCCCTTCACACACCTCATGCTGTTCTGCTTTGAATTCTAGATTGTACACAAAACACAATAATTTTGCATCGCCTTACTGTGTCTACTAGGCCGATATCACTGTAAGTAAAGCACAACAAGCTACAACGCATTGCTATTTTAATCCAGGGCATGAATGCTGGCGTGCACGATGGGGCAATTACATTTCCTCCAAACAAACACAAACAAAACAGGACTGTAATGCATGCGAGATAAAAACAAAATATATGGGTCATTGCATCAGTTGTTGTTTGCTGTATGTCAAAGCTGCAGCATGCGGTTTCTACGCCACTAGCGTCATCATTCGGGATTGCAAAAATAAAGATGTCACGTTTCCCTTATAATGCATAATGAAATTGCCGCACATGACAGCTAAAAGTACAGGCACGATGTTAGTATCTGAGGCTAGTGCAGAATTTATGGTGTCAGAAAAAGTCCACAATGTCAGCAGATGTTTTTGCAATTTGGAAAGCAATTCTCAAATAGTATTCCAAAGTAAGTTTTGGTAAAAAACAAAAGGAAAGGTAAAAACACAGCTTTCCTGGAAAGCCCTAATTCCATAGATTTCCTTTTTTTTTTCAGTGCTTTCTATGCATATGTGGGGGAAGGGCTGCACACTAGGCTCCTGCTGTTTTGCTTTGACATGGCAAGGAAAGGAGGCTAATGCAGCAAAACAGATCCAGGGGTCAAAGCTCTCCAGCAGCTGACTTGGGTCTATTCACACCACACCCAACAGTGAGAGTTTAACCACACCTAAACTGCACTACTAGACGCATGCATACTGTCTATGACATGTACATGTGTCACACTAATGCTTACATTTGTTAAAGTCAACAATAGTTAAAGTGAGGCAATTTGTGCACCAGCGAATTCCATACAAGCTACTTCACGCGCCTATGTGATAAATGCTTAAAATGTACCAGTCGTTGCCAGTCGTCTGTCTGTAAACAACAAAAAGTTCTTGGTCAATGAAAAGTGTGGTGTTTCTAGGTGAAAGTGACTGCGCTGAAGGGAGATGACAGAAGTGGAAAAGAGAAAGAAAGCAGCAGAGAGTTAACGCTGTACGCGTGGCAATATTTATACACAGCCAAGCCCAACAACAAAAATGGCGATTGCATGAAGAATAAACATCGTTTGAATGTATTCATCCATTAATATAGCAATGTCACTGTATTGCATTTACCTATTGCTGTGGGGTTTTCTTGAAATGGAAGATGATTTAGTTTTCTTTCCGGAGAAGTCGCTATCGTGCGGCAAAACAGATGCGTAACCGTGTTCAGCTTCTAGAGAGAAAGTAAACAAACCAGCATTAAACACAGACGTGTGGGACTCAGTCAACGCAAATGGAAATGTTAGGCACTTGATATGTTTTCATGTCTGACCAATTATGCTTCTATCAGCTTACTGTAAAGCAAGCAAACACCCGGAAAATGAAACGAAGTCACATTTGAACAGAGGCTGGGACGAATGACATTCACGTAAGCCAGATATCTCTGATTATTGAATAATTAATAGACTCAATAACTATGATGCCATCGTCCTTTTGGGCTTGGATTAAATGCACTTGTTCAGCCGGCAGGTTTATAAGTGACATTAGACCAGTGCAACAACAATATATAAAAATAATATTTTTTGGGTTGACCACACAAACATCATTAGGCTATACCTCTGTCTCTTCTTTCCAAATACTCTGCTGCCTCAAGAAGAAGTAGAAGAGAATTAAGTTCCATCCTGATGTATTTACAGAAATAAAAATAATACAAAAAAAAACCGTATTGTGCACTGTTTAACAAATGGAGTAAAACAAAACAAATAAACAAAAAAGTGATGACGCTCGATGTGAACAGCTCAATTCTGAGTCGTAGAGACTCTCAACAGAAATGAATGCAGACTGCACGTAAACTAAAATCTGGAGAGCGAGCGATGGCTTCTTCGTCCAATCACACAACAGAAAAGTATGAAAGGCGGAACCTAGAAACATTTGTATCCAATCAAAGACTTCAAAGAGAGACGTTCACAGGAAAGATGTTGGCACATTGCGAATATCACATGATTGGTTAGTCAGTAATAGTAACAATGTTGCAGCCATGCCCTAGCAACAGTACGTGTGACTCAACCCCTAAATCTCTCATTGGTCTGACGAACACTATACGAGCTGCTGATTGGACGACGGAAATGTTGGGCGTGTCTTCTTGTAACCTCGTTTGTGGAACTATGCTGGCAGCGACAAAGTTTCCTCTCTGGAAGAAGTCAGCGAAAGGAAATGTTCTTGAGAGTCAGGTTTCTGATCGTTTACTGAGCTGCAATCACATTCAAATACTCCTGCAACTCACTTATTGACGTTTAAAAAGTAAGGTGTTAATTAGTTCATATTTATCATTCAGTGACACCAGCAAAGTTTGCTGCTGATAGAAAAGACGTCTAGGGCGCGGTCGACATCCTTCTGCACTTTTGTTTTCAAGGTGGCTACTTTTTTAGAGCTTCAAAACAAGAATTTAACAAATTATTTAAATACGTTTTTCTGATGTTGTAAGTGTAAAAAAATAACATTTTGCGTGCATATTTATATTGAAAAAAATGCAACAAAAAAAAAATCTAAATGATTTGAAATAGCTGGAAATGTAATAGCTATAATGTAATTCCATGACAGGTATACATTTGATAAAAACCTTTTGCTGCAAAATGATGGCTATCATGTCATTCTTTATTTTTTTTTTATTGCAAGAACTTGGTGTTCTTCTAAACAATTCAGCAGAATTTGAAAAACAAGTGTTCAAAAACAAATGTTTAAATTTGCATGTCACAAAAAAACATTTCTCAAGGTTAAATCAGCAGAAGGAGTATGTTAACTTAATTATTTTTCCAGTTTTTGATTGTTTTTTTCATTAAAAGATCAGTTAAATTTAAAAAAGAATTTAAATTATTTAAAATAGGTTTGTCTGATTTTGTCATTTTATATTGAAAAAAAATACAAAAAAATATTTTTCAAACTTTTTTGCAATAGCTGAAATTTAATAGCTGTAATGTAATTCCATGACAGATATTATAAAACTGTTTGCTACAAAATGATGGCTATCACAAGATTCTTCTTCTTGTGAGAACTTGGTGTTCTTGTTAACAATTCAGCAGAATTTGAAAAACGTGTTCAAAACCAAATATTTAAGTTTGCACGTCACAAAAAAACATTTCTCAAGGTTGTTAACATAAGTCAGCAGAAGAAGTATGTTAACTTATTATTATTATTATTATTATTATTTTCATTAAAAGATCAGTTCACCCAAAAATGAAAATTCTGTCCATTAAGGTCAGCAAGGGCTTCAGTGATTCAAGATTTTTAAAAGAGCTATACTAGTAAAATTTCATCTTCTGTGATTCTTTATCAGTGAATGGAATGACGTGAAGTTGAACATATAATGACAGATTTTTCATTTTGGTTTAACCGGCCTACTCCTTCTAACAATATATATTGTTAGGGTAGAAAGAGCTGGGGTGTTATCATTATCATAAATCAGAGAAAAGGGTTAGTAAACGTTACTTTTTTAGACTGGGAACTGAGAGAAGGGAAAGAAGTCAGAGGGAAACAACAAGAAGAATGAGACAGAAAGCAGAAATCGCTGACCTCCGCTCACTCTATGGACAAAAACAAACACAGCTGTTTCTGATTGGTAGCTCGACTGCTGACCTACATTCTGCTTGAGATTCAGACTCAGCAGAGGAGAGACGGAGAGAGAGGGAGAAGGAGAAGACACGGGGGAAGAAAGATGAGCCCTGGTTTGTGGAGGAGCTGAGGAGGAGGTGCAGGAAAACATCAGATATGAAAAGTATTTGTCTGATTTTTTGAATGAAAAATTATCGTAATACAACTTTATGTGATTTACTGTGCATTTAGAAGGCAAACAAATTAATACACTTAATTGTAGTAATTTAAGATCGGATCTCAGTCCAGCTCAAGAGGTCAAGTTTGGCTGGTTAATATGGGTAGTTAGATACCATACTCCACCAAGTATTACAGTTCATGATAGTTGAGAACATTTATACGGCCCTGCATGGTGCCCAAATCACCATACGGTTAATCCGGCCCTGCATTTTTATCTGAACAGCCTCCGTTCCAGTGAATGGAATCACAAAATAAAAAAAATAATAAAAAAAGCTGTTTTCCTCATGGGGACCAAAAAAAATTGTCCCCACAAGGTCAAAGTGGGGACATTTGGTCCTCATAATGTAGAGAATACCAAGTACACACAGACACACACACACACACACACACACACAGACACACACGCGCACACACACACACACACACACACACGCGCACACACACACGCGCGCACACACACGCACACACTCACACACAAACAAACACACACATGAACACACACACACGAACACACACACACACGAATACACACACACACGAACACACACACACACACAAATACGCACACACTCACACAAATACACACACGCACACACACACACACACACAAACAATATCACACACGAACACACACACACGAACACACACACACAAACACATGAACACACACGCACACACACACACACACACACTCACACACAAACAAACACACATGAACACACACACACACACACACATGAACACACACTCAAACACACGAACACACACTCAAACACACACACACACACACACACACCATTTATACAATTTATTTCTGTTGAGCAAGATGTTGTTATGGACCCCATTGGTCTGAAACAACACGAGACAAGAGTAAGTACATAATAGAATTTCCATTTTTTGTTGAACTACATGAAATATGTACATGCACATGTCACATTAATGCTCATATCTGTACTGTTTGTATGCAATAATGCATGAACAAAAGTTGTTGTTTTTTTGGTGAACTACAAGAAATACTCCTCTGAGCTCCATGAGGGAAAAATGCCCAAATGTTGGTCTGGACATATCAGATTTTCTGAAAGTACCTAAATCTATGCTATGATGGGATGTCTAGTTGAGGCCAAGCCAAAGCATCCAAGTTGGGCTGAGGTCATGATGACAGAAGGCATATATTCAATTGATTAAACCATTATGTTGTTAATTTCTCCTCTCCCAAATTCTGCTGAGCCTCAGATAGTGTGCAAGAGGGCCTCCTAGTATATGCATATATCACTGATTACCCCCAAACCATAATGACCTTCCAACCATACTTTACAGTTGGGATGAGGATTTGATATCTGTGTTTTTTTTTTGGGAAGGCTAAGTGGTGTCCTCCCACTCGACACTGTTCTTGTTTAGTGTTTTTATGTTGTAAAGCAGATATTAGCATGTTCTTAGCAAGTCTTTTCTGCACTATGCTCTTGCAGTCATCTTTGCAGAACACCCACTCATGAAAGAGCAGCAGCAGCACTCAACTTTCTCTATTTATAGACTATTAGTCTTACAGTGGAATGATGAACATCAAGGCTTTTACCAATGAAAGCTTTCATGCAAGTAAACAATTCTTATCTTAGGTGTTCTGAGAACTCTTTTGTGGTTCACATAATGCTTCTCGTGAACAGCAAACTCAAAATGTTTTGTACAGCGCAAGAGGCTCTGCCTAACACCTTCGGTTTAGCTGACTTTTAATTCCGTCTAACTTTTGGAGAAGTCATTATCCTACTTTTACATCACACACTTTTTCCACCATGCACTGTGAATGTTTACACAGTGTGTTCAATGAAGACATCAAAACACTTCATTGTTTGCGTGGTATTTCTGTTGCTATGACTTTAAGATTCGGTTTCTATGACTAATTTCTGCAGAAACCAGGCCAATCAAAGGTTTCAACTTCCTCCAAGTGTATTATACAGACCATGATTTACAACATGCAAGTTATTTAAAAGAGAAATCTTTAAAAATCACCTCTCACGCAAACACATCATTGGTTGACTCATGTTATTATGTCCAGCAAAAGAACTGAGGTGATCAGGGAAAAGTTATAAAGTTATATCTGGATGCAGATTTGAGCAATGTATCAATAATGTAACTAGTCTGGGCCAGTTAAGGGACTGAAGGCTTAATTTAATAGGTTTCATTAGTCTATAAGATTCTTATTGTCTTTTAATTCTGTACTTATGTATTTCTCTTTATTGTACAGCACTTTGAAATGTCTGTTGTTGTTAAAAGTGTTTAAAAAAATAAAGCTGAACTTGAATTTGATTAGAGTTTGGCAGCAGTATGATTTATCTTACAGAAAAAAAAAAACGATATTAACCAAAATATGGCATTATGTTGCACACACGGTCCGACTACTTGCAAAATATTAATTTACTTAATTCTGAAATATTAGAGCAAAAAAATAAATAAAAAATATATATATAATTTCACAAATTCTTCTCCTGCTTCCTACATTATGCCATTAACCAACTTTATAAAGTTTCTACTTCTATTGAATGCGAAGGAAAATTACATACAACCTTATGATAATGCAGCTTCATCTCCTTGCTTTTAATTTTTCAAACAAATAAAAACATACATACATAATGAAAACATCTGCTTCAAAATTGTACCATTTGCTTATCAGTCATTTAAAAAGAGAGACATTTCATTTGTTGAATTACTGAATTATAATCAGATGTTATAATTGATACCAATAGTGCAACTACAAACTGTTTCTGACCTGACCTAAATGAATTAATGTAAAAAAGAAATAAAGTTGTTCTGGAAATAATTCATAATAATTTATTCATAGGGGGAAATATCAAAAACAAAAGACTTAATGTCAAGCTGATTTTGATGATGAGTTAAAAAAAATGCTATCAATTATGTTATAAACAACATTAAAGAATAATACTTACACCAGATATAATAATAATAATAATATGTTTAATTTATATAGCGCCTTTCCCAAGCTCAAGGACGCTCTACAAGGTACACGAAAGCAGCAAATACTGATTACAAAGAAACAATTTCATTGGACATTTGCCCAATTCAGTTACAAATAATGCAGTTGCATATAACACAGATTATGTAGTAAAGACAGAAATAGAAAACAAAACAGACAAATACACAATGTAAATTAGTGATGGTGTTGATTAAACAAATAAGTTTTAAGCTTTGATTTGAATTCACTGAAAGAGGTGACTGTTCTGAGTGCCAGGGGAAGTGAATTCCAAAGTTTGGGTGCAGTAACAGAGAAGGACCTGCCGCCCACTGAAGATAGGCGGAACCTAGGTACACAAAGAAGTTCAGAATTAGAAGACCGGAGTGCGCGAGAAGGTTTATAAGAAGAAAGTAGGTCGAAAAGATAGGAGGGAGCAAGACCTTTGAGTGCCTTGAAGGTGAGCAGAAGAATTGTGTATTGCACACGAATAGATACAGGCAACCAGGGAAGATTAAATAGAATAGGGGTGATGTGAGCAGATTTTTTTGTGGAAGTTAATAATCTGGCAGCAGAATTTTGAATGTACTGCAGACGAACGATGGAGTGAGCTGGTAAGCCAGAGAAAAGAGCGTTACAATAGTCAAGGCGAGTGGTAATAAATGCATGCACTAATGATTCCGCATCTTTTCTACTGAGGAAAGGAAGAAGTTGCGCAATTCGACGTAGTTGAAAAAAAGCAGCTTTGGAGAGTTTGCTAATGTCTGCTTCATTGTCTGCTTCACATGATACAAGATATGTATCATGTGAATTCTCCGTCTACTACAGGAATCAGGTGTGAAGTTCTATTGGAAACACTTTTATTATGATGCTGACAGCGACGTCTGGTGTCGCACAGGGGAATTTAAAGGCTCTATTTGTATTTAAGGCAGAAGTTAAACACAATAATACCAAATAAAGCTTTGGTAGAGTGAAAGACTGAACTCAAACCTAATTATGACTAGACATTTTCCCTTTCTTGTATTCAACAGTATTTACTTGAACACTAAATAGATCACTACTATTATTACTACTACTACTACTACGAGAGAGAGAGAGAGAGAGAGAGAGAGAGACACACACACTCTCTCTCTCTCTCTCTCACACACTCACACACATGTCTGGTTTGCTATCCCTGTGGGGACTCTCCATAGGCGTAATGGTTTTTCTACTGTACAGACCATATATTCTATTGCCCTACACCAACCCTACCCCTAAACCTACCCCTCACAGGAAACTTTCTGCATTTTTAGATTTTCAAAAAACTTCATTCTGTATGATTTATAAGCTTTTGTACCCGTGGGGACCACAATTTAGGTCCCCACTGTGACACGAGTCCCCATGAGTCTGTGTGTATTCAGGTTTAAGTCCCCACCAGGATATATAAACCAGTACACACTCTCTCTCACACACACACACACCACATTCAGTTTGAAATTGTTCATAGAATACTAAAATGTTAATTTGTTCTACTTATTAAATGTATATACATGCATGTTTTTTTTAAATATATATATCTGTTCTAGATGTAAACACTATATGCTTTGGCAATACATTGTAACAATTGTCATGCCAGTAAAGCACAAATTGAATTGAATTGAATTGAGCGAGAGAGAGAGGAGACTGATCAGATAGCAGTCTGTGTGGATGCGTACAAAGAAAAACGATTAAAAAAGGGAAAATACTGAGACAGAAGACCACCGTCTGTTTGATGTCCAGAAAGAGTCGGAGGTATTTAAAATAATGCAAACTAAATCACATTATGGCCTAATATTTAAAGTTTTAAGCTATTTAAGTAAGTAATTTAATATACCACACTGGTATTTTCAGAATGCGGAAATAGAAACGTGTTTACCAAAGTAACAAACTCCTCA
This sequence comes from Sinocyclocheilus anshuiensis, assembly GCF_001515605.1. Lineage (NCBI taxonomy): Eukaryota > Metazoa > Chordata > Actinopteri > Cypriniformes > Cyprinidae > Sinocyclocheilus > Sinocyclocheilus anshuiensis. The sequence continues at coordinate 1,409,611 of NW_015546098.1, read as the reverse complement.
AACTCCTCCTAGTTTGTCTTTGCTGTGTGATTGGACGAACTGTTTTAATCCCGCCCCTTCATCCACCAATCCCAGTTCAGACGGCCAAACCACCAATCCAACATCACGGCGAGTGCTTCTCTCATGAATATTAATTTTATGATGCTGACGCTGCTTTGTACGTTTCCTGAAGCGCCGGCCCAGTAGCCTAATTAATATTCATGAGGCATACGCCTCGCTCATTCGTCCGCTGCCGAACAGTCCACGTTCTTATTGGGCGAAAGACAAGCTTAGGTCATGAATATGCATGAGGCGTGCTGTGAGCTGTCTGAAGTTAAAAACACTGTCCGTGTTATTGCTCCCTCTCTGCAACGTGCACTGCCAATGCAAATTATATTTTTGTAGACCTTTAATAATCAAAGAAGATATTTTTGACGGATCTTCTTATTTTCCTCAAGGACTGTTTACATTACCAGCAACCTTACTGCTAGATTTTAAGTGAAAGCGAGCCTTCAGTTTAAGGTGAGGCTAAGCTCAATGCATTTAGGACTAAAACGTAAAGTAATACGGTCAGATGACTTCTACTGATCAAACACCGTGCATTTGTGTTGGTTATGTAAAGCACGTGATTTTGCACGTTTGTTTTTAATGAGTTTACTACATGTTTCCGTGATCTGCAGGCTTAGGAGGACGGTAAACAAGCGAGTAATGGCGACTGAGATTGAAGCATGGACCACTGGCCCTCAAAACGATGGTACGAACATTAAACTGGTTGTCCTAAAAAATGCATTAATGCATTCAGCTTGCATTTAGATTATGAATGCATAGTTGGTCTTTTACCGTGTCGTTTTTGCAGACACGGTGACTCTTTAAAACAAAACTTTTTATTTTTTCGTAGTAGCTTATTTTTTTCTTCCTTTTCTCTACAAATAAAGCGGTCAAATACACTTTTTTCTTAGATTTTACACAAATTAACTCTTCGTTCGTAATGTGAACTCTACATCTTGGTACCAAAAGACAGGAGCTAACGTGTTTAGTGCTGCAAAATTGGTTTATGAGCAAAGCAATAGTCAATGACTGGTCGTGTCATTAAATATATTTATTTTCTAATCGCATGTTTTTATTTGTGATCTAGCATACGATAAAATCATTAAGCGTCTTTGTTGCGGAACTATATTTAACACTACGCCCCCTTTCTGAGATACCCGGATGTTAGTTTGTTTTTCTTGCCACCGTGAGTTTAAGTAGGAGTGTTTTGTAAACGTTCCTCGTGATTTTCTTTCAGAAATGCATGAGTACAGAGGTCCAGATCAGTGCTACCCCCCCCCCCCCAACACACACATATACAAACATATTAATTTCCACAGGGATGATGAAAAATAAACAAGTGCATGCATATAAAATACAGAAAACCAGAAACGCAGTGATCGATCAGCTTCGGACTTTAACATATTACATGCATGCACAGCTGCATATTAATATATATATATATATATATATATAAGAGAGAAATAATATCCTGTAGACGTAAGAACAGGATTGGACCAAGAATTGAACCTTGGGGAACCTCACAAATCAATGGAGCAGATTTGGAGTAAAGTTGACTGATATTAACTGAAAATGTCCTATTAGAAAGAAATGATCTGAACCACTCAAGAGCATGCCTAATAAAGATATTTGAATTCAGATATGAATTTGCTTATTTTGGCTGCTCAGCACAAGAATCTCATGCACAAAGTCCATGAAAATGCTGTTGTTGACTGTTTATTGACCTGTCTGGAGTTTCTGATTGCACACAGATCTTGGCTTCAGTGAGTTTCCTTTATCTGATGATTATCTGACTTTAGCATATGAATCATATAACCGACCGACTTGATTATGTCTGTTTTTATTATTGGTATCATCATATTGGAAAATATCTTTACAAATAATTGAAAACTAAAAGTAATTGTGTCAAAATTAAAATATGAAAAGTTTCAGAAATCTTTGACCAACGCAGCTACAGATTTTGGTATTTTGTGTTTTTAAACTTTTGTCATCATATCAGTTTTTGGCCTTTTACGTTATGTTTTGTATTGAAATGAGCACAATTCATTTACACGCATACACAGAGATACAAGAGCGCATTTTTATGACTCTGTTCACATTCAGTCATAGCTCACTGTATTTTTAATATCAAGAAATGTAGTCAGAGTCAATAAATAAATAAATGCACTCACATGAATTAAGCGAAATATACATTTAGTCCCTCTGATTCTCTGATCGTGTAGCTGTTTTTTCCCCCGCATATTTGCAGCAAACAGTAAATGTGATTTTGTTACTTGAGTAGTCACATAAACGTAAAACGATACCTCTCATAGTAGTAATAATAGCAATAGTAATAATAGTAGTAACAGATCACGTGTCACCACATGGAGTTCTGGAGGAAAAAAATTGTTGCACACTTGTCTAACACACACTCTCCATATTTAGAGGAGATATTGATTTATTTCTTGCATGAAAAAAACGTATTATAGCTCATGCACAATAAAGGAATTATTACTTAGTAATTGATTTTTGATATCTACTTTATAACTTTCTTCTGATTTCTGAGGTTTTAATTTGTTTAATAAAAGGCCGATACGTCAGATCATCTCCACCACATGCATTTTATATTATGCACACTACCGGTCAAAAGTTTGGGATCAGTAAGACTTGTAATGTTTTTTAAAGAAGTCTCTTCTGCTCATCAAGGCTGCATTTATTTTAACAAAAATACAGAAAAAAACAGTAATCTTGCAAAATGTTATTACAATATAAAATAGGGGTTTCTATTTTAATATACTTTAAAATATAATTTATTTCTATGATGCAAAGCTGTATTTTCAGCATCATTACTCCAGTATAAAGTGTCACATGATCTTCAGAAATCATTCTAATATGCTGATTTATTATCAGTGCTGGAAACTGTTGCGCTTGTTAATGTTTTTTTGGAAGCTGTGATACTTTTTTCAGGATTCTTTGATGAATAAAAAGTTGAAAAGAAGAGCATTTATTTAAAATATAAATCTTTTCTAACAATATAAATCTTTGCTATCACTTCTTATCAATTTAACACATCCTCGCCGAATAAAAGTTTTAATTTCTTTCAAAAAAAGAAAGAATAAAAATGTACCGACCCCAAACTTTTGAACTGTAGTGAATATTGTTAGAAAAGATTTATATTTTAAATAAATGCTCTTCTTTTCAACTTTTTATTCATCAAAGAATCCTGAAAAAAGTATCAGTTTCCAAAAAAAATAACTGTTGATAATTCTAATAATAAATCGGCATATTAGAATGATTTCTGAAGATCATGTGACACTTTATACTGGAGTAATGATGATGGAAATTCAGCTTTACATCACAGGAATAAAATATAGTTTAAAGGATATTAAAATAGAAACCATTATTTTATATTGTAATAACATTTTGCAAGATTACTGTTTTTTTCTGTATTTTTGATCAAATAAATGCAGCCTTTATGAGCAGAAGAGACTTCTTTCAGAAACATTACAAGTCTTACTGATCCCAAACTTTTGACCGGCAGTGTATGTTGAAAGTGTGTCTCTGTTTTGCATGCAGTAGACAAATTGGATATTATATGAATACCTGCCTAACTGTGGATCCCTGTATTTTTAATTCGATCATTTTTATTAGTTTTTACGGTAACACTTTATTTTAGGGTCTCTTAACTAGTTGCTTATTAGCATGCATATTACTAGATTATTAGCACTAATTAAGCATATTAATGCCTTATTCTACATCTCTAATCCTACCCAATACCTAAACTTAACAACTACCTTACTAATCATTAATAAGCAGCAAATTAGGAATTCATTGAGGGGAAAAATCGTAGTGAATAAGTGTTCCCTATTCTAAAGTGTTACCGTTTTTACTTAATGTTACTATTGTTTCTATTTTTTGTTTATTTCCAGTTTGCAAGTTTAGTGTGTTAACTATCACTTAGATGCCAGTGCAACATTTCTATTCCTCGTGTCTAAAGTTTAAGCTTTTCGTCTAATATTTATCTTTATAAGTCGCACCGCGTCAAAAAAATATTGTTGAGAATAAAATCACAGAGAAGTCGCATCAGTGTATAAATCATATTTTAATGTTGCATTCAGAAATAATGCGCTATATAAATAAACTTGGGCTTTTCTTTTTCGGGGTGAATCCAAATGTGTGTCTTTTGTGTGCTTGATGTTAATTGCATCATTTAAATTGCTTTGGAATAGAAAGTGAAGCACATTTCATATGTTAAAAAAACGTGACTTATATTCCCAGAAAATATAGGATTTTCTTATGATGAGTATTGAAATATATTGGGACATACTGCTGCATTAAGTGCATGAATATTCTTCTTTTGTGATCCATTAGACGGGTTTGGAAAGACTCAAAGGGGGAGTGAAAAAGCTTGAATATCTTGATGGTTGCATGCTTTTAGGGCTGAGAACTAGAACACTGTTTTTCAAGGTTCATCAGATGTGAACATGAGAGCTGAGCAGGTGTGCAGGAAAGACAAACATTTCTCCATAAGCTGATTGATAACTGATTGAACGATGCATTTTAAAAATGTCTGTGAAATATCAAGACTGTGAATGTTTAGTTCTAGTCGTATGCCTGATATATGATGTGTGAAACTTATTTTTGACATTTAAATGGCAGACGTTAAATTGAGAATCTTTGGAGCTAGAATTATATTTTTTTTAGGAGCCTAGTTTGTATATTTATGTTTATTATTTTACCGTGCACATTTGTTGTGTAAAGCAACTTAATAAATGAGGAATTTGAAACGGTTTCTTAGCAGAAAGTCTTAGATTCATAACGTGACTGTTGCATGCATTGCAAAAAATAAATATGTGACCCTGGATAATATGCATTGCTAAGAACTTCATTTGGACAACTTTAAAGATGATTTTCTCAATATTTAGATTTTTTTGCACCCTCAGATTCCAGATTTTCAAATAGTTGTATCTCCGCCAAATGTTGTCCTGTCATAACAAACCATACATCAATGAAAGCTTATTTATTCAGCTGAAATTGACACTTATGACTGCTTTTGTGCTCCAGGGTCACATATGTCAGCTTCAAGTTATGCCCTTATGATTTTGCACTGAAACACAAGACGGAAATCCAGAGGAAGAAGATGAGATTGGTAGGTGTGTTCAGACTTTAGGCCGTTCTGTAACCAGCTGTCCGTTGGCTCTGTGTCTGGCACAGGTGTGTTCTCGCTCGAGCAGAAGCAGCACGAGGAGGACAGATCTTACAGCAGCGAGGATCTGAATGAGCTGGAGGTGAACGGGAACTGGACCCCTCAGGAAAAGGCCCTGCACGAGGCCCGGCTGAAAGCTAAGGCTAAGCGGCGCCTGCGTAAGTCATCGTCCCGTGATTCCACCCGCGAATCTCTCTCGGACTCGGTGTCAGGAGAGCCGACTGCCGATCCACACAGCCCGAAGGGCAAAACTGCTGTAAATGACCGAAAGTCACGGACCGGAAAAGGCCGGGGACTGCCCAAAAAAGGTCAGATGTTTTTTTTTTTTTCAAATGTGCCAATTTTTATAGTAACTCGAGTTATTTGTGTGATGTGATGAATCATGATGTAGTTAGTTTTGCTGCAGAATCATCCTAAAATGTTTTATTTTTTTATACTTTATTATGTCTTTCAATTCAAACATATTTAATACAATTATTATGCAAATGAAAACTATTTTTTACCAATAGTTATTCCTCATATGTGACCCTGGAGCACAAAACCAGTCAATTTTTCAAAATTGAGATTTATGCATCATCTGAAAGCTGAATAAATAAGCTTTCATTGATGTATGGTTTGTTATGATCGGACAATATTTGGCTGAGATACAACTATTTGAAAATCTGGAATCTGAGGGTGCAAAAAAATCTAAATATTGAGAAAATCATCTTTAAAGCTGTCCAAATGAAGTTCTTAGCAATGCATATTACTAATCAAAAATTAAGTTTTGATATATTTATGGTAGGAAATTTACAAAATATCTTCATGGAACATGATCTTTACTTAATATCCTAATGATTTTTGGCATAAAAGAAAAATGTATAATTTTGACCCATGCAATGTATTGTTGGCTATTGCTACGAATATACCCCAGCGACTTAACACTGCTTTTGTGCTGCAGGGTCACATATCAGATGTAACAGTCACCTCTTCTGTTGGATAAATGCTTCTATCTCAAGGTCTTTCCTCTCTGTGTTTTGCCGTTGTCTGTCTTCACGGGTTGTTGTTGTGAGCAGGCGGAGCGGGAGGTAAAGGTGTGTGGGGAGCAGCGGGGATGGTGTATGAGGTGGAGGAACTCGACGCTAACGACCCTAACTATGATGAATCTGCACAAGTAAGAGCACACCTGCGGTCACATGAAGAATACTAGTATACTTCAGTTTATGGTAAACAGTGTTTCCCACAGGCTTGCACTCTATTTGTGGCGGCATATATATGTAAACTCACATTTGCGAGTTATGAAGTCAGAATTGCCAGATATAAACTCACAATTCTGACTTTTTCCCCCGGAATTGAGATATAAACTCACGATGGCGAGAAATAAAGTCCAGTTCCGAGGGACTGTCTTCTTACAGTTGCAACTTTTTATCCCACATTTCTGACTTTTTTCTCACAATTACGAGTTTCTATCACGCATTTCTGAGAAAAATAGTCAGAATTGCAAGATGTAAACTCACAGTTGCAAGAAAAAGAAAAAAAAAGAATTGTGAGATAAAAAGTCGCAATTACCACCTTTTTTGTTATTTTTGTTCAGTGGTAGAAATAAACTTCCACAAATATCCAATTATTATTATTTAACTTTGGAAAGGTTTCCGCGACATCTCGAGAGATCTCGACAAAAAGTCTCACGATTTATTTCCAGAACATGATGCATGATGGGATACACTTGCCCTCGAATGTGGATTTAGTGTGGGCTTACTTCCTGTTCCTGTAGTATGTGTGGGTTATAAATGAAAAGTGTCACAGTGTTTGCAACAGTTCTCTGATTTCCGTGAAATCAAATTAAATCAGGAAATCAAAGTATAAAAGCTATATAATGCACATGCATGTGTGTATATATAGAGCTCATGTTTTCAGCTCCCAAATCAAATATAGTGACATGTCAGTAATTGATTCCTGCATCATGTCATTGTGACTGAGGTTTGATGTTTGCGATGGCATGAGGGTGAGTAAATAATGACAGGATTTTTATTTTTGAGTGAACTGTTGCTTTAAGAATTGGCTGGCCTTTTTTAGATAGTCAGAGCTGGAAGTGGTTTTGGCAACCCTGTTGTTTGAATGTTGCAGTGATGTTAGTATGTACTTGTTGTCCCCTTATTTTCTCTTCATGTACAGTAAAGGCATTTCTCCCAGTGTGAGACTTCTGTTTGTGTATCAGGGAGACACGGTGTATGCCACGGTAGTGCCAGAGCTGGACGAGAGGGAGCTCGAGAAGACCATCAACCCCATAGTGCAGGAGTACTTTGAGCACGGAGACACCAAAGAAGTGGAGGTGAGCTGCAGCTGATGAGCGACGATAAACAACAGAGCCTTAGTCTCAGAGTAATGTAGAGGAGAAGATGCTGAGACTAAACATTCACCGTATACCATTAGAGTAGTGCTTCTCAAACAGAAACACAGCTTAAGTCAAATCTAAATCAAGTTTTTAATTCACCACCTTAAGATCCAGGGTTCAGCTCGGATAAAAGAGGAAGCCTAATTTTAACAGTGATTTCCCGTTTATAACACTGACTAAACAAAAATGTGATTGTGACTTTTTTTTATCTTGCAGTTCTGACTTTTTGCAAAATATGCAAACTCGCGATTGTAAGTTATAAAGTGAGAACTGAGATATAAACTCGCAGTTGCAAGAAAAAAGTCAAAGTTGTGCGTTTTTATCCCGCAATTCTGGTTTTATAACGTGCGGCTGCGAGTTTGTGTCTCGCAAATCTGAGAAAAAGGTCAGAATTGCGAGATATAAACTCAAATTGTGAGAAAAGAAGCCAGAATTGGGAGATATAAAGGCACAGTGTAAACTCACAATTCTGACACTTTTTCCAGAATTGAGATATAAACTCACGATTGCGAGAAATAAAGTCCAGTTCCGAGGGACTGTCTTCTTACAGTTGCAACTTTTTATCCCACATTTCTGACTTTTTTCTCACAATTACGACTTTCTATCACGCATTTCTGAGAAAAATAGTCAGAATTGCAAGATGTAAACCCACAATTGCAAGAAAATAAAAAAAGAATTGAGAGATATAAAGGCACAATTACCACCTTTTTTTATTTTTATTCAGTGGTGAAAACTGGCTTCCATAATTTCTAGAGTGGAAAAAGACTTATATTTTTTTATTACATTTTGTAGTTATGCCCATCTCTGTTTTATCAGGTAGAAATTGGGGATAAAAATAACAACTGGAAAACAATCTTGCAAGTTAATAAGTTTAAAAGGAGAATTCACATCCCAGCTGTCTTCCAGAGTTGAACTTTTGATCTGTTTTTTCTCTTTGATCTGGTAGATGCTGCTCAAAGAGCTGAACTTGGGCCATCACAAGTATGAGTTCTCGTCTCTGGCTGTGTCTCTGTCTCTGGAAGGCAAGGCCAGCCACAGGGAGCTCACGTCTCGTCTGCTCTCGGACCTGTCTGGAAAGGTGCTCTCGGAGAGCGACATGTCTCGTGCGTTCGACAAAATGCTGAAAGAGCTGCCAGACCTGATCCTGGACACACCGGAGGCCCCACAGGTACAGCAGAAATATCTCAAACTCTAATGAAGTCCATGACGCAAGAATCAACATATTATCAGCATATTAGAATGATTTCTGAAGATCATGTGACACTGAAGACTGGAGTAATGATGCTGAAAATTCAGCTGCGCATCACAGAAATACATTACAGTTTACTATATATTCAAATAGAAAGCAGTTATTTTAAATAGTAAAAATATTTCACAATATTACTGCTTTTGCTGTATTTCTGATCAAATAAATGCGGGCTTGGTGAGCAGAAAATTTTCAGCATCCATTACTCCAGTCTTCAGTGTCACATGATCCTTCAGAAATCATTCTAATATGCTCAAGTAACATTTTGTATTATTATCAATGTTGTAAACAGCTGTGCTGCTTAATATTTTTGTGGAAACCATGATTTCAGGATATTATATTATATTATATTATACCATGGTCTTTCTGAATACTCGATTCTGATTGGCTGGCAGGTATGCATTAAATCCGTTTAATGCACAGGTAGTTCCAAGTCAGTTTAATAATTGTTCTATATTAATTGATGCACACAAACACACACACATCTCACGATCAATTGATAATGAAATCAAATAAATGTTATAATTAATTAATTCAAATAAATGTGATCTTACCGCAGTACTTCATCTGCGTCTGATTTGAACGCTAGAGCTAAATAATCATCATTTTTACCCTTCCGGGTCAAATATTGCGTTGCAAACATCATTACTGGCTTTAACTTGTCAATGCTGGGAAATGACCATGGTATAAGTGGGATGATGCACGGCTAGCTGTGCATTAAACGATTTTAATGCACTCACTTTGCATCAGGTGGTTCTTTGCCTCCACGTCGTGCATTAAAATAATTTTAACGCACAGCAAGCCGTGCATCATCCCTTACATCAAATGCATTCTCCATATTACATGCATCCTTTCCTCTCTTCAGATGCTCGGTCAGTTTATTGCACGAGCCATTGCTGACCATGCTATACCCATGAGCTTCCTCGACTGCTACAAAGGCAAAGTAGATTGTGACCATGCCAGGTGAGCTTGATGTGACTTTGACTGGATATCCACCAGCAGTCTTATGCTTTAAATCACGAGGCGCCTCCAGATCATTTAATGTGAGTTCAGGGAGTCACAATGAGAGTCGCATTTGGGTCAGAGTGGGAATTGCAATTGCCAAAGCAGTGGTAGAATTTGGCCTGAATTAGTAGAAGTAACATTTCATGATGCTTGTTGGTTTTTCAGTAAGGTATTGAAGTGGTGAAACGGTGCGCCGTACACTGGCTCCTAGAATGAATATGCAGTTGGTTTTGTCTGACGTGTGAAAGCAGACGGAATGAGCTGCAGCTTTGTTTCTGTCTCGTCTTCTACTCTTCCCGCTGATGTGTTCGTGTTGTGTTGTGTTCGCTCCTGATGGTCAGAGCTGCGCTGGACCGAGCGTCGGTTCTGCTCTCCATGAAGAGGGAGATCATGCGGCTTGATAATGTGTGGGGAGTTGGTGGAGGCCAGAGGCCTGTCAAACATCTCATCAAAGAGGTAAGCTGGTCTCTCCATCAGTACTGCTACACAAAAAACATCTGTATTTTTAAAATTAAAAATACGTATATGGAATAACCGTTTTATAAGGGCAATAAGCCCCATGAAGCCGTGGTTTACAGTGAATTTATAACAGATAAGGGGGTTTATATTATAACTCGTACCTAACAACGCCCCTTAGCTGTTATAAATTCACTGTAAACCACGGCTTCACGGGGCTTATTGCTTTTATAAAACGGTTATTCCATATACGTAGTAAGGTTTCACAAAATAAAACAGAGCAAATAAAGTGTAATGATATTAATAAAAACAGTATTCTTCCACCAAACAATGTAGCTCCTCAGAAACAGTTGTGGTTGCAACAAAGTGGTTGCCGAGCAACACACAAACGTAAACAAAGGTGTATGTTACTTTGTAGAGTCATTTACAACAGCTTCGAACGCGGCTCAGCCAATCAGAATCAAGCACCGGAACTCTCCGTTTTATAAATTTTATTAGATTGTTATATTTTGTTTAACCCTTGATATAAAATGATAACAACATTAAAAATTTGATGTTGATAGATTACTGAATTGATTAACACTTGATGATAATGTGTTAAAAGTCTAAAAATACATGATCTACATGTTGAATTATCATTGAATAACATGGAATAGGCTAATTATAGGTTTGTAAACATTCGGGATGTGCTCGTTGCACAAAACATGAGAGAGATAGCCTTTACGGCTAGAGAAGAATAAAAGGAGAATCAACTCGTCATTCTCTCTTTTTTCCCCTCGGCTCAGAATCATGAGTTTTTATCCCACACTTCTGGCTTTTTTTCCTCAGAATTGACAAACGCGCAATTGTTGAGTTGAATCGCGTTATAAAGTCCGAACTAGGAGATATAAACTTGCATTTGCGAGAAAAAGCCAGAATTGTGAGAGAAAACGGGTAAATGTTATGTAAAATGTTCTAGGTTTAAATAGTATTTCATGCTGTAACTGTAATACAATATGTCCCCAATGAACAGCATATGTGAATATTTTGTAGAGCTATTGTTTAAATCAAATTTATGCTTTAAAAGTAGAGGAATCATAGCAGGTTTCATTCATAGTCTGTGCGTTTAAACGTCTGCGTTTAGCTTCAAATGGCGTCTTTGACGACAGTATTTTATAAAAATGATTTGCATTCTGATTCTGACATCCAAAGACACAACAATAGATTTTTAGTAGAATTAGTAATGAAAGGTTTTTTTTTCATTCAAGTGTCATAATTAACATGCATAACCTAACCTAAGATTAACCTAATTTCCTTTGGTTATAAAGTAAAGTTTGAGGTAAATAATAATTCAGAAAGCTATATATATATATATATATATATAGTGTTTTGTGCAAGACTTGCTGCCAAAATCGTGTTGCTCCAGTGCTTTCTGATTTGCGGTGCATCCACATGTTACGCTGCTGTTTGTTTCCAGATGAACCTGCTGCTGAAGGAGTACCTGGTGTCAGGTGTGCTCTCTGAGGCCGAGCGCTGTCTGCGAGATCTAGAAGTGCCACACTTTCATCATGAGCTCGTCTATGAGGTACGGAGTGGGAACAGTCAGGAGTTATTACATTATAAGTAAAACTATGAGAGATGAGAGAGAAATTCAAGCACTTTTCAATGACTTTCAACTATTTCCAGCACTTTTTTTAAGCTCTAAAAAGATCCAGTTTAAATGTTATTTTTAATGGGATGACCAAAATATACTTTGTGGAAAACAAACACTTATTTAAAATGTAAAAAGACATCAATTTACCACTATAACCAGTAGATGGCAGCACTTATTAGCTTATTAGTCATTCATTTCCACTTTTCTGCTTTATATTTTGATATTATTAAATCACTATTATACAATATCAAATCATCAAGAAATCAACTTTTGCATTTTTTTTTTGCATATGAAGTAAGAAAAGTCACAAAAATACAAACTTTTTAAAAATTTGCGACAAAATCACAGATAAAGTGCAGAGCGCTCCTTTTATAATCACTGAAGTTGTCGGTCAGTTCAGTATAATACTATAAAAGAATAACGATGCATTTAATAAGAGTAGAATATAAAAAAATATACAAATGTATTTGTTGTTAATAAATTTTGTATGCTTCTAGGGCTGGGTAAAAATATTGATATCTCGATATTAATCGATTCTCATTTTTACTGAACAATATCGATTCTTAAATCCCAAGAATCGATTAGTTTAGTCTGTTTTCAGTTAATGGACGGAATGTTGAAGCGCACTTACCATCCAATATATCACAATAAGCATTGTGCGTTGGTACTTTTAATATGAAACAGTCTCAGATTTCAAATTCTGTCCATTGTATTGCAGTATTCAAACAATAAATGCCGTTTTGGCGCTGTTTAATGTGGAGTGACAGATCGCTGTTGCGCCTCAGTGAACTGATCATCTCCTCCACTTTATTACTAGTTATAGCACAAAATAAACATGACTAAACATCTGAAGGTAAGTTAAAAGTAAGAGTACAACTTTACAATCCGTATCCTGTCTCATGTAATCGCTCAATCAGTGTTTCAGCCGCGCAAAGACGTCAATATAACAGATTTTAAACAATGACACGTAACGTCACATTTACCTCAGAAAAACATATTCAGTGAGCATAAACTCATTAGTCAGATAGAAAAATAAACTGTACAGAGGGGCATTTTGCTAAATATATGCACCATATAACATTCATTATGCATTTTACTGTTCTTCAATGTTTAATTTATGTTTGAATAAATCCATTAATTTTTTATGACAGCCACCATTGTTTATATTTAAAAAAAACGAAAGTACATTTTAACCTTCAATATTATAGTAATGTAGCACCAACTGACTCTCGTGTATATTTTACAGCATTAGTTGAGAGATTTGTTTTCCTTGAGAAAATTTGGCATGTACTGTGTACCTGATATATATCCAAAATAATCCACATTGAATCGAATCGAATTGGTAATCGAATCGAATCGCAAGCTTGGGAATGCGAATCGAATCGAATCGTGAAATTTGCCCTATATGCTTCCCAACTCAAGCTCTGCTTTACTGTCAAATTAACATTACTAAGAAATAAACATATAATTTTATTAGTAACTGCACTTACTAATGCAAAACAATAGTCATTTATGATTAAATTAGCTTTATTTTTACCATCCATTTTCAACACAAAGCCCTGTATGCTGTGATACGTTTGTGTTGTTGGGTCGCACAAGAACTTTCTCTCTGGTTTCCGGTCGTTTTCCTCATTTGTTTTTGTGGTTGGTGTAGGCTGTGGTCATGGTGCTGGAGTCCACAGGAGACACAGCGTTACAGATGATGGTCAAACTGCTCAAGATCTTCTGGAAAACTGGCCTAATCACTCTGGACCAGATGAACAGGGTTTGTGCTCACTCTTTATTATGTACTTTGGTGAGTTGCGATGCAACAGAAGTAGAGACAGATCATTCCATCAGTGTTAAGAGTAAAGCATATAATCAAAAATGATGAAAGCTAGGGCAGGGACTTGATTTGATTGATTGGTTTTTGGTTGGATGGAGTTTTGAAACGCTGTAGAGGAGTCTACAAGCAACGAAGTCAAGTAGTGAGGGAGAATATTTGATTTATGCATTCATTTCTTAATTTCACATATTTGTAATGGTCTGGCTTCAAAGCATTGAAATGTAACTTTTTTATTCTTCTTGGGAAAATCAATGTAATACATTTTTGTTCAATAATATATTTTCTGTTTCATTTTGTATTTTGAGAGAATGTTGTGTTACCGATTAATATTTATGCAATAATTAAAATTCATTTTTCGCATTGGAAAATAATACCTTTTTTTTTTTTTTTTTAAGAATTATTTTTAAATGAATGCCGTGTTTAAGTTTAAAATAGAGACTAGCTGTGCACTTTTTTCTGCATCATGGCTGATTTGTAGATTGTAAATGGGTCAAAGACGTTATCCGCATCAAAAGAAATGTACAAAAGTGATTATATATCCATAGAAAGCACATTAAATGCAAGTGAAGTGTCTACATTTAAGGTTTAAAATAAGTTTTTGTAGAATAAAATTTCAAAATTTGGTTGAAATATGTTTCATTGTAATTCAGTGTAACACTTATAGTTATGTAAAAATTCAAACAACATGCTTATTCTGACCTGTACATATAAAAGAATAAGCAAGCATATTACATTTGATTGTGTTTTAAATTAGTAAAAAATGATTACTGACAAATGGGCAAAACCTAGGATAGTGGCAAATTAAAAAAATTTAAAATAACAACTAATTAGTATCTGGGGTGAAAGTAATTAGTCTTTTAATGTGTCATAAATTGATTTTTGTTGTAAATATGCCTGACAAGATTGTTACACTGAATGACATTTTAGTGGGTGTCTTCTGTAAATCAGGGAAAAATGTATGATATTTATTTTTTGCTCAGTTTTTTTTTTTTGAGGTTTGAAAACCCTTTTTTTCTTTTGCCCCCATGCTTTTTTTTTTTTTTTTAGTGTTTTGCATTTTTTTCCCCCCATTTCCATTCATCTCCTATGCCGAAGACCACAGATGTGTTTATTTTTTTAGCCTTTTCGAATCATGCCCTCATCTTTTGCTTGTGTTCATGCACCAAACGACATAAAAGTCACCAAGCTTCGTACTGTTCCGATGAACCTACGATTTTTAAAATGTCAAAAGTGACCAAAGAAGCCCAGAGGTTTACAGGGCTTGTGTGTTTTACACAGGGCTTCCAGCGTGTTTATGACGAGCTGCCGGAGATCAGCCTGGATGTGCCTCATGCGCACTCCATTATGGAAACCTTTGTGGACCTTTGTTACCAGGAGCAGGTCATCACGAAGCAGCTGAGAGACTCCTGTCCAACCCGGTCAGAGAACCTAAAGACTAGAGGATATTCACTTTGAATGGTAATGCACTAGCGGTCTAACAGATGCACTCTTGTGGCCAACAGGGGGCGCAAGCGCTTTGTGAGTGAAGGCGACGGAGGGCTCGTGAAGAGCTAGACGGATCGGCAATCTGTTCCGACTGTCCTCATCCTCCGAGAAAACAAGATCATCATGCAGCAGAGCAACAACTGAGAAATGCTGTTCTCTCCTCTGTTGCAGGCTTTGTTTTCTAATTGTTTGTGAATTTATGCATGCAGCGTGAGCGCTGCAGCGAAGGAAAGAAATCAGCAGCTTCCGATGGCCATGCAATACAGTTTGGGTTGAGGGATTAACATTGCATTATGTTTCCAGCTTCAGTTGTTGATGTTCACAGGTGTTCACTAGTTAGTGTTCACGGTGGTCTCTCAATGCATTTTTTTTTTTTGGCATGCAATGCGTAACATATGAGCACCTAACGGAAGGTATTAAACAAATTGTGCAATTCGAATGCAGTGCTTAGTCAAACTCTTGGGCCGAAATACAACATTTGATGGGGTCACGTCTATTGGTTTTCATTTTATTGCATGCTTATCTTTACATTTGTCTTCTTGTTGCATATAGAAACCATACCCACGTTTACAGATCCGCACGTTTCTTGCAGATTCTGCTTGTTTGGTTCTCGGTGCTTATTCCTGATTCATGCCTATAACGAATGACAAGTGCTTCTGGCTAGTTTTGAGCTAAAGAATGGAGGAGAGAGCCTCTCAGAAAACCGTAAACTGGAAGGAAAGGACTAATTTAACCAACAGGGCTTTTGTACATGCGCTCGGTCTTTCTATGTTTGTTTATGGGACACTTTTTCAAAGCAGAAACATATTTTTGTCAACCAGCGGTTCCAGCGTTTGACACTAAAATTCAATAAAAATTCATATTGCTCATATTCACCTTCCTGTGTGCGTTTATTTACACATTTTTTCTTGATATAGAGACTTGTGTAAGACCTTGACCTCGAAGGAAAAGCAAAAATTAGCCTCTTTGCAAAATGTTAAAATGCAGTACTGTTTTGAAAGTATATCCACAAGACTTAATAATAGTTGTAACGTGAATCTGTTTTATTAACTAACAAAGGTTTGGGGTCGGTAAGATATTTTAATGCTTTGAAAAATTTCTCTTAATCTCACTATAGGTCCTACTATAAATAGTAATATTGCTAAATATTTTTACACTTTAAAATAATAGTTTGCTTTATTTCTTTAGTGAAGGTGAAGCTGAATAATATCCCGATTTAGTGCTCAAGGATCATGTCTTATTACTAAGAAATTTCTATCATATTTTTAGTGTAATATTTTGTATTTTGAGAGGATTTCCCGGTACTAAACAATATTTACCTCTAAATTATCAATCACTTATTTCCATTTAATATAATACAAATAATATAAAAAAAACACATGTATACTATGTTTCAACTAATGCAGTGTTTGTTAAAAATAGACATTTAATGAATAGAGGCACAATTCATTAAAGACACAATTCTCCACTAAATTCCACAACAGCATCAAAAGAAATCAAATTAGAAATGAGTTATTAGCCGTTTTACATCCGATCACATTATTGATGGTGACAAATAAATCAGACAATGCACCAGAAATGAAAATAAAATCCCGAGCTTCAAAAAATGAATCTTTTGATTATCCATGCATCTTTTTTTTTGCATCTTAAACAGTGCGTATCAAATCACGATTTTGAGGAATCTTCATTGTATTGCATTCTATGTTTCCTCCAGAGCTTTGATCATAAAACTATGCATTATATATCATCTTACAGACATATTATTGGGAGATGTAGATTTTTATATGCATTTGAAGTAGTCTGCCATGTTATAAAGATCTCAATGATTTGCTTCGCAATCAGAATTTCATCTTACTTTCTAACCATATAAATATCCACACCTGCACCATATTTGTGTTTAGGTTTGGGCCTGATGTGTTTTGTTCTCTTCATCCAGTATAAGCTCAATATGCAAACTTCTCTTTTTTTTGTTCCGTCTAAAGCAGAAACTCGGTCCTGCAGAGTTTAGCTCCAGCTTTCCTCAACACAGCTGTCTGGAAGCGTCTGGTATGCCTAGTAAGAGCTTGATTAGCTGCTTCAGGTGTGTCTGATTAGGGTTGGACGCATGTCTTTCAAAGTCTGGTTCACGCAGAGAAAGCGGATCTGAGCCGTTGTTCGCGCTGTTGGCCGCTGGGTGGCAGCAGCAGACCATGTTCGCCTAAACGCATCAGAAGAAGAAGAAGACGGTGTTTGCGTCTTTTTTCTGGATCCACTGGTTTCGGAGGTATCGCTCCTAAATTCACGGATTTTCAATTGAAAAAGTCTTACATTATGTACCTTTCTGACTGATCTGGTGTAATTACACATATTTTATAAGGCTGTTTTTAACTATTATAGCCTACATCCCTCTGGCTTGTGAGATGCTAAAGCTAACACTGTTTACTTCTCAGAGATTTGTGTATTTTTGTGTTTATTTTTAACTCTGACTCGGTTAGTTTACTCTCAGTGATATTCTAAAGCATGTCAGGAATGAAGAATACTTTTCCAGCTGACCAATATATATATATATATTTGCATGAACATATTCATTATGTTAAGACTGTAACGTTACCTTAAGAACTAGTTTGAGTAACTAACCAAGTAACGTTAGTAATCAGTACTTTTCAGATTCAGATTAGACCAGTCTAACGTTAGGTGTTTACACACGCTGCTGTTCAAAAGTTTGGGATCAGTAAGATTTGTAATGTGTTTTAAAGAAGTCTCTTCAAGGCTGCATTTATTTGATCAGAAATACAGAAAAAGCAGTAATATTGTGAAATATTTTTACCATTTAAAATAATGGTTTTCTATTTTAATATACATTAAACTGTAATATATTTCTGTGATGCGCAGCTGTATTTTCAGCATCATTACTCCAGTCTTCAGTGTCACATGATCTTCAGAAATCAGTGTAATATGCTGATTTATTATCAATTATCAATGTTGGAAACGTGTTAAATTGATAAAAAGTGATCATAGAGACTTATGTTGTTAGAAAGGATTTTCTTTCTAACTGTTGAATGCTGTTCTTTTTAACTTTATTCATAAAATAATCATAAAGTATCACAGGTTCCAGAATATGAATATGAAGCAGCAAAAACTGTTTCCAACACTGATAATAAATCAGCATATTAGAATGATTTCTGAAGGATCGTGTGACACTGATGCTGAAACTTCAGCTTTGCATCAAAGAAATAAAGTACATTTTAAAGTATATTAAAATAGAATTTTTTTCTGTATTTATGGACAAAAAATGCAGCCTTGAAGAGGCTTAATTAAAACACATTACAAATCTCACTGATCCCAAACTTTTGAACAGCAGTGTACCTGACTTTAACAGTTATGACCAGTCTTGCAGAAAAAATTAGATCACCAATTTTTAAGACTATTCTACGCGGTTTATGCAACCGGCTCCTGGAAATGAGATCCTTCAGTATTTGAAAGCTTGTATTTGTTCCTTCTCTTGGTTTTAGTCTTGTGGCCATGAGATCTCTTCTTTAACAGAGATTGCGTTAAAGATGAACAACCCAGTCTACTTTACCAGAGCCAAAGAAGAGGAGAAGCGCTGGATAGAGAGAACGAGAGAAGACAGACGGACGATTAATGGAGAGGAGGCCAGAGACTTTTACCAAAGCCTGCTGCAAGAGACCGATGGAGAAAAGCCAAAAGAAGGAGAAGCAGCCGCGAGAAGAGCGAGACGAGGAGCAGGTAGAGATGGAAAACATAAGCAGATTGAGAATTATGATCGCAGCACACGACTGCTAGAGGAAAAAAATAAAATAAATACATGATCCAATCTGTCAAATTTTTTTTTTTAAACTTTTAAATACATGTATAAATAAAGATCATGTTTAAAAATATTTAAAAAAAAATATATGAATAAAATTGTTTTTTTATATATATAAATGAATAAAGATTCTACCAAATCATAAAAAACATAACATTTAACTATAATATTAAAATAAGTATGTTAGTATCTAGGCATGTTTTTTGGGTTTTCTATGTCCTTTGTTCTATTCTTATGCTACTGTGCCACTGCACTCGTCAAGGAATTGTTTGTAATAATTCATTTAAAATGCATAAAAATGAAGTTTAAATGAATAAATAAAATGATACAAATTTTAAATTATTTGAAGAGTGAAACTTTAGATCAAAAGGTTTTTGATCTAAATAAATATCAGATATTAATATCAGAATTATCATTTTAAGATTAGAGTATGATGGAAAAGGAAGCAGCACTGCCAGGGTTAATTCATCTAGAGACGTTTGACTTAATAATTGACATAATATCAGGTCCACATCAGTAGTGATTGTCAATTGAAACAATGGTGTAATGAAAAAAAGAATAAGTAAGATGAAGTACTTCCCCAGTTGACTGATTATTACATCATGAATTGCAAAATCTGTTTGTATTACGAGATTTCTGAAATGTTATATTTAAACATGCAAATGCATAATAAACATAAATGCACACATTTGCATACATTTTTAGAACAAAAATCCAAATGTTGGATAAAGCCAGGCTCAACAGCCAAAAAATAAAAATGAATAAAATAAAAAATTCACCTTTTTTTTTTTTTTTTTTCAGGAATAAAATGTAACAAATCATGCAAATTAAATATGAACATTAGATATGCACTGAAAAAAATGCTTCATTCATCCAATTAAAAAAATGTAGGGTAACGATTCACATCTATATTTTTTTACTTGAGCCAATGAAAAATAAATAACTTGCCCTAAGGGAAACATTTTTTTCAGTGTGTGTTATATTTGAAATATATTGAATATGACTTGATGAAAAGCCATTAAAGCCCAAAAAAGTTTCCAGATGCATTAAAAAAAACTGTTTTGCCTGTAGTGTCTCGCCTTAAAAACCAACAACAATACAAAACATTAAAGCAGATACGGATGTGTTGCCAGGGTTTATATTTTTCCTAACTGTGTTTAGCAACATTTTACATACATGTCTTAAAAGCACAGCTGCAAAAAACAAAACATCATGACATGCCTGAAATTCTGAAATTAATTGTAAATGTATTTGCATTTTGGCAGGGTGGGAGGATGAGGAAATAAAATCTTAAACCGAGACATTGCTCTTGTAATGTCATTATAACCGTTAGAACATCTAAAAATGAAATCAAGCCTGTATGAATTTCTGTATTCTGCTGAACGCAATATAAGATATTTTGAAGAATGTTGGTAAGCATACAATGAAATCATGACATGAAAATCTACTTTTTCTGTTTGAGATTTGGCTACAGGTGTATTTGTTTAAATTGTTTAAAAGTACAAATAAATTGCATTGAAATTGGTGTTGCATGTATTTACACAGTTAAATAGTGTTGCATCAGTCTGTCATCTATACAGTATGTGTGCTCTTCAAAACATTCATTAAAAATCTCACAGTAGTAGTATATACAGTATGAGTAGTCTTCTTTAATCTTAGCATTTGCATTCCTTCAGAGATTAGTTTATGATAACTGTACAGTTTTATCATGATCGCCCGTTATCTTTTGACACGAGGACCCAAACGAAGAAGAAGAGAAGCTGCTCGTGGCGAAGCGGTCAGCAGCTCCGAGCGAGACGGACACAGACTCCTCCGATGCGCTCAGGAGGGAGACATTCAGGCCCTGAAGGAGCTCCTGCGGCGAGGCTGTGACGTCAACTTTCGCGATGATTTCTACTGGACGGGTGTGATGTGTGCGAGTAAAGCAGGACAGACGGAGGCTGTTCGGTTGCTCCTGCGTCACGGAGCTGCTTGGGTGGGAGTGGTGGACAAACAGGTGCGTAACACTCACTTCTGAGAGGATCTCTCTACCTCCTCCTTTATATGGGAGTAGAGCAGTGCAGATTTCCCATTGGCTGCTGCTTTGTCAGTATGGTTGGTTGATTGAGTTAAAGTCTTGTACTGTTGGTCATGCAGTCTAACTGAAGTAAAGTAACTAAAGTAACTTCCCACCACCATTCATGCCTGCGGACTGAACTTACTCCCTTAGTTGTATTGCATCAAAACCACTGGGCTTGCATGTGTGCATTATTACTAATAATAAAAATAATACTTCATTTTAAAGGTATAAAAAATGTGCATATATTAAGCTTATATAAGAAATACAAAAAGATTTGAACAGAAGTAATTCAGATAATAGGCTTACTCTGCCTATAAGAAACCAAATATATAGTAAAGATGCAGAATATAGTCTTGGGTAAAGGACCTGTGCTGCTTAATAAAGATGAGTTATATTTGTTTAGAATTGAGAATTATAAAACGGATAGTTCCGGTGCTTGATTCTGAAGTCCATCTCCTGTTGTCTCGCACATCAAAATCCAGCCACATATTTGTTTAGAGCTGTTTAAACACTGCTTGATCTGTGCAGATTTCTCTCCTGATTCAGACCAGAACACTTTTTCACTGGAGGAAGAGTTATTATGGATTATGGAGCAACAGTTTGAAGTTAAAAACACCTTAATGATGGGTGAACCGATCCTTTAGAGAGATAGTTCACCCAAAAATGTTAAATTTGTTCCAAGATGTAGGTGACTTTTTTTTTTTTCTTCAGTATAACAGTAAAGAAGATTTTTAGCTGAAACCGTGGGCCTTGGTGAGTCAGCGGCTGCCCGTCTTTGAGAATAAAAAAGCATATGAAGGATCACAAAATTAATACGATTTATATTGAGGTCTTATGAAGCGAAACGATCGGCCTGTGCAAGAAACTGATCATTATTTACTTCATTACACATCTCTCAGTATTGCGGTGCTTTTGATCTGAGTGTATTTTCCCAGGTTGAGCATCCTGTCAAATAGGCATATTAAAAGATCTCACTAAAATGCTGTTTCGTCTTAATACGTGTAATTTGAACAGATCTGAGAATGATGATGTGTGTCTGCGTGTGTTTCCACAGTGCTGGTTCTCAGTGGTGTGATGTGTGTGCCGTGCATTACACAGACAGCACTGAAACACACTCCAGATCCACGCTGCATCAGTTCAGTAAGCTCCGCCCCCCGGCCACGCCTCAATACTGCCTGCCCTCCTCCAGCACCAGCTATAAAATGATGCTCCGCTTGGGCTGGAACCCCTCCTCTGGTCTGGGCCCCGCCCACTCGGGCCGCAAAAACCCAGTCAGCACGATACTAAAGAGAGATCAGGCGGGCCTGGGATACGGAGAGCCCCCGCAGCCCAAAGTCACACACTTCCAGGCCAGAGATCCTCAGGCAGTGCAACACATGCATAAAGAGAAAAGACTGAGACAGGAGAAAGGAACGACGCTCAGCGCTAAAGAACTTAAGAGGAAAGAAGAGCGAGACCAGAAATGGGAAAGAGACTACCGTGCTTCATTTAACTTTGACTTCTGATCTGATGTGCTTTTGTGCAGAGACTTTTCATTTTTCAGTACAATTCATTTGAAATGCGTTGCTTTGACAGTAACACATTTTATCATCAAGTCATTAAAGACTGCTGGAACAGTATGAAAGTAGACATTTTATATAGAAGGCAAAACAAATGTAAACAGGAACTGGATGAAACATTATTTAAAAAAAAAAAAAGCTGTCAGTGGGTTGTGATTATATAATTAGATTAGAAAACATGATTACATTTTTTTTTTTTTTTTGTGTCATTTAATGTCATCAGTCTCAATTTGTCATGCATTTGGATATATATTGAATATATGTGACCCTGGAGCACAAAACCAGTCTTAAGTGTCAATTTTTCAAAATTGAGATGTATAAATCGGCTAGAAAGCTGAATAAGCTGTATGGTTTGTTCGGATAGGACAATATTTGAAAATCTGGAATCTGAGGGTGCAAAAAAAAATCTAAATATTGAGAAAATCATCTTTAAAGTTGTCCAAATGAAGTTCTTAGCAATGCATATTAATAATCATAAAAGAAGTTTTGATATATTTACGGTAGGAAATTTACTAAATATCTTCATGGAACATGATCTTTACTTAATATCCTAATGATTTTTGGCATTAAAAAAAAGGATAATTTTGGCACATACAATATTTTTTTGGCTATTTCAAAAATACCCCAGTGACTTAACACTGCTTTTGTGCTCCAGGGTCACATATATATTTATACCATGGTCGGTCTCAATTCTTGATTCTAACTGGCTGGCAGGTATGCATTAAAACTGTGTAATGCACAGGTAGTTCCAAGTCAGTTTAATCTGTTCTATATTAATATGTTGCTATAGAGACAGACACACACACACACACAGAGAGAGTTTGGATATTATTGCACACATGCAGAAACGTGTCAGCGCTGCCCCTTGACTTATAAATTAACTTAAGATACTAGATCACTGCATTATATTGGGGTAAAATCGCTGGTTTTGAAGTAACTAAACTCACTGCTTCATTGAGAGAGAGAGACGCACAGACGCAGGTCAACCGTCATTTTTACCATTCCGGTTAAATATTGCGCTGCAAACATCATTACTGGCTTTAACTTGTCAATGCTGGCAAATGACCATGGTATAAGCGTGATGATGCACGGCTAGCTGTGCATTAAACTATTTTAATACTTCATGTCAGGTGGTTCTTTACTTCCACTAAAGAAGCACAGCTATAGAAGCACAGCTAGCCATGCATTATCCCTTACATGTCAATTGATTAAAAAAATAATTAAGCACTAAAGAAAACGCTTAAGAAAAAAATCCAAACTTCAGGAGTTTGTTTGAGTACACAGTAAAAAAACACCCAACTGTTGCTTGCGTTGTTCTTAAAATTCTAGCAAATTCATTCATTCTTAGAGAAAACAAAAGGAAAATTGCGAACTAAGCTGTGACAGTTGCTCTGTTCTGAGTGAGAGTTCATCTAATCTTACGGAGCCCAGAGGATCTCATGAATGGAAGTGAAGAGCATTAAGTCTAATGTGACCAAACCTTCACAACCTCTGCTTAATTTCATCACACTAACTATTCTCCTTCTGCCTGAAGCAGAACAAAATCTGGTTTAGATGAAACATCCTCAAAACGAAACCAAAACTGATGACATTTTTCAAAACCACATCATCAAACCCTCAAGAATCTCGAGAGACTTGTTTTTACGCTGATGCATTTTAGTTTCTCTTCACTCTCGAGCACTCTATATTTAAAGCTATAATCAGACATTACTGCAAAAGAAATTCAGCATTTGTTGAGTGTATATTACAGTTGCATTTTTGTAAATGTACAGATAGCAACAACATCTGCTTGAAGTTTAATAATCATTGCATTATGATATTCCATGAAGATGTCCCAATGTTTGTTTGTATCGGATGTTTTCCACAGGAGCTGTAGACTCTTCTGACTTCTGTGGCGTCCCTAGAAATCCATTTACTCAGGCATCCAAAAGGCTCTGAAAGATGCAGTATTAACATTAGTAATATCTGTATATTAGTCACATCTCTCGTGACTTAATCCAAATGAAAGCATGTTTGACACATTAGGATTTTATAGTAATAAACATGGATTAAAGTTTTTCAATCGTGAGAGCAATTAAGAAAACAGCCCTTTGTTAGGGAATATAAAAAAAAAAAAAAAGTTTTTCTAAATGTTACTTGCCTCACAAAAACATCCCAAAATTGATCCCAGACATTCGCAGCAGGATAAAAAACAATGACAGAATCCAGAACACACAGGCTCACAAAATTCAGAACAATCACATCCAGAACAATCACAGAATCCAGGACAATCACAGTATCCAGAAAAATCACATCCAGGACAATCACAGGTTTGGAAACAATCACAGCATTCATAACTGCATAAACAAAAACCCAAATCCGTATGTGTTTGCTCCACATTATTCTGATCTTTCTTCAGTTTGACCTGTTCTTCATGTGTAGGACTGTTGCTCTGCTCACATTCCTCCATAGCTTAATGTCTAGTAAGTTTTAGTGATGGGTTTGAATCACGGCACTGGTTTGTGAATGTTTTCAAATCCTGAAACCGTCTTCAGCTTGACTGTACTCTGCTTTAGACTTTAGACCATAGACTGTATGTTTTAGACACACACTCACAAACTTCTCTAGGCACCTCCCCTCGTGGGAATCTACGGTGGCCGAGAAGTGCAAAGCAAATCACAATTCTGAAAACAAAATAACAAATTACAAACGCAAATGCAAGTCTAAAAAACAAAATAACAATTCAGAAAGCACAACAACAATTCAGAAAACATTATAACAAGTCAGAAAACACAACGACAAATCAGACAAACACTGGGGCAAGTTCAAGCTGAAACCGGTGCGCACTGTTTTGCTACGGTTTCCAGGCTGAACGACATGTTTCCTTGAGTTTGAGATGTGTTTTCTCTTGTTTGGTGGGTGTGTCAAACATATCAGTCTCAGCTGCCATAGCTGCAACTCTTGCGTCATCAGAACAGTGTGTTGAATGCACCACCGTTTCCGTTTAAAAAACGTTTTGCACCATTTTTGTCAGGGCTGAACGCAGCCCTGATTGGCCACTGCGTTCAGGTTAGTCAGAATTCACTCACCTATAAACGCCGGATTTAAATAAATGTGGGATAAATTTAAATAAATGCGAGATTCACTTTTGAAATTGCAGTGATTGACTTACTGTAGTCATAAGCAATCGGCCAAAGAAAAATATAATTTGTCAAAACTGGTGTATTATGCAGTGTAAATGCAGACTAACTAATAGATTAATTGAAAAATATTTGAATTTTCATATCAAAATATTTTTGAAATGCAGATGAAATTATTTGCAAAATTAATGACTTGTAAATCTTACTACTTCTTCTCTCGGTATGCATTGCTATTTTGATTGTGGTGAAACGTTTTAATTTTGAAGGAAAATATTAGGATATCTGATCCAAGCTCTTCATCCAAGCTCTGAGTGCATGAGTCATTAAATAATGCATTTTTGAGCTTGATAGCCACAGGTAAAAATTATACTAAACATAATATGTGAACCCATCTCAAGGACAAACAATTCCAAATTCAGCCCTCCAAAAATAAAGAAGGTTCAATTTAAGATTTTTTCATTTCAAGACTCAGTAAATAATATGTAATTTTGTAGTGCCTGAGACAGATCAGACACGCAATTATTTGTTGTATTTAATAAATAATCCACAGTAGATCTCACCCAACAAAAAAAATCACGTGCCTCTTAAACCCGTCACATTTTAACCTTGACGTCACTGAATCGTTTTCTGAGTTTTACAACAGTCAGTCATTGTTTGCGGACACCACAGAAATGAAAATTAGGGACAAATAGCACAAAAAATGGAACAAAAAGACAATTTGTTAACCATTTCTTGACTAGTTTTGACTCCAATATGGGATTTTTTTTATTTTAAATGAATCTCTGCACATGGCTGACAATTATAAGTCTACCACCTCATTTAAAATATTTGCCTTACATTCTTAATGTTTAATTTTTCCTATTTTTTAAAAATGTTCTACTATAAGATTCTTCTGATGTCTGGCTTTGTTCATTCCTGATCACGGTAGCGATTGAAATGCAGGAAGGAAAAGGCAGAGCACAGCCTTGATAAGCTTTCCTGTAAATGTTTTTTTTTTGTTTTTTTTGTCAGTCTGTGAACACCCTGCAGTTCTGACCATTTGCTTTCTCCTCGCCTAACTGACCCTAAAAATACCAGACATCTTGAGACGGTGAGTGCTGCATTTTTCAGTTATAGTTTTCAGCCACTTGTTTTAGGCGAATGTTTCTAACAAAATTAAATGCATCATGCACAACAGGTATTTTTAAGATATCAAGATTTTTTGTGTTTCATGCAATTGTCTGCATGTGCTTGTGCTCCATTTGTGCTGGAAAAAAAAAAAATATATAATTATATTGGTGAGCATGTATTCACCAACCTTATTTCCTTATTTTTAGCCTGTTGTCCATGTTATTGTCTTTGTCCAGACCTGTGCACATACGCCAACTAATACAATGGGAAGTTTGAGGTTCCATGCATTTCTCCTGCTGCTCTTGTACACTGTAAGTTCTCACATTTATCATCACTACTTTGAACTGTTTAACTCAAGGTACTCATCAAAAGTCTTTGACTTATTTTCTTCTCTCCAAATTTTCCGCTGTGATTCTTAATTGTGTTTTCAGAGTGTGGTGCAGATAACTGAAGAAGTGATACACATGGGCTTGTTTCCTGAAGCTGCTGATTACTCATTCTACAACTGTCGGAAAGAGATGCTACAAATGGTCACAAAAAGTGGAGGTCTGCTGCAGACAGAGCTTAACAACAATGCTGATTTTAAAACTATGTGGCGAAACGCAACATCCAAAAAGGCCATTCCAGGGAGTACACCGGAGCACATGGCTGCGCTGCAGAGCTATGTTGAAGCTACTCCTGAATTTCATGAAAAATTCAAGAAGTTGGTTCAGAACAATGGCAGGGGCAGTTCGACTTCCCAAGACGAGTTTCCTTTCAAATCTCTTTTCTTCCTGCTGACAGATGCCATGCAACTCGAAGGCCAAAAGAAATGTCGTACAGTGTACTCTGGCACAGAGAAGGAATATAGCACCAAAATTGGGGAGAAAGTACGTTTTGCGAGTTTTTTCCCAGCAAAACTGCAATATACTTCTGCAACTGAGGATGCAAGTGTAGATGAAAACCCTGGGACTGTTTTCAACATCACGTCTTGTTCTGTGATCAGCCTTGAAGATTATGGGTGTAGTTCAGAGGAAATGGATGCGCTAATATCACCCACTGACGTTTTCACAGTTGAGGATATCACAACGGTTATGAATATTAATGATGAGTTTAAAAAGATCACCTTGGTACATTCTCACTTTTACAGTTCTTATAACTGCAGCGGCCTTGCCAGGTAAGAGAGTGAGAGCGCAGTAAAGATTTGTTTGATTGTATGCAATACTAATTTGTGACCCTGGAGCACAAAAGCAGTCTTAAGTCGCTGGGGTATATTTGTTGCAATATCCAACAATACATTGTATGGGTCAAAATTATAAATTTTTCTTTTATGCCAAAAATCATTAGGATATTAAGTAAAGATCATGATCCATGAAGATATTTTGTAAATCTCCTACCGTAAATATATTAAAACTTAATTTTTGATTAGTAATATGCATTGCTAAGAACTTAATTTGAACAACTTTAAAGATGATTTTCTCAATATTTAGATTTTTTTGCACCCTCAGATTCCAGATTTTCAAATAGTTGTATCTCAGCCAAATATTGTCCTATCCTAACAAACCATACATCAATGGAAAGCTTATTTATTAAGCTTTCAGTTGATGTATAAATCTCAATTTTTGAAAAATTGACCCTTATGGCTGGTTTTGTGCTCCAGGGTCACATTCGTGATAAACTGAGCACATCTAAAACAAACCTGCTGATCTGAATTTTCTCTTTCTGTCTAAAGCTTGTCTGAAGAATCTAAAGAATCATCTTCAAGTTTCCCGAGTTCCAGTTTCCTGAATCTGATGGCTTCCTTTCTCATGCTGTGCTTCTACACGCTAATTCTGTAATAAACTCAGAAATGCATGAAATCATGTGGGAATAGTAAGTTACATTCATTCTATTAATGAATGTTTACCACATGCAGTGTTCTTGACTTATAAGGATGAATTTATCACAATAATAAATTACTTTCATTATTCATTTTAATGCATGTTCTCTGTTCTCATTTTAATCTAATCTTTAAGACCACTAAAAACCGTAAAAATGTAGGACTATTTAAAATGATAAAATAGGCCTATATAATTTTTTAGTGAAACTAAGCTGTAGTGTTCCTTGAAATTGCCCAGGCATTGCAAAAAACATCCATGAATTCATTTTTATATTCCCATAAAGTATATTGGAAAGACGCTCAAGGTGTTATATGAAGTACCTCACACCACCAGAGGGCGCCATTGCAACAGACCTCATATCACCTGCAGTCATTTTTGTCATTTCTGTCATGTTGCAAATACATTCATGATACAGTTTCACTAAATGGTGAATTCACTTAAGTGTTTTAGTTGAAATTTCACACCTTCTGTTTAAATACTTTTGGTTTTATCTGCCTTCCATATCTCACACCCTCCTCTACATGAGCTTGTCCACCAGAGGGAGGTGTAAAACACAGTTGAGGAATACTCAAAATCAGAACTTGCTCCTTGTTGTTCCTCGGGGTACAATACAGTCACCCTGTTAAAAAGAACTGATGATGTAATGAAGACTGACCAGCAGAGGGAGAGAGTGACACATCGTGAAAAAGGAGAATAAAACAAGAAGAGATCTTGCCGTGTGTTGCCTACATTGTATAACTGTATCCCTAAATGTGACAATCAATTCATGTGGGACCCACTTACTAATATATAATGGCTGCTTTATACTGTCATCAGTAAAGAGTCACTTATAGACCTTTTGTAGCTCCGCCTCTTTCAGCGCTGCGTTTGTTGTCTTCTGTATTCCGGTTTGTATTTCCACAGCGTGAATAAGATGTTTATGATTTAGAATGCATGTAAAACTGACATCTTAAAGACGTCTATCAGATGTTTGTACACAGCAGATGCTTTCCAGATCTTTAACAGACATCTTGCAGACGTACGTGTGCTATCTGGGAATTGTATCGCCATATTATTATTATTATTTCTCTTATTTGTATAAATATACATATAAAAACTGGCAAAGTATTACATATATTGCATACTGACTAAATGGTCTGAATGACACCAAAGGTCATCTGTCATAAAAAGAAGAAATAATTAAAAACGAGGTCAAATACACCTAAGGGAGACAAGAAGAGCTTTAAATAAAGACCCGAGGGAGGCTGTAAGAGCTCTATATGGAGTTTCACAGTTCAGATCTATAAGTGAGAGAACTCGGAAAAACATTTTAAAGAGGTGTGTGTGTGTGTGTGTGTGTGTGTGTGATGTGTGTGTGAGAGAGAGAGAGAGAGAGTGTGTGTGTGAGAGAGAGAGAGAGAGAGAGAGAGAGAGAGAGAGACGGATTCGCTCTCAGGTGTTTGTAAAGCTGCAGCACGTTCACACCTTTCTCTTCATCCATATACCTGACCAGAAACCGAAACAAGCGCAACTCAAGCCGACAGAACACTGGAATAAACCAGAGAACTCGCTTTTGATCTCCTTCCTTCTCTGTCAATGAAAATGAGCAGCCGACGGCGACGATGCAAGCGGCAGCTGATCAAGTTCACTCAGCACATAGCTCGATTAATCACAGGCACTCTGAGCTCAGGTAAAGCCCACCAGTTTATACAGTATCTCTCTTCTGGATATGATGTAGCGCTCTGGATGAGACTAAAAAGTTGACTTAATAGACTTATTTCATCGTTTGACTGTCGCTTTGTTGTCCTGAAGTTCATTACATCTTTTATCAAGCTCAGCTTTTGTTCCTGAACTGTTAGCATTAAATAACTGGAGGACCATAAACATCGTGCAACTAAAGCAGTGATTTTATTAAAACCCGAGGGGCAACATGAGCCAATTCTGAATTTGAGGATTTCTCAGTCTGTGTGTTTCACACAAACTCATGTAGAGGAGGATTGTGACACAATAGACACATTAAATGTAATTAGTAGGTTAATTACAGATCATTAGTTCATGACTGCTGTGTGAAAATATATGATTAACTTGAATGACTTTTAAACTAAAAGACACTGCACTGAAGGTATAGGTACATTATCAGCATTCACTGGGAATCACACCCATGACCTTGGCAATGCTAGCGACTAATGTTTGAGAAAGAAATAAATAAAAATATGTTGTAGATTAATTGGGTAATTACATTTAGCCATTGTTTTACCATTTACATTTTTCTGAAAAAAAAAAAAAAAAATTTAATATTACAAGGTATTTCTCAGATTAGTGTCTATCAAGAGCATGGTGTGATTGTGAATATGATTTTTCACTTACTGTACACTCCTCCTTGGTTCCCATGCATGTTTAATGTAATTTTTCCACATCACAACAATTAATTTTTCTGTTTTAAAAACATGACAACAGGCAAAATAACAATCATATATTATACACTTAAATTACAATAGATCATCTAAAAATGGTCCAAAATGGTACAGATCCAATACCAATATTGCTAGATTTGGAGAACAAAAAACTGATGATGAATGATGTTAGAAAGATTAAAAAAGGCATCACAATAGCAGCAAAATACTTTTTTTCAGTTCAACTCAAACTGGCAGTGAAAGTATCTCTTTACAAAAAAGAAAGTAATTTTTACTATTGTGCAGTGAGAAACTTCACAGAAAGTTCTTAATTTTTTAAAGTCACAATAAAATGAATACATATAATATTACTACTAAGCTAATAGAAAGGTCAACAGGTGTTTTAACCCCTTCCAGACAGTCTTGTGATTATAAATACACCTCTTTTTCTTCCTTGACTCTTCAAGGGTGTAATTACACATTTGACTGAAATTCTTAATATTTAACGACAGTTGTAGATCAGATATCTTGCCACGTTTCACTCCCAGAGATTGGCTAACTGTAATAACTATCATCTTTAATCTGAAAATAACACAGGCATATACAACACAATAATGTCAATCTACCAAAGTTGTATCAGCTAAGGTTTTAACACACTGTTCTTCCAAAAAATTTCATTATTCATTGACACAGTGTAGTAAGTAAATTAGATTGTGCTTGTATTCAGTCATCACTGTCTATTATTTAGGTGTAATAAATATAATAATATACATAATCTCTTACCACACCCTGTATGAGTTATTATTGAAATTACAGTG
Organism: Sinocyclocheilus anshuiensis; assembly: GCF_001515605.1. Classification (NCBI taxonomy): domain Eukaryota; kingdom Metazoa; phylum Chordata; class Actinopteri; order Cypriniformes; family Cyprinidae; genus Sinocyclocheilus; species Sinocyclocheilus anshuiensis. The sequence goes on along the minus strand of NW_015546098.1, from coordinate 1,377,674 downwards.
CTAATCATTAATGGTCTTAACTTTGTGGATGAGACTTCTAATTAATTTCATCTTTCCCTTGGCTATGCTTCATATCCTTGTGGGACTAAATATAATTACACACTCCATCATTCCATAGCCGACCATAAGACACTGATGATCCCTTAATAATGCCATAAATTAAGTATTGCAGACACCGGTATCTTTTTCAGGTAATTTTGTCTGACACATTTCTGCTGGATTTTTGGCTTCATTTTTCCCCTGCGTTTGAGAAGGTTTTGTGCTCCTGTTTTATCTGCTGTACTTGAACATTCATGCATGCTGATTACATTTAGTATTTGATTAATTTAATTCATTTGATTGTTTTCCTGCTGGGGATTCACTGCCCCGTCTGTATTAATATAGCACCTGCTTTGCCTTAAAAGCATCAACATAGCTACAAGCCATTCAATATTTAGCTCTTTCTACTTTAGAAACAGGCCACAGGAGACATTTATGAACGTGATACTGCATGTTACCACTCATTCCTCATGGCACACTATGGCAATACGTGGAAAAATGAGAGAAATTACATTAAACTAAGCCCTGCTGAAATGAACAGATATGGTTTGCTGATGAAGATGCAGCAAAATGGGTCATTTTTTATATAAGGATTACTAAAATAGCTCATTTTTATAGCTTTCTTCAATCACCCACCATTCTTTTCGATATACTCTTTCATCTGAGCCGGAACTGGGTTTTTTTTGTTAATAATGTTGTTTTGACTTTTTTTTTTTTTTTTTTATGTGTGCAATGATTAATTTGAGGTTTCTCACAACTGTATTCTCAGTCCTAAAAGATAGAGTGAAATACCATATTCTACTGTGTAAATTAAAGTTAAGGCCAGTGATTTCACATACATCATTTCCACATCCAACACAGTGTTTAACAGAACACCTTTACACTATTTAGATGGGTTTCTTTATATATAGATATAAACAAAAACACATTTTTAAATATATAACATACCTCCGCCTGAGTCCGTCAAAAAGTGAATTTTTTCTGAATTGTTTTTTTTTTAAACGAGCATTTTTATCAGACTTTTATTCAAAAGTCAGACTTTAATGGCAATTAAAAGATTATTAGTCAGTTATTGAAATTACTTATTTTCAACGTCCAAAGTTATTTTCCTAAGAGCCTGATTAAAAATGTTAATTTAAAAGAAAAATCTCAGGCGGTCATCATATACACGAACGCACGCACGCTCGCTCGCACGCACACACACACACACACACACACACACACACACTCACACACTCACACACTCACTCACTCACAGGGCTAAATATGGTACAAAGATAGGCTACCTTTAGGCTTTTGTACTTTAGGGTATAAAAACATTAATTTATACGAACAAATCAAATTTTTAATAATGCAAATCAGGTAAAAATAACTCTCTAAGGTAACATTTGGATGTCTATAACACATACTAAATTAAATATTATAATTGTATTTTCTTTAATTTATTGATGTTTCCTGCATAAATCCAGAACTAGAGAAATGCAACTCTAAGATGTGCTCTAGTTATTTGCAGGAGCAGTGAATGTGAGCAGTGGACAGCGGTGGCTGGATTGATTAAGTTCTAGCAGCAGCTTGTAACATCTTGACCGATCTTTAAGTGGGTCATTCTGGTATCCCAATTAATCTCCTCGTACAAAAACAACTCTTAAACAAGAACATTTTGACCTACAAATAGCAAATAGTTCAAGTAGGACGGAATGTTTTAAAGGAGATCATATGATTATAATTGTGTTATCTTCAACTTTTTCCTCTTTCAGTGTCGTCTGTATTTCCTCAGATATGGTATATGTCTCATACACGGACAAGGATGTTAAAAAATTAGGCTAGAAGTAGAACTTTTTCAGGCACAGAGACTATATCTCGTGAAAACCCGTGCTTCTGGACCTATATGCACCAGAACGTTCTTCATGAGAATCTGGGACAGACGTATTATTCATGTCCTCAGTGGCTTTAGTTACCTGACCTGCTAAGGCACAACAGTGAATATTTAATAAAATTCACAGAAACAGGCCAGCAGAGCTGTTCATGCAATCAATATTGACCCCCACATACATAATAGCTGCTAAATAGTATTTTATAAACCACTTTAAATAGCAAAAAAATCAATCAAAACTGTTAAATGTGACACAAAATCTGTTTTGATGCATTTTCTCAATGGTGTGTAAAAGGAAACATGGCCTTGACAAAGCCATCAATACATGTCACTCTCTTTTCATTATTCATCAAAAAGCCAAGCGTTTGTGTAATTAGTGTCACCGGACCTGCTAGTGCCGGGATTCTTAATTAAAGATAAAGCTCTTGGACAGTTCGCAAGCAAGCGAGGGTGCATAAAAAACACTGATTGTTCGCTACAGAAGCTGTTTTGCTCATACAAATGATGGCGGCTGTGTGTGCTGTGTTGCAGATAATGAGGACGAAGAACAAGAGAGCACGACGGTGCGGTATCACCCGGAAAATCTGGAGCAGCTGCAGTCGCAGACCCATTTCTCCAGACAAGAGCTGCAGCTACTCTACAGAGGATTCAAGAACGTGAGAGTTCACTTAAACCCCTGCTGGGTGCAGAAATTAAAAATGATGCTGTCTGCTCTCTTTGGAGATATTCCAGACCAGTCTCTTAAATATTGCGTTCTTGTCTGCTCCTGTTTTTGCTAGGACTGTCCGAGCGGAGTTGTGAATGAAGACACTTTTAAAAACATCTATGCTCTGTTCTTCCCTCTGGGAGGTTGGTCTACTTTAATGTGTTTTATAGATGTTTATCCACACAATATGATGCCGCTATTGATAAAAGTTCATTATAGGAAACCAAAAAAGTATCTTATGTGTGACCATAAGGATATTAGTAAATTAATGTATTTAAATCACATAGAAGACCAGGTAACTTTTACTGCACACTGCAGTCAGTGTCTCCTCCTTATGGTGTGTGTGTGTGTGTGTGTGTGTGTGTGTGTGTGTGTGTGTGTGTGTGTGTGTGGGTGGGTGTG
>NW_015546098.1:1370779-1374364 GCF_001515605.1 Sinocyclocheilus anshuiensis | reverse complement strand
TGTGTGAGTGTGTGAGTGTGTGTGTGTTAGATGTGTGTACCTGTTTTTCTATTCTGGTGGGGACTTAAACCTGAATGGACTTTTTTAACAAGTTATATTACAATATGATGAAACCAGTGTAACGTTTTAAGCCCTTGGAAAAAATGAAATCAAAATCCTGATTTTGTTATGGGAAAATTTAATAGAAGCACAACTTAAATGCATAATAAAACTGCCATCATAATATTTTTATTCATTTATTTTTATTTAATGTAACCTTTATTTAACCAGGAAAACCTCTCTGGCCAAAATGGGCAGCAATATAGTCAGTTTCATCACAAATTTACAAAACAAGTACAAACTAAGAACACTTAAAACAATTACACATCATCGAGTCATCTTCAATTTGCCAAATAACTGTTTTAAAATGATTCAAAGACAGCAATTTTTGTAATTTCAATTTCAATTGGAGAAGATTGCAGTCATACGGAGCTGCATAAAAGTCTTACCCAGTTCAGTTCGAACAAAAATAATCAGAAATATCAGAATAATAGTTAGTTTATATATTTACACATCACCGAAACGTCACCTTTTACCTGCGGTAATATAATTATATTTATTGTTTTTATTTTTTTTTAGATTCATCAAAGTATGCTCAGTTTCTTTTCAATGCATTTGATAAAGATAAGAACGGCTCTCTTAGCTTTGAGGTAAGGATTTTTAACTTCATTGTTTTTGGAATAAATGAGAAAAAAAATATAATTATTTATTATACTTTTTTTGTTTTCTGATGTGAATGTGATCCAAACTTTTGCAATAGATGATGTTTTCAGATGCTGAATCCTTTAACACTATATAAAACTAATGATCAGGAATGCACAGGCACTTTATCATGTCAGTTCTTTAATGTGTTTGTATGTGTGTCGATGGAAGTATGAAGTCTTATTTTTTGGTTTTGCAGGAGTTAGTCTGTGATCTCTCTGTTTTGTTGAGAGGCTCTACTGAAGAGAAGCTGAACTGGGCCTTCAATCTATACGACATCAACAACGATGGACATATCACTAAAGAGGTCTGAAAGCATTTTAATCTACAAGATGATGTCTTTGACTGAACTACATTTTGAATTTTGATTCCTATCAAAAAGTATTAAATGCAAATAATGTATTTGATCTTTTTTTTTCAGGAAATGTTGGATATATTGAAATCTATTTATGATTTGATGGGGAAATCTATCCATCCACGACTGAAAGAAGAGGCAGTGAGGCAACACGTCAGAATGTTCTTCCAAGTAATGCTTTTATGCACTATTATAATGGGAAAATGTGTGCATTTTTGGAAAATATTTCCAGGTGAGAATGTCCATAGGGTGGCGCTAGAAGCACTATGACTTTTAATCCTTTTTGAACATGACAGTTAAAGGGAAAGTTCACCCCCAAAAAATGTACTTTCTGTCAATTACTAACCCTCATGTCATTTCAAACGTGTATGACTTTCTTTCTTCTGTGGAGCATAACAGAAGATATTCTGAGAAATGTTCTAACATTGGGAAAAACTGGTAACCAAAACTGTTTGAATAGAATTTTCATTATTTAGCACCATAAATATCACACTGATTCTCATGCAAACCTATTGTATGTTCTCATAACACTTATATTGTGCACAGTTTATCTTGAAAACAGCAGCTTGAGCATTATAAAAGTTTTTACTTTCATGTCAGTTCTACGATTTTGTTAATCACCTAATATAAAATATCATTTAGCTCTAATCAATCAAAGGCAATGGCAAGAAACACTCAAACTGCATTATGAGTTACTTAAATACTTTCATTTTGTAATTTTGGATTCAAATTGTAATTTAAAATCAAGGTTAAGGATTAGCCGTAATTAAAAAAACAACAACAACAATAGAACATTATATATTTTGGCGCCACCCAGTGGACATTTCTCCTGGAAACTGAGACATAAAGTAGCAACAATTAAATCTGTTAATTATGCAAATTTTTAATTAGATCAGGCCGGTTATGCATCAGACATATTAATTAAAATCGCTATCAAAAGTCAGTTTCAATATGCATTGCTAGACTACGCCTCACGATACATTAGAAAGCAAAAAATGCATTTTAATCACCTTTTTTTTCTCCCCTAAGAAAATGGACATAAACCAGGACGGTGTAGTAACTATTGATGAATTCATTGACTGCTGCCAAAAAGTAAGGCTTGCATTATCTTTATCGAAACCTAAAGCGGACATGCATAATAACACAGCTGTTGGTGCTTTTGTTTTGCAGGATGAGAATATAATGCAGTCTCTTAAGATTTTTGACAATGCTGTTTAGATGTTATTCAGCACTTGGATGATTCTCACCGGATGACGCCAGCTTTCCTGCGCTGCTGCTCTGGACTGCTCCAGACTGTCTTTTGTGAACTGACCGCTGAATGTAGAACCTTGCTAGACGTTTGGGGCCGTTGTGTGATGCAAATGTGAGTGCAGTGGTAAAACAGCAACACATCATCAGTGTTACTGTATTCTAATTCTCATTTTTAGCACTGACCAGCTGTTTCATACTCACTGTATCACACAGTTTATGTTTCACAGTTCAACCCTAAACACTCTTGGTTTACTTGGGTAGCTTTTTAGTATTTAATCCAATAGATAAATCATTTATGGTGGACTAGGATTATTTCTCAAGGTCAAGCTAGAAACATGTTACTCAAGTGGACACCTGCTTTTTACACCTACACCAGATTTTTCAGCCAAAAACTTGTGATAAAGTATCATCTTTTTTGTTTGTTTTGTATCATATATGATACAAAAGTGGTCTTTTAATTACATTTTATTTAGTAATGTATTCATTCAACACAACCAGCAACCAGTCTGTAATACTCGACAGTGGTGGGGAGACACTTTTTCTTTTTTTGGGGAAAAAACCCACAGTGTAAACACATTTTTGACATTTTCAAAAACTAAAAAAGTGAAAATAAATATTACATATGTATACAAAAAAGAAAAAGGGGTCTATCAAGATTTCAAAAGCTGCCGGAAGTGACCTAAAAATGTTGCTTATATATCAGAAAAATGAAAAATGTGCATGATGCACAGACACGCACAATGTTTTTCCACTAAAGCTGCTCTAATAATGCACAACGATGATGAAATTTTGCTTCTTTCCACAACCCCCAAATATCATTTTGGTGCTATTTTCTGTTCTCTAAATGCATTATTTCTTTCAGTGTCTTTCCTTATTGTTTATATCCTTCAGCTAGCCGTTATCTGAAGATCAGATGCCACACATGAAATTTCAGTAGTCAGAGAAACTGTATAACTCTAGATTAGGATGTACAATAGCTACAATAATAGGTCAATAATGAACATTTATTAATGCTAATTAGTGATTATATTGAATTCTGAATATATATTTAACTAAATGACTGTTTTGTAGATTTTTAATGTCAATAATGTGGTAAGGGAATTAGGTCTTGATAAAGCTCAATAATAAATATCAATTGGTATGAATATTTATTACCAAAAAGAGAAGAGATGCCTCCTCTCCGTCTCTCTCTCTCTCTCTCTCCCTCTCTCTCTCTCTCCCTCTCTCTCTCTCTCTCC